>NC_052072.1:59890274-60260899 GCF_015852505.1 Tachyglossus aculeatus
AATGAAAGAGGATTTAGGAATTTCCATAGTGCAAGTCTATCGTATTTTAAGATAGGTGCAAGCCCACTAGGGCTACTTGAAATTTTTGACCGACAGAAGGAAAGTTAAGAAAAATGCTGCTAAATGTGGTGCTTTCTATACTGGCACGTCAGCGTTCAGCTTAATTGGTAGCCAACTGGGCAAATTTGATGGCAGTAACAGAAAATCTTCAAACGAATCCATCCACCTCAAATGGAAGCCCCTGGAGTCATCACACAACCAGTAGCAGCCACGGGAACAGAGAGAACGGCACAATGCAATGCAACAATGCCATCTAATGGTCACACTGCCCTCACCCTATTCCTTAACCTGGCCAGTGCAGCTGAGGACCGTGAAACTTTGGAAATCTTTCTCCATCTGTTATTGCCTGTGTCGAAAACCATCAGTCAATCAATCAATGGTATTTATCCAGCTCTTATTACGTGCCGAGCACCATACATGAGCACTCGGGAGAGAATTGGCAGATGAGGCCCTTGCCCATGATGAGGTAACAAGACTGTCCAGTGGAAGATACAAGTATATGATTTCCCTGTGCAATGTCAAAATAATATAGGCTTAGCCTATGTAAAATCATGGATCTCTTGTGTTCGGGGGCTGAAAATTGTCCCTCTTGATGGTGATCTTACCTCTTACCTCCTTCCCTTCCCCACAGCACCTGTATATATGTATATATGTTTGTACATATTTATTACTCTATTTATTTATTTATTTTACTTGTGCATATCTATTCTATTTACTTTATTTTGTTAGTATGTTTGGTTTGGTTCTCTGTCTCCCCCTTTAAGACTGTAAGCCCACTGTTGGGTAGGGACTGTCTCTATATGTTGCCAACTTGTACTTCCCAAGCGCTTAGTACAGTGCTCTGCACACAGTAAGCGCTCAATAAATACGATTGATTGATTGATTGATTGATTGGTGTTTGTTATCCCTAAGTGCAAGCCCAACTCTAACTACCTATGCTTTGGTCACGTCCTGTGAACAATGTATAAACCTGCAGATTCTCCCTTGGTCTGTGGATGTTCATTTTGGCATAGGCTGTCAGAATTCCTGCTCCAGGATCCTACATTTTGCCCGCTATTTTTACTACAATGTGTCACCTCATTTGTGGTTGCAATTTGCCAAGACAATCCAACTGCCTCAATTGTTTTCTGACATTCTGCCTGCATTTACGTGGCAGTGAGGGTTTGACAATCTATTCCCTTTAGACTATGAGCTCTACCAATTCTACTGTATTGTACCCTCCTGCACACAGTGTGTGCTAAATAAATGTCATTGATTGATTGACTGATTGAGCCAGAGGGGTGAGTCTGCAAAAAGATACATGTGTCTGAATGTATATTCAGACACATCCAGAGAGGAGTCAAGATTAAATCCCCATTCATTCTGTGTACAGACAGCTGCTGGAAATTGTGAGTGTGGGGTGGACCTCTTTGGATGGAGGAACTTGTCTTGTCTCATGTTGTCGAGACGTCTCCGACACAGAGCAACTCCGTGGACACATCTCTCTCAGTACGCCTCACTGCTATCTGCAGTCATTCTGGTAGTGTTTCCAAGGAGTTTTCTTGGTAAAAATATGGAAGTGGTTTAACATTGCCTCCTTCCACACGGTCAGTTTGAGTCTCCACCCTCGACTCTCTTCCACGCCGCTGCTGCCCAGCACAGATGAGTTTTGACTTGTAGCAGATTGCCTTCCACTCGCTAGCCACTACCCAAGCTAATAATGAAAGGGGTATGCCTCTGCTTGACTTTCCCTTCTGTAGTAGAGACTGATAGAGTACTGGAAACTCTCCAGGTGTGATCCTGAGAGGGGGGATAGAGGATATCTGGTTAAAATATGTAATCTTCTAAATAAAAAAAATCCCACTAAATTGTGCTCTTTGAAGAATGTGACATAGAAGAAAAATAGATGGGTCTTCTAAAATAAAGGGACTTTAAAGCTGATATTGTTTATTTAAAAATTAGATCGCCTGAGTGTTTTCAAAATGAAGGTGCTGAGATATAAAAATGACCTTTATTGCTTACCTCTTTTTTCCACAGCCCAGGAAGGAAACCAGAAAGTACATCCACTTAAATAGCTTTTCACTTTAAAAAAGCAATCTCTGCCCTTCTTTATATCACTTACCAATCTAAGAACCAAAGTATAGGCTTTTAAGGTAAAATGGCATTCAAGGAATAGTTTGATAGAACTCTTGTGTGGAAAGCAATTTGAACTGAGTGTGGCACTTTGTAGCTATTTCAACAGAAAACAAGATACATAGCAATAAATCAGATGTCTCTCCTTAAGGAAGAAAATTAGTGATTCAGCTTCTCTTTTCCTCCATTTTATTTTGCACTTGTGGGCACAGGTGTCATTATTCAAGAATAAAAAAAAAGAACATGAAAATCATATCCATTATTAGAAGTCACAATCTGATTACTGTTTATGATTCAGTCATTTAATTAAGGAGATAATTTCCCCTAAGAGGGTACTGATTCTTTAACTTGCTCTATTTGAAATATTCTAGGAAAAGGTGAGAGAGCACTTTTAAATACTTATTAACTTTGCATATGGCTACTCATTTGGCCTTATAAAATTAAATATTATTCTTTCATTTATTTTCTTTAGGGTACAGGACTTGCCTTTGCCTTAGAATTCCCTGTCCCTTCACTTCCAACAGACCACCACTCTCCTCACCTTCATGACCTTATTAAAATCACATACTCTCTAAGATGCCTCCTCCAGGAGGCCTTCCCAGACTGAGCCCCTTCTTTCCTCTCCCCCTCGTCCCCCTCTCCATCCCCCCGTCTTACCTCCTTCCCTTCCCCACAGCACCTGTATATATGTATATATGGTTGTACATATTTATTACTCTATTTATTTATTTATTTATTTATTTATTTTACTTGTACATTTCTATCCTATTTATTTTATTTTGTTGGTATGTTTGGTTCTGTTCTCTGTCTCCCCCTTTTAGACTGTGAGCCCACTGTTGGGTAGGGACTGTCTCTATGTGTTGCCAATTTGTACTTCCCAAGCGCTTAGTACAGTGCTCTGCACATAGTAAGCGCTCAATAAATACGATTGATTGATTGATTGATTCTCCAACTAAGCCCTCATTTCCTCTACTCCCTCCCTTTTCTGCATCACCTTTAAACTTGGATTTGTAGCCTTTATTCACCCCACCTTCAGCACTTATGCACTTAACATCCATATCCGTAATTTACTGAAATGTCTGTCTCCCCCTCCAGACTGTAAGCCCCTTGTAGGCAGGGAATATATCTACCACGCTGTTGTATTATACTCTCCTAAGCACTTAGTGCAGTATTCTGCACACAGTAAATGCTCAATAAATATGATTGATTGTTTAATTATTCAGGCCTTTAGCTCAAAAACCTCTGCAATGATTTTGCAATTCATTTATCATCAACATGTTTCTAATTTTGCTATGAATTGGGTTCACTAGAAATCTGTCGTATAACACAGTATGATTAGGATTGAGGAGAAAGGTCTGAGATCTGCCACGTTGTTTCCTATGAAAGCCTCTTTCCATGGCACCCTTGGTATCTTTCTGTGCCAAACTAGCTTTCTTCTAGTTTGTTAAAAGAAGTTAATTTGGGATTTTTAATTCATCCTAATCCGTAGCTAGGAGCAAACTAGTCTGCGTTCAGATTACCAAGACAGAAATAAAGTTTCTGGGTTTAATTCAGTCAAACTTGCACATTTGAGAACCGAGTGGCCTGGTGGAACGAGTGAGTACAGGTCTGGTAGTGTGAAGACCTGGTTTCTAATCCCAGCTCCGCCACTTGTCTACTGTGTGACCTTGGGCCAGTCACTTATCTGGGCCTCAGTTTCCTCATCCGCAAAATGGAGATTTAATACCTGTTCCCCCTCCTACATAGACTGTGAGCCCCATGTGGGCCTAATTATCTTGTATCTACCCCAGTGCCTAATTCAGTGCTTGACATATAGTAAGCTCTAACATACCACAATTATTACTATTAATTATTATTATCTGCTGGGTTGTAAACTCCTTGAAGGCAAGGATTCATGGATTCCATTGTACTCTCACAAGTTCTCAGTATGGTATTTTGCACCCATTAGGTGTTCAATGAATAGTACTGACAGACTGATTAGTCGACTTATCCTGTGAAATCCCAGGGACCCAGAGGTTCTGAGCCCATCCCTGAGGCTCATGGGTTATCCAGGCTGTGAGGAAGTCCCAAAGAAGCAGTGTGGCCTAGTGGCACACACCTGGGAGTCAGAGGTCCTGGGTGCTGGCTCCACCACAAACCTGCTGTGTGACCTTCAGCAAGACACAACTCTGTGCCTCAGTTCCCTCATCTGCAAAATGGGGATTCAAAATCTGTTCTTTCTCCTGCTTAGACTGTGAGCCCCATGTGTGACTTGATTATCTACCCCAGTGCTTAGTACAGTGCTGGACACATGATAAGCATTTAACAAGTATCACAATTATTATCATTAATTATTAATTATTATTATTCCTCCTGGTGCTTTTGCTGTGACAAGCACTGTCATTAGGATGTCCCTGGTTGTTGGGGATAGGGTGGGGGCATTCCCTTTGGATAGAATGCTCATATGAACATTCAAGAAACACTTGATGAATTTTAATCTATTTGGGATAATAAGAAAGCTAACATGAGGCACTGATTGATTTCATAGATTTATTAAAAAGTCACATATGTCATGTTTAATGTCTACTTTGATAGAGAAATACAGTGCTTCCCTAGTATGTGTTTCAGGCTTTGGTAGGTAATGAAGTCACATGTGACACTTACACAAGCCCTGTATTTAGCTGCCAGTCAAAGGTTTGGACCCTCTCAGGGTTGCCCCGGGAGAGTTTCCAGTACTCTGCCAGTCTCGGCTACGGGAGGAAGAGTCAAGCAGGGGTATACCCGTTCCATTCCTAGCTTGGCCAGTGGCTAGCGAGTGGAAGGCAATATGCTACAAGTCAAAATCGATCAATCAATCAATCGTATTTATTGAGTGCCTACTGTGTGCAGAGCACTGTACTAAGCACTTGGGAAGTACAAATTGGCAACATATAGAGACGATCCCTACCCAACAGTGGGCTCACAGTCTAGAAGGGGGAGACAGAGAACAAAACCAAACATATTAACAAAATAAAATAAATACAATAGATAACTACAACTAAAATAAATAGAGTAATAAATATGTACAAACATATATACAAATATACAGGTGCTGTGGGGAAGGGAAGGAGGTAAGATGGGGGGATGGAAAAGGGGGTGAGGGGGAGAGGAAGGAGGGGGCTCAGTCTGGGAAGGCCTCCTGGAGGAGGTGAGCTCTCAGTAGGGCCTTGAAGGGAGGAAGAGAGCTAGCTTGGCAGATGGGCAGAGGGAGGGCATTCCAGGCCCGGGGGATGACGTGGGCTGGGGGTCGACGGCGGGACAGGTGAGAACGAGGCACGGTGAGGAGATTAGCGGCAGAGAAGCGGAGGGTGTGGGCTGGGCTGTAGAAGGAGAGAAGGGAGGTGATGTATGAGGGGGCGAGGTGATGGACAGCCTTTAAGCCGAGGGCGAGGAGTTTCTGCCTGATGCGCAGACTGATTGGTAGCCACTGGAGATTTTTGAGGAGGGGAGTAACATGCCCAGAGCGTTTCTGGACAAAGACAATCTGGGCAGCAGCATGAAGTATGGATTGAAGTGGGGAGAGACACGAAGATGGGAGATCAGAGAGAAAGCTGATGCAGTAGTCCAGATAGGATAGGATGAGAGCTTGAACGAGCAGGGTAGCCGTTTGGATGGAGAGGAAAGAGAGGATCTTGGCAATGTTGCGGAGCTGAGACCGGCAGGTTTTGGTGACGACTTGGATGTGAGGGGTGAATGAGAGAGCGGAGTCGAGGATGACATCAAGGTTCCGGGCTTGTGAGACGGGAAGGATGGTAGTGCCATCAACAGTGATGGGAAAGTCAGGGAGAGGGCAGGGTTTGGGAGGGAAGACAAGGAGTTCAGTCTTGGACATGTTGAGTTTTAGGTGGCGGGCAGACATCCAGATGGAGATGTCCTGAAGGCAGGAGGAGATGCGAGCCTGGAGGGAGGGGGAGAGAGCAGGGGCAGAGATGTAGATCTGGGTGTCATCAGTGTAGAGATGATAGTTGAAGCCATGGGAGCGAATGAGGTCACCAAGTGAGTGAGTGTAGATCGAGAACAGAAGGGGTCCAAGAACTGAACCTTGGGGAACCCCCATAGTAAGAGGATGGGAGGGGGAGGGGGAGGAGGAGCCTGCAAAAGAGTCAAAGCACACCCATACCGGGCAGCAGCAGCATGGGAGAGAGTCGAGGGCAGAGACTCAAGTTTACTGCACGGAAGGAGGCAATGGCAAACCACTTGGGTATTTTTACCAAGAAAACACTATGGATACACTACTAGAACAATTGTAGATGGAAAGTAGGGTGTTCTGGGAGAGATGTGACCATGGTGTTGCTATGGGTCGGAAATGACTCGACAGCATAAGACAAGGCAGGACAAAGGTTTGGCACTGGGGTGATTCCCTGAAGCAAACTGGATCCCAAGGTCCCGTCTTCTGAAACATGGATGGTTTCATGAACACGTTTCCTTTCCCTATATTTGGTGGCCTCTCCCCCTGCCAATTTCAGATAATACCACAAGCTTTTAAAAATATTTACTATTTGTCCAGACTGCAAAAAAAAGTTGTGACAGAAAACATCATCCTTTTATTAAGCATATCTAATAAACATCAATCTAATGTCAATATTGTTCACAGTTCAATGCTCTCGTTAAGCTGCTAACTTGCTAAATCTCTAAAATTAAATTTATGCACTGATCTTACAGCAGTACTAGGGCAAAATAAATTAGAAGACACTATTTACTGGCTTTTGGGAAATTAGATAGGATTTACATATGTATCTACTGAACAAGTCAATAAAGGTCTTTAATCCAAATAATATAATGCACGACTAAACAACATATTCATTGATTTTGAAAGAAAAGACGGCGAGGCAGAGAGAAGAAATCCTGCTTTCAAGCAAAATGAATCAATAGACGTGTCCCTGGATTTTAACCTTTAAGTCAGGTAAAATCACCTCAGATTTCAATATAAATGTTGCCTGAGCAAATAGTAATTATTTCTCTAATGCATTTTTTTCCAAATTAAACTTCAATGCTTTAGTTTCAATATTGACATAAGAGAGTCAGTAAGGTATGTTTTAATTGTCTTCTGCATCAAGAAACAACCCTAGATCAAGAAAATTTTAGATCTGTTGCCCTAATTGCCCGGAGACTTCATTTCATTGCTTCAATGTGTTTGACAGTCAATGACCTGTCAACAAAACCTGAATTTCAATGCAGCAAATAGCTTCACTCTGAAGCTGAAAAGGAAATGTCATAATGTCATATGGGCAGCCCCATTCATATTGAAAAAAATGACCTTAGGACAGGCTGCTTGGGGTTCTCTATGCCTTCCAGCCCTGGGAACCCCTTGTCAGCTCTAAAACCAATTCAACGGGAGTGGTGGGTAAATGAAAGAAGACAATGGTTTTCTCAACTTTTTAGAACATTGGGAAGGTTGGAGCATTTCAGCTAAAAAGAGAATCCTATATTCATTCAGTCATATTTATTGAGCACTTACCGTGTACAGAGCACTGTACTAAGCACTAGGGAATGTACAATACAACAATAAAAAGACACATTCCCTGCCCACAACGAGCTTACAGTCCAGAGGAGAGGAGACAGACATTAATATAAATAGATAAATGAATGACAGATATGTACAGAAGTGCTGTGGGGCTGGAAAGGGGCAGAGCAAAGGGAGAAAGTCAGGATGACACAGAAGGGAGTGGGAGAAGAGGAAAAGAGAAGCTTAGTCTGGGAAGACCTCATGAAGGAGATGTGCCTTCAATAAGGCTTTGAAGAGGGAGAGAGGAATTGTCAGATTTGAGGAGGGAGGGAGCTCCAGGCCAGAGGGAGGAGGACATGGGTGAGGGGTCAGCAGAGAGGAAAGCGAGATCGAGGCACAGTGAGAAAGTTAGCATTAGAGAGATGAGGTGTGTGGGCGGGGCTGTAGAAGGAGAGTACCAGGGTGACTTAAGAAGGGACAAATAATAAATAAATAATCATAAATAATGATGGCATTTGTTAAGTGCTTACTATCATCATCATCAATCGTATTTATTGAGCGCTTACTATGTGCAGAGCACTGTTCTAAGCGCTGAGGGGATACAAGGTGATCAAGTTGTCCCACGTGGGGCTCACAGTCCTAATCCCCATTTTACAGATGAGGTAACTGAGGCTCAGAGAAGTTAAGTGACTTGCCCAAGGTCACACAGCAGACATGTGGCAGAGTCGGGATTTGAACCCATGACCTCTGACTTCAAAGTCCGGGCTCTTTCCACTGAGCCACGCTGCTTGGTGGTGGAGTGCTTTAAAACTAATGGTGAGAAGTTTTTGTTTGATGCTGGAGGTGGATAAGCAACCACAGGAGGTTTTTCAGGAGTGCTGTGACATGTCCTGAATGTTTTTGTAGAAACATGATCCAGGGAGCAGAGTGAAATATGGACTGGAGTGGGGAGAGACAGGAGGCTGGGAAGTCAGCAAGGAGACTGATGCAGTGATCCAGGAAGGATAGGATAAATGATTCTATTAGCATGATAGCAGTTTGGATGGAGAGGCAATAGATGTAAGGAAGGAGCATAGTGCAGTGGTTACAGCATGGGCCCGGGGGTCAGAAGGTCATGGCTTATAATTCCAGCTTTGCCATGTGCCTCCTCTGTGAACTTGGGCAAGTCACTTAACTTCTCTGTGCCTCCATTACCTCATCTGTAAGAAATGGGAATTAAGAATGTGAGCCCAGTGTGGGACATGGACTGGGTCTAACCTGATTAACTAGCACTACCCCAGAGCTTAGAACCGTGCTTGGTACAAAGTAAGTGCTTAACAAATACCATAATTATTAATTATCATTATTATTAACATTCCCCTCTCCCAGGAACAATTCTATTCTTTGTGTGTTTTTTCTTAAATTATAATGTGGGTTGTTTTCTGTTGACTGTTCTGTGCCTCAGTTTCATCATCTGTCAAATGGGGATTAAGACTGTGAGCCCCACGTGGGACAACCTGATTACCTTGTATCTATCCCAGTGCTTAAAACAGTGATTGGCACTTAGTAAGTACTTAACAAATACTATTATTATTATTATGATTATTATGTCCTCTACCCTTTAGATTGTGAGCCCAGTGAGGATTAGGGACTGTGGCTGAATCATTAGCCTTATATTTTGCCTCTCTGCTTACTGAGGCAGCATGGCTTAATGGAAAGAGTACGGGGCCCTGGGAGTCAGACAACCTGGGTTCTAATCCTGGCTCTGCCACATACCTGCTGGGTGATCTTGGGCAAGCCCACTTAACTTCTTAGTACCTCAGTTCTTCTTCTACAAAATGAGGATTCGATACCTGTTCTCTCTCCACTCAGACTGTGACCCCCGCCCACTTGGGACCAGATTATCTTGTATCTACTTCAGTGTTTGGCACATAGTAGGCACTTAACAAATACCATTGCTATAATAATAATAGTTATTATTATTATGACAGGACTGAGCACACATTTGAGCTAAGTAAACACCCTTACTGTTATTAAAACATTCACACCAGCCTTGCTGTTGATGAGGCTGGCCTGAATTCTCACCTGTCTCGCTGTCGACCCATGACCCACGTCCTACCTCTGGCCGGAAAACCCCTCCTTCCTCAAATCCACCAAACACATTTCCCCACTTCAAAGCCCTACTGAAGGCTCACATCCTCCAGGAGGCCTTCCCAGACTAAGCCCCTCTTTTCCTCTGCTCCACCTCCCAATCGCCCCAACTCACTCCCTTTGTTCTACCCCTCCCACATCACTTATGTATATATGTACCTATTTATAATTCTATTTATTTATATTAATGATGTGCATATATCTATAGTTCTATTTATTTATATTGATGCTATTGATGCCTGTTTACTTGTTTTGATGTCTGTCTCCCTCCTTTTAGACTGTGAGCTCATTGTGGGTAAGGATTGTCTCTATTTGTTGCTGAATTGTACTTTCCAAGTGCTTAGTACAGTGCTCTGCACACAGTAAGCACTCAATAAATATGATTGAATAAACCAATTAATTAATTCATAATAATAACAATGTCATTTATTAAGGGCTTACTATGTGCAAAGCACTGTTCTAAGCGCTGGGGAGGTTACAAGGTGATCAGGTTGTCCCACGGGGAGCTCATAGTCTTAATCCCCATTTTACAGATGAGGTTACTGAGGCCCAGAGAAGTTAAGCGACTTGCCCAAAGTCACACAGCTGACAATTGGCAGAGACAGGATTTGAACCCACAACCTCTGACTCCAAAACCTGTGCTCTTTTCCACTGAGCCACGCTGGAGATGACTATCCTGAGTCCCACAAAAAGATGCAGTGAAGTAAGTGCTAAATTAACACTGAACACTGGAATTGCCTTAACTAGACAATGAAAAATGCTGCTGTACTTCTGTACCTCAACCACTGCTTTCAGTACTGCTTCAGGCCCTTTATTTCAAGCGCATGGCCCAGTCAGTAGGTCTTTAATAGCTTAATCCTGCCCTCTTGGATGTCATGTGCCCTAAATGAATAGACTCTCACTTTGAGGTTTTGGTAGGGTTGTTTAATGTCATTTTTAAGCACTTACTATGTACCACGCACTGTTCTAAGCACTAGAGTAGATACAAGGTCATCAGGTTGGACACAGTCCATGTCTCACAGGGTGCTCACAGTAGGAATCCCCAAGCTACAGATGAGGTAACTGAGGCCCAGGGAAATGAAGTGACTTGCCCAAGGTCACACAGCGGACAGGTGACCAAGCTGGGACTAGAAGCCAGGTCCTTCTGACTCCCAGGACCATGCCATATTCAAAAATTAAAGACAGTTGTCTGTGTGTGTCTAAATGTGTGGGCGAGCGCTTAGTATAGTGCTTTGCACACAGTAAGCACTCAATAAATGCGACTGCATGAATGAATGACTGCAAGGGAGTGTGTGTGTGTGTGTGTGTGTGTGTGCGTGTGTGTGTGTGTGTGGTCCAGTCAAAAGTGGATTCTGCAGCACAACAGCACCTACAAATTCTGAGGCTTCAAATAGACTGTCAAAGAGACAATTAATCAATCAATCAATGGTATTTAATAAGTACTTACTATGTGCAGAGCACCGTACTAAGAGCTTGAGAGAGTATAACAGAGTTGACAGGTATGTTCCCTGCCCCTAACGAGCTTACAGTCTCGAGGATGAGCTTACAGAATAGAATTTGGTATCTTCAGCTGCTTTTCTAAAAGCGGTGGTTTCTTTTCCCCTACAGAAATGTGAATGAGCACTACTGAGGAAGAATTTTTTATGGTATTTTTGAAGCATTTACTACGTATAAAGCACTGTTCTAAGTGCTGGGGTAGATATAAGATAGATAAGAGAAGCAGTGTCGCTCAGTGGAAAGAGCACGGGTTTTGGAGTCAGAGGTCATGGGTTCAAATCCCACCTCTGCCAATTGTCAGCTGTGTGACTTTGGGTAAGTCACTTAACTTCTCTGTGCCTCAGTTCCCTCATCTGTGCAATGGGGATTAAGACTGTGAGCCCTCTGTGGGACAACCTGATCACCTTGCAATCTCTCCAGTGCTTAGAACAGTGCTTTGCACAGAGTAAGTCCTTAATAAATGCCATTATTATTATTATTATTATTATTATTATTATTATTATTATTATATAAATTTATTAGGTTGGACAAAGTCCCTGTCCCACATGTGGATAATAGTTGATAAACTGGGAGGATTTTTATTTAACTTCCATTTTACACATGAGGTGGCTGAGGCACAGAGATGATAAATGACTTGCCCAAGGTCACACAACAAACAATTGGCAAACCAGGGAACAGAACACAGGTCCTCTGACAACCAGGCCCAGGCTATTTCCACTAGGCCACACTGCTTATTACCATCATCATCATCATCAATCGTATTTATTGAGCGCTTACTATGTGCAGAGCACTGTACTAAGCGCTTGGGAAGTACAAATTGGCAACGTATAGAGACAGTCCCTACCCAACAGTGGGCTCACTAGTCATCATAAAGGGCAGTGTACACTTTAGTAAGTCTGCCTCTAAGACAGCCTTCTGTGTCTTCTGAATTTTCCTGAAAATTTCCAGAAGGACTCCAAAAATGCATGAAGGAAAAATGTAAGGGCCTCCTATTGCTAATTTTAAGGATTATATGACTTTTATTTTCCATTTTCCTTCTACAGCAGTTTTGAGAGCAGGCCTCAGACAATCCCTTGAAAAAATTTTAATATAGTTCATCTGCTTACAATACCTGAATGACACAGGTAATACAGGCTAAAGGCTATTGACTGATAAACTAATGATGAGTTTACTTAAAAAATATTGGTGAAGCTATAAGACCCCACTTAGTTGGACCATTAACATTTCTTCAATTGACACGAACTGGAATTGAAACATTTCTAAAAACTTTCTACGAGGGATCTGGCTCTTCAAAGAAGGGAGACCGAAGGAGGAGTCAAAGAATTTCACTTTTGGTGTCAGCATCCTTGAAATTACAAATGCATTTTCGACTAAAAATATTACACAGAAAGAATGGGAGTTTTTAAAGCAACTTTTTTTCATATGATACTTGTTAAGTGCTTACTAGATGCCAGGAACTGCATCTCTGGGGAAGATACAAGATAATCTGGTTGAACATAATCCCTATCCTGCATGAGGCTCACAAATAAACTGCAGGAAAGAGGATTGGATTCCCATTCTACAGATGAGGTAACTAAGATGCAGAGAAGTTAAGTGA
This sequence comes from Tachyglossus aculeatus, assembly GCF_015852505.1. Lineage (NCBI taxonomy): Eukaryota > Metazoa > Chordata > Mammalia > Monotremata > Tachyglossidae > Tachyglossus > Tachyglossus aculeatus. The sequence goes on from NC_052072.1 coordinate 59,903,135, forward strand.
CTTGCCCAAGGGGACATAGCAGACAGGTGGTAGAGCTGGAATTAGAACCAAGGTCAGAGGACTCCCGGGCCTGTGCTCTTTCCAAAAGGCTGCTTCCCATGGCTAACTTTTGGCTAACACTTTCAAATTCATCGTTTTCAGATTAATCATGTTTGGGTTTTACTGTCACATTTATAGACTTTGAAGGTACTAATTAGCACACTCTGAGCATCAATCTCCATTAGAAATTAAGCTTCTGAATATTAATGTGTCCCAATATTCCTCAAGGAATTCCCTTTGATTCTTTCTCGAGTAGACTATATGGAAGATGAGAGAACTCACAATAAATAGGCCAGAACACTAAATCTGACTTTGAAATCACTGCTCTCAGCCAGAAATTGACATCACAAATATGAATAACAGAGTATCTACGAATGTAGAATCAATCTTTGAGGAAGTGTTCTGATTTTCAGACAAAATGTATTAACCAGTCTTGATACTGATACCTAACCAAAGGAAAGCAATATGCTGCCAACCATTTTTAGGGATACACTTACAAATCTGAAAGGAACCACCTAGTGACAAGGTTAAAAAAGAAAAAAATAAATGACCTGGCTTTTTATAACAAATCTCCAGTGGCTGCCTGTCAACCTTCGAATCAAGCAAAAATTCGTCACTCCCGGCTTCAAGGCTGTCCATCACCTCTCCCCCTCCCACCTCACCTCCCTTCTCTCGTTCTACAGCCCAGCCCGCACCCTCCGCTCCTCTGCCGCCGCTAACCTCCTCACTGTGCCTCGTTCTCGCCTGTCCCTCTGTCGACCCCCAGCCCACATCGTTCCCCCGTGCCTGGAATGCCCTCCCTCTACACATCTGCCAAGCTAGCTCTCTTCCTCCCTTCAAAGCCCTACTGAGAGCTCACCTCCTCCAGGAGGCCCTCCCAGACTGAACCCCCTTTTCCCTCTCCTCCTCCCCATCCCCACCACCCTACCTCCTTCCCCTCCCCACAGCACTTGTATATATTTGTACAGATTTAGTACTCTATTTATTTTACTTGTACATATTTACTATTCTATTTATTTTCTTAATGATGTGCATATAGCTATAATTCTATTTGTTCTGACAATTTTGACACCTGTCTACATCTTTTGTTTTGTTGTCTGTCTCCCCCTTCTAGACTGTGAGCTCGTTGTTGGGTAGGGACTGTCTCTATATGTTGCCGACTTCTACTTCCCAAGCACTTAGTACAGTGCTCTGCACCCAGTAAGCGCTCAATAAATATGATTGAATGAAAGGAATGAATACGTCAGACTTTGGCAATTTTACTGAATGCTCTTTCTCCATCCCACCTCTGCAAATCATTCAGATTGTGGTAAATCAATCAATCGCATTTGTTTAGCACTTACTAGGTGCAGAGAACTATACAAAATGCTTGACCTGGAAAGTCCTCCTTCCTCATATCAGACAGATAATAATGATGGCATTTATTAAGGGTTACTATGTGCAAAGCACTGTTCTAAGCACTGGAGATGTTACAAGGTGAGCAGGTTGTCCCACGGGGGGCTCACAGTCTTAATCCCCATTTTATAGATGCACAGGGAAGTTAAGTGACTTACCCAAAGTCACACAGCTGACAATTGGCGGAGTTGGGATTTGAACCCATGACCTCTGACTCCAAAGTCCGTGCTCTTTCCACTTAGCCGTGCATAGTTGCTCTCCCCTGCTTGGAAGCACGATTGAAGGCACATCTCCTCCAAGAGGCCTTCCCTGACTAAGCCCTCCTCTCCTCTTCTCCCACTCCCTTCTGCACCACTCTTACTTGCTCCTTCACTCATCCTCCCTCCCATCCCCAGGCACATATGTATATATCTGTATATGTTTGCAATTTATGTATTTATTCATTCATTCAACTATTCATTCATTTATATTTATGTCTGTCTTCCCTTCTAGACTGTGAGCTTGTTGTGGGCAGGAATGTGTCTGTTTGTTGTTATACTGTATTTCCCAAGTGCTAAATACAATGCTTTGCACACAGTAAGCATTCAATAAACACGATTGAATGAATGAATGAATGAATGAATGAATGAATGAATGAGGCACAATGCAACAGAATTAGCAGATTATGCTTCCTGCCTGCAACAAGCTTATCTTCCAGAACAGGAGACAGACACAAATATGAATAAAGCCTACATCAAACTGGATATACCAGCTTCTGTGATCCTTTACTGTTTTTGTAGAGCATGTGATTAATATGAGCAGAGCAATGCACACTTGAGTGAAGAAATCAGATGCATTTTTTCTTGGTTAAAGCCCTGGGTCCTGAGGAATTGTAATCTACTGGCCCTGCACGAAAGCAGCAGAGAATATGATACGTTATCATTTCATAAATATCTGGGAATAAACGAAGGCTTTGGTTTCAAGAGAATATCGGTCTGACTGCCTGAAATAATAGGCCTACTGACTGACAATGTAATTTAATCGTGCTTTTTTCTCAGACTTTTGCCATCGCAATTAAAATTGACAAAGACTGCAACTCAGAACTATGCTAATTAAACCTGATTACTTACTGATTTTACCCACTCTTCCCTAACTATGGTAGTTTGGGAAAATAAATAGTAATAAAAGATACTGTACAATGTGTACCCTCATAGTCTGCCTCAAACAATTCACGCAAAGTTCAGTACATGTTGTTGGGCTGAAAGGCTGCTTCTGAGAAAAATGTTCCGTGACCAAAGCAATTAAGGAATTTTGAAAATGTTGGTGATTTATCCCAAGGTTCAAACTGTGAGTGGATTATAACTTTAATATGGTATGAATGTGAGACATAGCTTTTCATAGGAAAACAAATGCAAAATTTGGGCAAGCAAGGCATTAAAATTTCATCTCTTTGTGCTAAGAATCATATGGGAAAGATTTTCAAAATCAGGTTTATGCATTTGGAAAGTGAGTTCAAATACAAACAAAATCAAAACAGATTTGCAAGTGCTAGACTAGGATCTATAAATAAGCAGTAACTTAGTGGAATCTTAAATCTACATAGTGAGAGCAAATTTGCATTTTAATAAAATACCATAATTAATTAAGGTCTCTGTAAAACTGATTTTGCACATACTATTACCCTTGCCAGCAAAACATGAATTAATAATGCAATATGTTACCAAAACAACCATACTAAATATTAATTACTCGACAGTGTAATGAAAACTTACTACTCTAAAGACTTAATAAGACTTCAATCTGTAACTAAAATTGTATTATTCTGCTCTAATTAAGACATTATGCACTAATTTTCCTCGGATGCTCACAATCATAATTATTGCATGCATGAGTGCATCCTTGAATTGCTTTTAATAGAATTTAGTGTGTGTGCTTAGATCCCCAAAGTCAAAGTTATAGGCATAAAGGAAGCCCGTTGCATTGTCCGGAAAATGTTGGAACAGGCCCAATTCAACCTAATCCTCAAGGAATATAGGAGGGAAATGAAAGATTGAAAAATCATTTCAAAACATGGCCAATAATGTTTTTTCTAAATTGACTACAATTTTTTTTCCTTTTCATTTCCTTGAGTAGTAGCTAAGACTTTGCTCTAAGAATACCATGAATTCATAGCATCAAACGATGCCTTTAATTTTGCCCTAATCTTCCCATGGCTATCCTTCCCACAGCTTTGGAAAGAAGCAAGAGGATCAACCAATGGTATGTTTGGAGTGTCTATTGGGTGCCGACCATTGTCCTGTAAGTGCTCGGGGGAGTACGATATGACTACATCCAACAACAGGGAGTAGGAATGCGTGAACAATCCTAGGTTAATCCCTTCTGCCACTGTTATATGAGTGCCTGGGAAGATTGATGGGCATCCATGAAGATCGGTTTCTACTTTAGAGCTGCAACCTTCTCTGGGGACCTGGCTGGCTGCTTGTGACCTTAGCCGTCCCTAGCGTAGGGTCGATAGGTCCGTAGGGTCTTTCCGAGACCCCAAACTGTAATAGAACTCCAGTGTCCAGGCCACGGGGACTCCTGAGATTTGGAATGCTCAGAGATGACCACACATTGATTTTGAGGTGAATGCTCTATTTGTCCAGCATTCTGGCTTCTGGCCTCCTGAAGAATATCATTAAGTTGAATTATGGATTTTCTTTTCTGTTAATCATATAAAACTGGTTGGTGAATGAGCTGATGCTCTGAATGCATAACGCAGAGGAGGAGAATCAGTAAATGAGTGAAGGAAAAGCCCACAGGTCTTTTCATCTGGTTGGAGAAGAGTACCGATTAATAATGGTCAGACTTGGCAACTCCCTGACTGGGATGCTAGTGTCAGGGAACGGGGTGAGGGGTTGTGGGTGGAAACCCAGTGGCTATTGTAAAGGGTAGGATCAGCCCTTCACGAACCTTGGGATCAGAGCAGACTGAGTGTCAGACAAGCAGGAGTCTCAGCAGGTTCAATAAGGCATGGTCAAGCTTGTTGTCAAGAGAAATTGAGTGGAAATCAAGGAGACATTAATCTGCACATTGATAATATCTTTTGAGTCCCTGCTGTGTGCAGAGCACTATATCACGTACTAGAGAGAGAGCAACAGAATTAGTAGAATGATCACTGCCCTCAAATATCTTACAATCTTGAGGGAAAGCAGACACTAAAATGAATTAAAAGTAGTAAGAGGAAATAGAATGCAAAATTATGTACATGAATGGTATGATGGGTGAGGGGCATGGGTGAGAGTAACCAAGTGTTAAAGTGGCAGTAGTGTTGGATAAAGAGTGTGATGGTGAGAGATTAAACAGGGAAACCCTCCTGAAGGGGCTGTGATTTCTGAAGAGTTTGAAGACAGAGGAGAGCAGTGATCTGCCGAAAGTGAAAGCAGGGAGTTCCCCAGGCCTGAGCAATAAGTCAGCAGCCTAAGAGATGACAATGAGGCAAAGGGATTAGGTTGGGTTGCAAGAAACTAAGCACATGAGCTGAAGTGTAGTAGAAAAAGAGTGAGGATGAATCGAGGGGAAAGGAGCAGATTGCCTTAAAGCTGAGGTTTAGGAGTTTCTGGTTGATGTACTGAGGAACAAGCAACCATTGGAGGTTTTTGAGGAGGGGTAAGATGCACGAAGAATTATGTTCTAGAAAAGTGATCTGTGTAGGAGAGTGAAACACGGATTACAGAGGGGAGATGTTGGAGGAAGGGAAGTCAACCAGGAGGCTCACACAGTGATGAGACATGTCAAATGCCTGGACTGGCATGGTGAGTTTCGATGGAGGGGATTCCAGAAATGTTGCAGGGGAAGAACCAACAATATCTGACAACAAAGTGAATATGGGGGTGGTAAGAGAGAGGGGAGTCAAGGATAATGCCAAAGTGTCAGGCCTGAGAGATGGAAGTGATTGTGGTGACATCAACTGTGATGGGAAAGTTAGGTGGATGAGGGTGAAGATAGTTTTGAAGTGCTGAAATGAGGTGCCTGTGGCACATCAATGTAGAGCTATCCCATATATAGTAGAAAATCTGCCATTGTAGGGAAGTAGAGAGATGGGGGATAGTAAGGCAAATGTAAGAGTTAATGTGTGCGTGCGTGCGTGCATGTGTGTTTGTGTGTGTGAGCGAGAGAGAGAGAGAGAGAGAGAGAGAGAGAGAGAGAGAGAGAGAGAGAGAGAGAGAGAGAGAGAGAGAGAGAGAGAGAGAGAGAGAGAGAGAGAGGCACAGTGGCCTAGTGAAAAGGAGCTTGGCCTAGCAGATAGAACATGGGCCTACAAGTCAGAAGGACCTGTGTTCTAATCCCTGCTCCATCACCTGTCTGTTGTGTGCCCTTGGGAAAATCACTTAACTTCTCTGTACCTCAGTTACCTCATTTCTAAAATGGGGACTAAGACTGTGAGCCCCAGGTGGGGCACAGACTGTGTCCAACCTGATTAGCTTGTAACTACCACAGTGCTTAGTATAGTGCCTGGCACATAGTAAGCACTTAAGAAATACCATTTAAAAGATGTATATTGAGAAGAGAGAGGATTCCCACCTGAGTCTGTGGGAAACCTACAGTTAGGGAATGGAAGGCTGAGAAATATATTTTTATGATGTCTGTTAAGTGCCTACTGGGTGTTAAGCACTTTTCTAACCTGTATTGTAGTACTACAAGTTAATCAGGTTGGACACAGTCTATGTCCCACAGGAGACTCATTAGCCTAAAATAGGAAGGAGACCAGGTATTTAATCCCCATTTGACAGATGAGGAAACTGAAGCACAGAGAAGTTAAGTTACATGCCCAAGATCAAACAGCAGGTACATGGTGGAACCAGAGGAGGGCTGTGCCAGAAAAACCAGGGTAAAATAATATTCCCAGGAGAAGGGAAGGATCCATGGTGTCAAAGGCAGCCAAGAGACTGAGGAGGATTAGAATGGATGAGAGTTCAATAGACTTGGTAGGAAGGAGGTCTTGGTGACTTCAGAGAAAATAGAGTGACATTAGTAAAAACTGGATTGTAGAGGATCAAGGTGGGAATTGGAGGAGAGAGATTGGTGGTAGCAGTTGTATATAATCCATTCAAGTATTTGGGGCAGGAATGGGAGGAGTGAAATGGGGTTGGAAACTGAAGGATGCAGTGGAGTTGAGGGAAGATTTATTTTAGAATAGGGGCGACATGTTGAAGGGGAGGGAGGAAGGTGTGTTCAGAGCGAGCGGATGAAAATTCTGATAAGGGAGGAGTTTTTATAAAATGTGATGGGATGAGCCAAAGGTACAGATGAAAGGATTAGTTTCCCAAAAGTAGTCAGAGATATCTCCTCTGAAGAGATGGTTGAGAATGATGAGAGAGTGGGTGAGGGGATCGAAAAGAATTCTGGAGGTTGGGGCGCGGGGTGTGATTTTGAGGGAGTCATGCTTGATTGCTTTGCTTTTCTCAACAGAATAGTTGGCATGATCATCGGGGTAACAGTCAGTGTAGGTGGGAACCCTGGGAGTTTCAGGACTGAGTTACAGGTGAGGGCAATGACCACAGGAGTGTCAAGCGTTACTGAAAGGCTAGAGCAGAGTCATAGTAGGTGAGGGTGATTTTGAAATGGCCAAAGTAGTCCTGGTAACTGGATTTCCACCAACAACATTCCACGGGACCTGAACTTGAGCAGAGAAAGTGTACGGTGTAGGGGATCTAAGGCCGGGAGTTTGGTGGCACAGCCACGAAGCTGAAGACCTTGGAAACAGTTCTCTAAGATTCATATACTGAAGAGGAAACCTGAATTCACTGGCAAACACATTTCATGAGCGTGGGTTGCTGATCTCCTCACAGGGCTGCTTTTTGATTTATAATCTGTGATGAACAATAACCAAAGGACAGAGGAAAATATGCAAGTTTCTCTAAAACTTCCCACTAGGTGGTAAACCCCTTGAAAGCAGGGATCATATCCTACTAATCCAATCATACTCTTCCAAATGCTTAGTACAGTGCTTGGCACAAGGTACGTGTTGAATAAATACTTTTGACTCTATGTACTGAAAAACACACTATCAGTTGGGAGGTTGATGTGATCCCTTGTCATCTTTCCCCATCTCTTTTTTTTTCTTCTTCCAATTCCATCATAATCAATGGCTGAGTTTGAGTCAGCTCTTTAGAAGCCAGAAGCATATTTGAAAGCAATTACAGCCAAGAATCTCAACCACCAAACTTATTACACCCAAGTGTTATTTCCAGTGAAAGTGTTAGTGTGCTGAAATACCTCACCGAATCAAGTCCCATTAATTTACCTCATTCACTTACTTTAGATTATCAATGTCATGCAAAACCTTCAAAGTTTCACAACTCTACTAAGTTTCAACAAGTTCCTTTACTTATTTTGAAATATCCTATGCTTACATTGCTGTCCCCCTCCACCCCCCTAAAAAAATATTAATATGAGACTTCCTACCAAGAGAAGGCACAAAATGATGAAAGTAATATTCTCTTGCTAGTCATTCTTATGCCTGACACTACTACCAGAATTCGTTGTAAAACACTGCATTTATGCCGAATGATATGTAGGAAAGGAAAATAAATTAGACAATCCATTATTTTTATGTACAGGTGCATATGCATGCTACAGTAAATATCTAAAATACAGTCATGGATTGACTAATAAAGATCTGGCACATTCAGCACAACGACGACGAAATCTGTTTAATTCATAACAGTGATGCTTGAGAAGTAACATCATTGTTCATATTTAGGACACTGGCCCTTCCAATACACACACACACACACACACACACACACACACACACACATGGCACCAGCTGGACCATCTCAACTTTATATCTTTGGGGCATAGGTTGGCAGGGTCAGCTCGATCAGCTGGGACACCAGACTAATCCTTACAGGTCAGTGCCCCTGTGAGTCCATCTGGAACAAATCTAGACTGGGGCTGGGATCATGAAACAAGAGTCAGGGCGAGCTGCAATCTTTAGGAACTGGAAGGAATCATTTGCATGCGACTTCCAGAAACAGAGGAGCTACTGCTACATAAATTCCTTCTCTCCCACCCGCAATGTTCAAGCCTCCATGATTGGAAAGTGTACTAGCACATTTTTCAGAGCCAGTCTGGGGCTGCTAAACATTAAAAAAGGGAAGAATGAGAAAAAGAAGAATTAAATTGAAGGGGGGGCAAATATGTCTATATGGGGAACTGTTTATATCCCCTCTAGGAAAGGGAGGATCATCATCTCAAAACAATTGTTTTAGTTAAAATCCCCCCCACTGATTTTTATTGCTACATTCCAATCAGAGGGAAAGAAATCATCAGTGACAATAGAAATCTGGGGAAATGTTTCTTAAGAAAAGCCAAGGCTTTTGCCTACATCCTTAAGACGCAGATGAGGCATGCTTTGAAATACTGCCAAAACTATTCCTCCTTTTATTTCAGAATTAACTTACCTAGATGCATCTAAAACATAGTTAGAGGAGACATAGTGCATTCTGTTCCATAAAAGCCATTGGAAAATACCACCCAGGGGCTCAATAGAAACTGAAAAGCCATAATGAACAATTTTGCTTACCTCAACAGCTAAACTCAATCACCACTGCATCGATAAAATAAGCTCAATAAGTTTGCAACAAATAAAACAACCAACACACTGTTATCTGAGTGGGGGACAATTCCTTCAGCCTCATGCTAAAATGACTTTGTTTAGCTAAAGTTTCTGAAGATAGTGCTGAACTGGGCTCAAAACACAACAACAGTGAGCTTGAGGGGAAAAAGACCTGCTTCCTCTACCCTGATTGGTTGGTTGTGATGTTTAATCCTCAAATTACTATGTTTGGGTATTGAGTCTCATCAGGCAGGGATACTAAAAAAGCTGTTTCTGCCTTGGAGATGGATGGTTTTGAAAAAAAAATAAGTGGGTGTTTGGGGCTTTTCCACCTGATTTCACAATATGAGAATCTAAATTTGCAGTTCTATTAGGGCTCCTGCTATTGTCTTACCAAAATAAATATTGCTTAAACTGCCTAGATGATAATTTTTGCTAATAAAAAATTCATTACAGAAAGAAGCTTATATCCAGAAAGCTGGTTTGCTTTAAGGACCAAATGCAAAACCTGAAATGCTAAATTTTTAATAACTAGGGGAACTGAGTCACAAGCTATCTCTTCAGCATTGCCACTGCTGATGATGTTGTTTCTCATCTTCACTGGTCCTACTATTGCATTTATTGTTCCCATCTTGTCTCTAGAGCTATCCACAAAACTATTCTTACTTCTTACTTCCTGGCCACCCTACCCTTTCCTTCATTGGATACTGCCTAGAAACTAAGAAAGCCTTCCCAGAACAGCTTGGGACTGAGAAGGCATTGAAAGATACCTGAACATAAAAGCTAAAGCAGAGTGAGGAACCACCCACTGAATGAGAAAACAGAAGTGGTAAGTTTCATTCCAGTTCTTCACCTAGTTTGATTTTTTTTTTTAATATTTCTACAATCCATCCACCTGAGCCTCACCTAAGAAATGCCCTTTTCATGAGGGAAAGGTGGAACCAGTCAGAAGCCAATACAGAATGTTTTATCTTCACCAAAGATGGATAGTTACTTAGATGTGAAGTTTTATATTGAATAATAACCTATTCTTCAAGTTTCATTCAAAACACACTATCCCAAGTTCAGAGAACTACCAAAGTAATTCTTGAAGAGCTATGAAAAGTGTGCCACATGTTTTGTTTCCTCGGAAACCAACAGAGCTAATTATTTCCATTTTAACTATGAAGTTGAAACTTGGGTCATATCAATTCGAAAACTTTTTGAATGAAAGGAATGGATCCCTTCATTTCTACGCTAGGGATAACAGGGGATTATCACCAGCCGTGAGCATCATATGCATTTCATTGGCTTTCTATGGTCATTTTCCTAACTGGGGGACAAAAAAATAATAAAGCCTTTCTGAATGAAATATCTGTTGGGGTAGTCCCAGAATTGGAGTTTTTTTTATTTGTTTGTTTTTTATCGTATTTTCTAAGACTTTACTATGTACCAAGCACTGCTGGGATAGATACAAGTTAATCAGTTTGGACACAGTCCATGTCCTGCATGGGGCACTTAATCCCCATGTTACAGTGTTGTGTTGTACTCTCCAAAGACCCCTTTCAGAATCACACCTGGAGAGTTTCCAGTACTCTACTAGTCTTGACTATGGGAAGAAGTCAAGCAGAGGCATATCCTATGCTTAGAACAGTGCCAGTGCTTAGCACAGTGCTTGGCATATAGTAGCACTTAAATACCACCATTAAATATCCACTCCATTCCTAGCTTGGCAGTGGCTAGCGAGGGAAGGTGACCTACTACAAGTCAAAACTCACCTGTGCTGGGCAGCAGTGGCATGGGAAAGAGGTGAGGGGGAAATGCAAGTTTACCATGTGGAAGAAGGCAATGGTAAACCACTTCCATATTTTTTCCAAGAAAATTGTGGATACACTACCAGAACGACTGAAGATGGAGGTGGGGTGTTGTGGGGAAGTTGTGTCCATGGAGTCACTATGGGTTAGAAATTACTCAACAGCATAATACAAGACAAGACTCTCCCAAGCACTTAGTACAATGTTCTGCACAAAGTAAGCACTCAATAAATATGACTGATTGATTGATTTAGACGAGATAACTGAAACACAGAGACTTGCCAATAGGTCACACAGTAGATAAATGGCATAGTCAGGATTTGAACCTAGGTCCTCTGACTCCCAGATCCGCGCTTTAGCAAAGAGTAGCAAATCAAATCATCACCTCACCTTTCACTATGACCCTGCTGTATCCTTTGGTTTCCTCTTCATCCAACAGAAAAGTTTGAGCCAATAGGTTTACCCCATAATTGATATTCAAATAAAGGAGAAGCAGGGGTGCTTGAACACATATAATTTAGGCCATTGGAAAAATAATAATAATAATAACAATATTTCTTAGAGAGCTTTCTAGGTGTCAAGCACTGCATTAAGTGCTGGGAGGATATAAAATAATCATATGGTATGGTAATGGAATGGAAAAGATCATGGAATAATATGAATGGGGATGTTTCTATGTCCAGGGTAAGCTGAACATTATATACACCATAACAGGGAGGGGATGTAGCTTAGTGGTAGAGTCATGCTTTGCATGTATAAGGCGTCAGGTTGATCCCCGGCATTTCCAATTTTTCCTTTTGGGCAATGAATGTGCCTGTTATATTGTACTCTCCCAAGCCCTTAGTAAGGCCCAGGAACTCTGGCCTGAAGGAAGGCCCAGGATTATTCTTCTCCAGTGGTGGAGCTACAGGGTGTGAAAGACTGAACCATTCAATCATAAGGAGTCATCAGGGCCAATCAGAGCCTACTTGAAGAAAGAAGACCTGAGACCAAGGATGGGCAGATCGAAAAGGTGTGAATGTGGAGTGTGTGTGTGTGTGTGTGTGTGTGTGTGTGTGTGTGCGCGTGCGCGCACGTGCATGTGTGTGTGAGAGAGAGTGTATGTGTGTGAGTGTGTGTGTGTGAGAGAGAGAGAGAGAGAGAGTGTGTGTGTGTGTGTGTGTGTGTGTGTGTGTGTGTGCACGTGCGTAGGAAAGGCAGTGGGTGGATAAGCCACACTGAGCCAGCCAGACTTTCTCATATCAATCAATCATATTTATTGAGTGCTTACTGTGTGCAGAGCACTGTAGTTAGCACTTGAGAGAGAACAAAATAACAATACACAGAGTTGGTAGACACATTCCCTGCCTATAATGAATGAGCTTACAGTCTAGAGTGAGAGACAGCCATTAATATAAATAAAAAAGTTACGGATACATACATAAGTGCTACGGGACTGGGTTAGGGGGTGAATAAAGGCAGCAAATCCACGTGCAAGAGTGACACAAAAGGAAATGGGAGAAGAGTAAATGAGGGTTTAGTCTTTTGGCTCTCTTGTTTCTTTCTTGGGGCCCTTGGGGCCTGCTCTCCTCTCAGGTTACCTACCACACCAAAATAAAATACATCCTCACTGCTAAATGTGTGCAGTTACTCTATGGTCAGTTGACCAAAGATGACCAAATTCAGGCTAGGGAGAAAAAAATACCAAGGCAAGCTGAAGTTCAGAGAGAAGAAGGCTGCAGAGCTGAGAAATCCTTGGATTAAATCAAGTCAGCTGGATCAAAATGGCCTGCTGCTATGCAGAGATGAAGTTCGCCAGGGCAACTCAGAGCCTCGGAGATCAATCAGTGGTATTTGATGAGCACTACTGTGAGCAGAGCACTTTCACTGAGTGTTTGGGAGAATACAGTATAATAAACACAATAGAAATGACACCTGCCCACAAGGAGCTAACAGTGTAGAGGGAGTTTGCAGCATAGAAGGGAGAGCCACCAATTGAAACAGATTCTTGTCAATTGAAAATATGTTCACAAACCAAGGACATCCTTTAGATGCATATGCGGTGGAAAGAACTGTTAGTTCGTTTTGTTTTTCTGCCCCAGGGGCACAGATAGCAGCGCTGTCAGTGGTATAATCTTCAAACACTGTGAATACTATACAACACAATACAAAAATATTGATTGAATTTAATGTCACAACTGTGTTAAAGTGACTGGATAAAAAAAGAAGAAGAAATTGTTTTAAAGGACATGCATTGTTACATATAGTTTTCTAAAAAAGGAATATTCAGTACTAACACAGATCCTGGCAGATGCTTAGTACAGTGCTCTGCACACAGTAAGCACTCAATAAATAACCACTGATTGATTGATGTAGTAAGATTCATCTCTGAACCACATTACTTTAATCAATCAATCAATCGTATTTATTGAGTGCTTACTGTGTGCAGAGCACTGTACTAAGCGCTTGGTAAGTACAAGTTGGCAACATATAGAGACGGTCATCATAATCATCATTGATCGTATTTATTGAGCACTTACTGTGTGCAGAGCACTGTACTAAGCGCTTGGGAAGAACAAATTGGCAACATATAGAGACAGTCCCTACCCAACAGTGGGCTCACAGTCTAGAAGTGGGAGACAGAGAACAAAACAAAACATATTAACAAAATAAAATAAATAGAATAGATATGTACAAGTAAAATAAATAAATAGAGTGATAAATACGTACAAACATATATACATATATACAGGTGCTGTGGGGAAGGGGAGGAGGTAAGGTGGGGGGGATGGAGGGGGGAGGAGGGGGAGAGGAAGGAGGGGGCTCAGTCTGGGAAGGCCTCCTGGGGGAGGTGAGCTCTCAGTAGGGCCTTGAAGGGAGGAAGAGAGCTAGCTTGGCGGATGGGCAGAGGGAGGGCATTCCAGGCCAGGGGGATGATGTGGGCCAGGGGTCGACAGCGGGACCGGCGAGAACGAGGCCTGGTGAGGAGATTAGCGGCAGAGGAGCGGAGGATGCGGGCTGGGCTGTAGAAGGAGAGAAGAGAGGTGAGGTAGGAGGGGGCTTGGTGATGGACAGCTTTGAAGCCGAGGGTGAGTGTCCTTGCAGAGCTAATATTGTTTGTGAGTTGTTTCCAAAAGTTAATTGCTCATGATACACTGTTAAGGGACATCACTCTCTCTTTTCCCCTTACCCCTTAAAAGGAAATTTGCCTTGGGAATCAGTGGAGGAAGTTTGGAATTGCTCATGCGACTGAAGAGCTTAAGACCATTTGACGAACAAGAAAATTCTTCTCAGTCAGAGGGATGGATGGGCTGGGGAAACAAGGGGGATTCTTGGAAGGGCCAGCTTCTTTTGTTTGTTTTTTTTAACAGTATTTGTTAAGCACTTAGTGTGTGCCAGGCATTGTATTAAGCAATGGGGTCAATACAAGATAATCACTTTGGACACAGTCCATGTCCCACGTGGAGCTCACAGCCTAAATCCCCATTTTACAGATGAGGTAATTGAGTCACAGAGAAGTTAACTGATTGCCCAAGGTCACACAGCAGACATGTGGCAGAGCCAGGAATAGAACTCTGATCATCTGACTTCAAGGTCCGTGCTCTTTCCACAAGGCCATGCTGCTTCTATCATTACAGTTGACTGTCAGCACCTTGTGGGAAGGTATAATGTCTTACCAACTCAGTTGAATTGTACTTTCATTCATTCAATTGTTCAGTTCATTCATTCGGAGTTATTAAGCGCTTACCGCGTGCAGAGCACTGTACTATTCATTCATTCATTCAATCATACCCTGCTGGTTCAATCTCTCATCCTATCCCGACTGGATTACTGCATCAGCCTCTTCTCTGATCTCCCATCCTCCTGTCTCTCCCCACTTCAGTCTATACTTCACACTGCTGTCCAGATCATCTCTTTGCAGAAATGCTCTGTGCATGTTACTCCCCTCCTCAAAAATCTCCAGTGGTTACCAGTCAACCTACACATCAGGCAAAAACTCCTCACTCTCGGCTTCAAGGCTGTCCATCACCTCGCCCCCTCCTACCTCACCTCCCTTCTGTCCTTCTACAGCCCAGCCCGCACCCTCTGCTCTTCTGCCGCTAATCTCCTCACCGTGCCTCGTTCTCGCCTGTCCCGCCATCGACCCCTGGCCCACGTCCTCCCCCTGGCCTAGAATGCCCTTCCTCCGCACATCCGCCAAGCTAGCTCTCTTCCTCCCTTCAAAGCCCTACTTAGAGCTCACCTCCTCCAGGAGGCCTTCCCAGACTGAACCCCCTCTTACCTCTCCCCCTCCCCATCCCCCCCGCCCTACCTCCTTCCCCTCACCATAGCACCTGTATGTATCATCATCATCATCATCATCAATCGTATTTATTGAGCGCTTACTATGTGCAGAGCACTGTACTAAGCGCTTGGGAAGTACAAATTGGCAACATATAGAGACAGTCCCTACCCAACAGTGGGCTCACAGTCTAAAAGGGGGAGACAGAGACCAAACATACTAACAAAATAAAATAAATAGAATAGATATGTACAAATAAATTAAATAAATAAATAAATAAATAGAGTCAAAAAATATGTACAAACATATATACATATATACAGGTGCTGTGGGGAAGGGAGGGAGGTAAGATGGGGGGATGGAGAGGGGGACGAGGGGGAGAGGAAGGAAGGGGCTCAGTCTGGGAAGGCCTCCTGGAGGAGGTGAGCTCTCAGTAGGGCCTTGAAGGGAGGAAGAGAGCTAGCTTGGCGGAGGGGCAGAGGGAGGGCATTCCAGGCCCGGGGGATGACGTGGGCCGGGGGTCGATGGCGGGACAGGCGAGAGTGAGGTACGGTGAGGAGATCAGCGGTGGAGGAGCGGAGGGTGCAGGCTGGGCTGTAGAAGGAGAGAAGGGAGGTGAGGTAGGAGGGGGCGAGGTGATGGACAGCCTTGAAGCCCAGGGTGAGGAGTTTCTGCCTGATGCGCAGATTGATTGGTAACCACTGGAGATTTTTGAGGAGGGGAGTGATATGCCCAGAGCATTTCTGGACAAAGATAATCCGGGCAGCAGCATGAACTATGGATTGAAGTGGAGAGAGACACGAGGATGGGAGATCAGAGAGAAGGCTGATGCAGTAGTCCAGACGGGATAGGATGAGAGCTTGAATGAGCAAGGTAGCGGTTGGGATGGAGAGGAAAGGGCGGATCTTGGATCTATGTATGTTTGTACAGATTTATTACTCTATTTATTTTACTTGTACATATTTACTATTCTATTTATTTTGTTAATGATGTGCATCTAGCTTGACTTCCATTTATTCTGATGGCTTGACACCTGTCCACACATTTTGTTTTGTTCTCTGTCCCCCCCTTCTAGACTGTGAGCCCACTGTTGGGTAGGGACTGTCTCTATATGTTGCTAACTTGTACTTCCCAAGCGCTTAGTACAGTGCTCTGCACACCTTACTCAATAAATACGATTGAATGAATGAATGAATTGAACGCTTACTGTGTGCAGAGCACTGTACTAAGAGCTTGGGAAGTACAAGTTGGCAACATATAGAGACGGTCCCTACCCAACAACGGGCTCACATATATATTCCTGTTTGTACACATACATAATATGATCATAGGTATAGCTAGATAGATAGTCTCATTTCTCTGCTTCCCTTCTCTGAAATTCTGTTGAGGACTTATAATTACTATATGCGATGAGTTCACGGATTCATTGTTGTACTTCAAAGGCATAACCCTGGGTGATATTTGGTTCAGTGAAGTGTTAACTGGATGGCACTGAGTAAGGTTTGGGTTTAGGGTGGCAGATGGAGGAGTATCAATATGGAGTTGTGTCATCTAAAATGAAGGTACAATTAAGCTTCTGCATTAGCAGTTTTTTTTTCCTAAAGAGAAATGAGTGCTCAACACCTGCTACCCCATTAACATCTTCTGTAGCCATTTACAGTGATTTATTATCAAGTGATTATATGACTTTAATCTAGGGAGTACAATCGTGACCAGCTCTGGCAAGAAAGGGCCCAGTGACCTGCCAAAATAAAGCGAATCAAAGCACGCAGCACAATGGTGTACATCTGAATTACACTATTCCCAGCCCATCTCTGGTTCTTTCACTGTGAGATCACAAAGGAGCTGCTGGATAGAGCATGGCTCTGGAAATCAGAAGGATTTAGGTTCTAATCCCAGCTTTCCACTTGTCTGCTCTGTGACTTTGGGGAAGTCATTTAAGAGAAGCAGCATGGCTCAGTGGAAAGAGCATGGACTTTAGAGTCAGAGGTCATGGGTTCAAATCCTGACTCCACCAATTGCCAGCTGTGTGACTTTGGGCATGTCACAACTTCTCTCGGCCTCAGTTACCTCATCTGTAAAATGGGGATGAAGACTGTGAGGCCCCCGTGCGACAACCTGATCACCTTGTAACCTCCCCAGTGCTTAGAACAGTGCTTTGCACATAGTAAGCCCTAAATAAATGCTATCATTATTATTATTTAACTTCTCTGTGCCAAAGTTACCTCATAGGTAAAATGGGGCTTAAGACTGTGAGCCCCATGTAGGATATAGAATGTGGCCAATATGATATTTGCCCTAATCTTAACCCCATAGCACTCATGTATATATCTTTAAATTATAAATTACTCATTTATTCATATTAAGGTTTGTCTCCCCCTCTAAACTGTAAGATTACTATGGTCAGGGAACATGATGACTAATTGTCTCATACTCTCCCAAGCACTTAGTAGAGGGCTCTGCACATAGTAAGTGCTTAAAAATACCACTGATCGACGGAATGATTAGCTTGTATCTACCCCAGTGTCAAGTACAATGTCTGCCATGTAGTAAGTGCTCAACAAATACCATAAAAAATGAGCTGGGTCTTCCTTTGTCTTTCATCAAATTCTCTTCCTGCTTATTTGAGTGTGGACTTTCAGCTTAGGGTCCCTTAATTAATCGATCAAATTTAATGAGCCCTAACTGTGTGCAGAAGTGGGGAGGGTACTACATAACAGAGTCGGTAGATACATTCCCCACCCACTGTGAGCTTCATGTAGAGGACGCGCTTATAGTCCATTGCAGTCTTAATGATCTGAACCTCAACTTGATGGGTGTGACACAGCACTCCATTCGATTGTAAGCTCCTCAGGGGCAGGGGCAGGCCTTCTACTTCAATTGTTTGTTTCAAAGCTCCCAGCACAGTGCTCTGCATACAGTAGGTGCTCACGCATGATGGCCCAGTGAACTTGAAAGGATTGTATGCTGCAGAAGCAGCGTTGCATAGTGGTTAGAGCATGGGCATGGGAATAAGAAGGTCATGGGTTCTAATCCCAGCTCTGCCCCTTGTCTGCTGTGTGACTTTGGGCTAGTCACTTCACTTCTCTGGGCCTCAGTTAACTCATTTAGAAAATGGGGATTTAGACTGTGAGCCCCACATGGGACAGGGTCTGTGTCCAATCCCATTTGCTTGTATCCAACCCAGCAGTTAGAACAATACCTGGCACAAAGTAAGTGCTTAACAAATACCATCATCAACATTATTATTATTACTATTAGTGCACAGCAAATAGGACAGCAGGTTTCTGATGACTGGCAGAGAGAAGACTAGCTCAAAGATCAGACTTTTTCCCCCCCACAGTCAACACACAGCCTAGCCCTACCTCTTTCCAAGTCCATGTCTCACTTCCTGCTCCTGAGACTAGCCTCTACTCCCCATCCCTCACTCCTCTCTCCTTTCCTCTCATGTGCTTTCCCTGGGAATAGGGTCCGAAGAAGGTAGGATACAACCTGTCGAGGGAGACAAGGGAGACTGGAGACTGAGAAGCAGTGTGGCTTAGTGGCTAGAGTTTGGGTCTGGGAGTCAGAAGGACCTGGGTTCTAATCCGGGTTATGCCACTTGTCTGCGTGACCTTGGGCAAGTCACTTCACTTCTTTATGCCTCAGTTACCTCATCTGTAAAGTGGGGATTAAGGCTGAGCTCTATGTAGGACAGGGACTGTATTCAACCTGATTATCTTGTATCTATTCCCAGCACTTAGAACAGTGCTGGGCACGGAATATGTCTGTTATATTGTTACACTGTCCTCTGCCAAGGACTTAGTACAGAGCTCAGCACACCATAAGTGCTCGATAAATACGAATGACTGACTGGTACATAGTAAGCGCTTAGCAAATACCATAAAAAAGAGAGTTGGGCCTCAGGGAAAGGCCCGACTCATAGTGGCTCCTGCTCCATGCCCCACCCATTGTCAGGCCTGCTACAGAAACGGGGTGGGGGGGGTGGGGGGCTGAAGGCCCCTTCTCTTACCCTCAGTGAAGGCCCCAGGCTTGTGAAATCTAGGAAAAATGAGCCACTGTGGTCTCAACTCCTTGTCCAGGTCAATCCCAGACAACAGAACGTTGCATGGGGCCTTAGTATTTGGTTGGAGTCCAGGAGTCCACCAGTTAAAGGGTAGGCAAATGATAATGGAAGGGCCTGATTCTGGATGCTTCCCAGTCCCATTGAAGGTGTAGGCTCCTTGTGGACCAGGGACACAGTTCGTACTTTCCCAAGGGCTGCACTGCACCCAGCAGGAGATCAATCAATCAATCAATCAATCGTATTTATTGAGCACTTACTGTGTGCAGAGCACTGTACTAAGCGCTTGGGAAGTACAAGTTGGCAACAGATAGAGACAGTCCCTACCCAACAGTGGGCTCACAGTCTAAAAGGGGGAGACAGAGAACAAAACCAAATATACTAACAAAATAAAATAAATAGAATAGTTATGTACAAGTAAAATAGAGTAATAAATATGTACAAACATATATACAGGTGCTGTGGGGAAGGGAAGGAGGTAAGACGGGGGGGATGGAGAGGGGGACGAGGTTTGTTATTCGTACCACTACTATTCCAGCCTAATCTCTGATGGCATCAGAGAGAGGTTAGGAAGATGGTGTGGGTATGTATGTAGAGGTGGGGAGGAGAGGAAGTGTCTCTACAATACTTCCAACACTACCTTGTTGTCTTGTGTCTCAATTAAGTTGTTATTAGAAGGGGAAGGACACCACTGAAAGGAAGATTAATAGGAAACAAAGATAGGACACCACCACCAAGACTCATCAACGAGAGATGCACAATGAACTTCCTACACTACCTTGTTGTCTTGTGTCTCTATTAAGTTGTTATTAGAAGGGGAAGGATACCATTGAGAGGAAGATTAATAGGAAACAAAGATAGGACACCACCACCAAGACTCATCAACGACAGATGCACAACGAAGATGAGGGTTATTGTTTCTGGTGCCCTGTTTTCATTTTCCCCTCATGGGGATCAGAGAGAAACCAGGAAAACTCCTGTTTCACACTCTAAATGTATTATTTTTAATAAGTAAAGCATGCAGATTGCACCTTTTGTAAACACCTTGTTAAATTTGGTATATCGCTTCCTGTGATGGCAGGTAAACCAGACAGATTGGTTCCAAGCAAAGATCCAAATGTTGACACACCCATAGGTGTCTGGGTGAGATGGCTTTTAGGAGCAGAAGACAATGGGACTATAATTGGTAGATTAGAGCCATTTTGCAGAAGGAGCTGTAATGGTCAATGTGTATAATATAAAGGCTGGGGAGAAACAACTATTGCTGCTGCTCACTGTTATCCAGAAGGATGACAGACAGCCCGGCCAGAGGGGACCTTCCGATGTGGATGGCCACGCTGGTCTCAGCCCGTACTTGGCTTCTCGCTGTCCTCCGAAGGGAGGGTGGAGACTGCCCAGGCAGAGGGACCCCTTGGCCGGGGGAAACTGTGCCAATTCAGCTCGTTAAGGCCTTGAACACAAAATGGAACTGATCATCCTGCGGTAGGAAATTCTCAAGGCCCCTGGGATGAGGTCTTAAATATGAGAAGCAGTGAGGCTCAGTGGAAAGAGCCCAGTCTTGGGAGTCAGAGGTCATGGGTTCTAATGCCGGCTCCATCACTTGTCAGCTGTGTTACTTTGGTCAAGTCACTTCACTTCTCTGCCTCAAAGAAGAAAGCACTTCATGATTATCATCAAAAACAGATTTGCTTTAAAGCCCACAGTATGAAGACCACTGAACTATAAACCTAAGTTTTATAAAAAATGATCCAACACACATTGAAACATGGACTGGAGAAATAAGAGAATAGAGGCAGAAAGGTCTGTGACGAGGATGAGGAGGTAGTTGAGTCGAAATATGGCAAGTGCCTGGATCAGCATGGTGGTTTAGAAAGGGAAAGGGTGGATTCTGGAGATGCTGTGAAAGAAGATATGACAGGATTTGGTAGCAGACTGAATATGGGGTTAAAAGAGAGCAGGAAGTCAAGGATAATGCCAAGGTTTCAGGCTTGAGCAAAGAAGAGGATGAAGGTACTTTCAAAAATACAATAGAAATATTATAGTCTACGAAGCAGCATTTCCCTGGTGGATAGACCATAGGCCTCAGAGTCAGAAGGACTTGAGTTCTAATACTGCCTCCACCACTTGTCTGTTGTATGACCTTGGGCATGTCATTTAACTTCTCTGTGCCTCAATCACCTCATCTGTAAAGTGGGTATTAAGACTGTAAACCCTATTTGGGAGAGGGACTATGCCCAACCTGATAAATTTATATCTACCCAAGTGTTTAGTACAGTGCCTGGCACATAGTAAGTACTTAGCAAATACCATAAAAAAAGTAACATCACAGCCCCTAACCTCAAGGATTTTACAATATAATGGCACTTCATCCCATGTGCCTCTTAATCAATCAATAGTAAATCACTAAATCAATCAACAGTAATTAATTGAGCTCTTACTCTGTGCCAAGCACTATTGGCACAGAGTAAGAGCCAAGCACTATTCTAGGCACTTAGAATGCAACAGAATTAGCAGGCAGGATCGCTGCCCTCAAAGAGATTAAACTAAAAGTTGCTTCCAGTGAGAAGGGTTCAGATTTTTTTTTACTAATCAGTTTGGGTTGGGAAGCAGGACTGATGATATGGGACAAATATTATTTATGCTCTAGAGCTAAATCATCCCTAATTTTCTTCAGACATTTCCCATGGGGTAAACCCTAAGCAGAAATGATAGAAAAATGACTATCAAAATCAACCCTTACAAGGTAGAAAAATTCTCTAACAGTGGATAATGTCTCTACAACAGTAATGCCCTGAAAATTCATAGGCCTGATTATAATCATTATATTAATAAAATCCTTTTCAATACGACAGAAAATGGCAACTTAAATAGGGCATTAGTGAACTGCTTAGTTTGACGAAGATGTTTGACACTACTTTTTATTATCAGAGCCATGCTATAATCATCTGTAAATTACTGCCTGGTGAGTTTTATTGTTTAATTGGGGGGGTTTCATTTAAATATAGGTTAGTTGTCAATAACCAGAGTCCTCTGAATAAATTTCTCTGCAACTTCAAATTAAATGATGTGGGTGACACAACATCTGAAAGTTATTTGAATTCTGTAATTATTTTATATTATTTTATGAAGTAATATACCCACTTGAACATGGTAGTCATGACTGAATGAAAAGGACAGGTACATTTTCTAAAATGATTTTTTTATTAAAAAAAGTTTTCACTACAAACTACAAGGGAAAATCTATCAGTAAGCACTCAATAAATATAATTGAATGAATCAATTGGGCACAGAGTTTAAGTAATAGTAGTACTGGTAGTGGTAGTAGCAGTCTCAGTTGTCATTGTAATAATAATAGCAGTGATTGTATCAATAGTATTGTCTTATAAATCAATCTTACAATAATTGTCTTATAAATCAATAACAGGTATTTCTTGAGCTCTCACAGTGTGCAGAATACTGTACAAAGCACTTGGCAAAACAGTTCATCAGAACTGTAGACACAATCCCTATCTACAAGGAGCTCACAGTCTAGAGGAGAAAGCAGACATTAAAATATATTATGGAGAGAGGAAATACTATGAGGATATTTATATAGGGGTTGTGGGACTGGGTTGAGCCCTCTACTAAGTTCTGGGGTTGATACAAGATAATCAGGTGAAACACAATCCCTGTCCCACATGAGGTGGGCAGCCTAAGTAGGAGAATAAACAGGCTGAATGTCCATTTTACAGATAAGGAAACTGAAGCCCAGAGAAGTTAAGCGACTTGCCCAAGGTCACTTGACAGGGAAGTGCCGAACTGGGATCAAATCCAAGTCCTCCGACTTCCAGGCATGTGATTTTTTCAGGTCTCATGGCTTTCACGGCACTACTGCTCCAGTGAAATTTATAACAAAAAGAGTAAAGAACATCTAGCTAAAGAGTGTGCTTTGAGATCTTTGAGTACAAGGTCCTGGAACAATAAGTGGCTGGGACAGTACAATAGAGTTAGGAGACAAGATTTTTGCCCTCAAGGAGCTTCCAATTTAGCTGGAGAGCCAAATGAAGCCCTTTGAAGACTCAAGAAATCACCGCCTTGCGAGGCTGTACTTCTTGTACCAACATTTGAGACAGTCACCAATTCAGTTAGAGTTCACATGAATGCTTCTCGGTCTGAAGTTATTACTGCCACTGTTGATAAGCAGGGAGGGCATGAATGTGCTCCTCATATGTCAGGCTTTTCTTCAATGTAAAACAGCACAGAAAAATGTCCCAATAACTAATGTCTTCAAGAACAAAAGTGATAAAAAGACAACTTGTGAAAAAAGTTACTCAGGCATTTCACTTACCTATTTCTGGAAAAATCCTAGCCAGATTCTGGGAGTGACTACTGAAGAAGATTATTAACCATGCCCTCACAAAATGACTTTAGCAGCACTTACTTATGATGGGAGGGGTAAAGAGAAGAAATAAGATAAATGGTTTAGTCAAAGGACAGCTGTAGGCTATTGAGGCTCACTATTTGAAGATGAGCCTTTGTTTTGTAGTTTAACTATGCGCCAGCTGGTTTCCTTTGTTCCTCAAAGCAAAACTCTTAACTGTCTCTCCTGTTCAACTCATCTATTTATTCACACTATTCTGACTAAATGGCACTTCCTCTCTCATTTCAGCTGTGAAATCACAGTCCTTTCTAACGTCAAAGATCGTATAAAAAACCACTTTCGCTTTCCAACAATTCCCTCCACTTCTCCATTATGACATTCCCTAAGACATCTCAATTATCTATAAATCCTTATTAGTTTATGAATTCTCCAGCTATTTGTTACTTTTATCTAGTAGCATGTTCATCTTTAATGGTATTTATTGAGTGCTTAAAGTGTACAGAGCACCTTACTAAGTACTTACTGAAATAAGCATGATCTTTTAACTGGCACATGTTTATTGATTAATCCCTCCTTGTCAGATTAGATGCTAGCTCAAGAACATGAATCAGGTTTCCTGCTTTTGGAAGTTTCCTATGCTCCTAGTACACATCCCTGGACTCCCTCTGCCTTTAAATATGCCCATGTCTCTCCCATCCTAAAAAAACCCTCTCTTGACCCCACCTCACCTTCTAGTTATCGCCCCATATCCCTCCTACCATTCCTTTCCAAACTCCTTGAATGAGTTGTCTACACACGCTGCCTCGAATTCCTCAACACCAACTCTCTCTCCTCGACCCCCTCCAGTCTGGCTTCCATCCCCTACATTCCACGGAATCTGCCCTCTCAAAGGTCACCAATGACCTCCTGCTTGCCAAGTCCCACGGCTCATACTCTATCCTAATCCTCCTCGACCTCTCAGCTACCTTCAACACTGTGGACCACCCCCTTCTCCTCAACACGCTATCCGACCTTGGCTTCACAGACTCCGTCCTCTCCTGGTTCTCCTCTTATCTCTCAGGTCGTTCATTCTCAGTCTCTTTTGCAGGCTCCTCCTCCCCCTCCCATCCCCTTACTATGGGGGTTCCCCAAGGTTCAGTTCTTGGTCCCCTTCTGTTCTCAATCTACACTCACTCACTTGGTGACCTCATTCATTCCCACGGCTTCAACTATCATCTCTATGCTGATGACAGCCAGATCTACATCTCTGCCCCTGCTCTCTCCCCCTCCCTCCAGGCTCGCATCTCCTCCTGCCTTCAGGACATCTCCATCTGGATGTCTGCCCGCCACCTAAAACTCAACATGTCCAAGACTGAACTCCTTGTCTTCCCTCCCAAACCCTGCCCTCTTCCTGACTTTCCCATCACTGTTGATGGCACTACCATCCTTCCCGTCTCACAAGCCCGGAAACTTGGTGTCATCCTCGACTCCGCTCTGTCATTCACCCCTCACATCCAAGTCGTCACTAAAACCTGCCAGTCTCAGCTCCGCAAAATTGCCAAGATCTGCCCTTTCCTCTCCATCCAAACCGCTACCCTGCTCATTGAAGCTCTCAGCCTATGCCGCCTGGACTACTGCATCAGCCTTCTCTCTGATCTCCCATCCTCGTGTCTCTCCCCACTTCAATCCATACTATATCATCATCAATCGTATTTATTGAGCGCTTACTGTGTGCAGAGCACTGTACTAAGCGCTTGGGAAGTACAAATTGGCAACATATAGAGACAGTCCCTACCCAACAGTGGGCTCACAGTCTAAAAAGGGGAGACAAAACCAAACATACTACAAAATAAAATAGAATAGATATGTACAAGTAAAATAAATAGAGTAATAAATATGTACAAACATATATACATATATACAGGTGCTGTGGGGAAGGGAAGGAGGTAAGATGGGGGGATGGAGAGGGGGACGAGGGGGAGAGGAAGGAAGGGGCTCAGTCTGGGAAGGCCTCCTGGAGGAGGTGAGCTCTCAGTAGGGCCTTGAAGGGAGGAAGAGAGCTAGCTTGGCGGATGGGCAGAGGGAGGGCATTCCAGGCCCGGGGGATGATGTGGGCCGGGGTTCGATGGTGGGACAGGTGAGAACAAGGTACGGTGAGGAGATAAGCGGCAGAGGAGCGGAGGGTGCGGGCTGGGCTGGAGAAGGAGAGAAGGGAGGTGAGGTAGGAGGGGGCGAGGTGATGGACAGCCTTGAAGCCCAGGGTGAGGAGTTTCTGCCTGATGCACAGATTGATTGGTAGCCACTGGAGATTTTTGAGGAGGGGAGTAATATGCCCAGAGCGTTTCTGGACAAAGATAATCTGGGCAGCAGCATGAAGTATGGATTGAAGTGGGGAGAGACATGAGGATGGGAGATCAGAGAGAAGGCTGATGCAGTAGTCCAGACGGGATAGGATGAGAGCTTGAATGAGCAGGGTAGCAGTATGGATGGAGAAGAAAGGGCGGATCTTGGCAATGTTGCAGAGCTGCCTGGATTGACTTTGTCCAGAAACGCTCTGGGAATATTACTCCCCTCCTCAAAAATCTCCAGTGGCTACCAATCAATCGGCACATCAGGCAGAAACTCCTCACCCTCGGCTTCAAGGCTTTCCATCACCTCGCCCCCTCCTACCTCACCTCCCTTCTCTCCTTCTACAGCCCAGCCCGCACCCTCCACTCCTCTGCTGCTAATCTGCTCACCGTGTCTCGTTCTTGCCTGTCCCACCGTCGACCCCTGGCCCACGTCATCCCCCGGGCCTGGAATGCCCTCCCTCTGCCCATCTGCCAAGCTAGCTCTCTTCCCCCCTTCAAGGCCCTACTGAGAGCTCACCTCCTCCAGGAGGCCTTCCCAGACTGAGCCCTTTCCTTCCTCTCCCTCTCGTCCCCCTCTCCATCCCCCCGTCTTACCTCCTTCCCTTCCCTACAGCACCTGTATATATGTATATATGTTTGTACATATTTATTACTCTATTTATTTATTTATTTTACTTGTACATATTTATTCTATTTATTTTATTTTGTTAATATGCTTGGTTTTGTTCTCTGTTTCCCCCTTCTAGACTGTGAGCCCACTGTTGGGTAGGGACTGTCTCTATATGTTGCCAACTTGTACTTCCCAAGCGCTTAGTACAGTGCTCTGCAAACAGCAGGTGCTCAATACAATTGATTGATTGATTGATTCAGTAAATACGGATGAATGGAGTAATGAATGAGTCATGTTGGGGTTGGCAAGTGATAGAAAGACTAAGTTGATAAATAAGGACTGACTAAAACAACTGGGAGAAGGTTGACCTAAGATATGGGAAAATTGGGGGAGATCAGTCCTTGACATTGATTACTGGGAGACAGTCAGTCAATAATATTTGTTAAGCACTTACTGTGTGCAGAACACTGCACCAAGTGCTTGGGAGAGTAAAATATAGCAAAATACCACAGACATACTGCCTGCCCACGATGAGCGTACAATCCGGATTGAGAGACAGATATTAACATAATAGAGCGAAGTGTGCAGCCTGGCTTCTAGTAGGGTAGGAGCGAGGTGAGGTAGGAGGGGGCAAGGTGATTGAGTGCTTTAAAGCCTAAGATGGTGACTTTTTTTATACCCTATTGAAATGAGTGGAAAAGCCACTGGCTAATTTATAAGATATCCATATTGTCACTTGCACTTGCCACTTTAAAGAGCTTATCAATAAGCTATGCCTATGCACCTCACACCTAAAGGAATTTTCAGGCAGTACAAGAAAAATGCATAAAGGTCAAAATGCAATAAAAAGGACAATCCAAGATAATGTCTATCTGTATGCTTTTTATATAAAAGATCTATTTAGAAAATATTTATTAAACATCAAATATCTGCTCTGTTCTGGTTCTATTTTTTAATGGTATTGGTTAAGCACATACTATGTGCCAGGCACTGTACTAAGCACTGGGGTAGATACAAGCTAGTCAATTTGGACAAAGTCCATACCCCACATGGGGCTCAGAGTCTTAACCCGCATTTTACAGAGGAAGTAACTGAGGCACAGAGATGTTAAATGACTTGTCCAAGGTCACAGATCAGGGAAGTGGTAGAGCTGGGATTAGAACCCAGGTCCTTTTGACTCCCAGGTCTGTGCTTTATTGCTTAACACTATATTCCTTATATTGTGAAATTTGAAATCAAAATGAAATTCTCACCATTAGAAAAGTCTGCATGAATGAAATGCTTGTTAGAGTCAATGTGTTTTAAAATACAAGCAGCTTGTTGCAACTTAAATGAAAGGCTGTATAAAAGGTTAATGGGTTAGTATGGAGCTAGCCAGAAGTTCAGGCATCAATACACTAATTTAGGACTCACCAAATTTGACAGTCAGCATTTTGGGATTTCCCCATCATACTCTTGTTTTTGCTAGTGTAATTCATTTTCCAAGCATGGGAAAAGGCAATATGACCAGCTCACTATCTCTCCTAAAACCAGAGCTATTAATGCTTTGAAATATTCTTACAAAAGTCAGTTTTTACTCACTAATTTGAAAATAATTTGTGTTATTATTGTTGCTTATAATTTGAATGGTTCACATCAGTAAATTAGTATGAAAGAAACATTTCCTTTCAAATATAAAAGAAAGCTTTCAAAAGAATAGATGCAACATTCACAAACAATGAAATTCTGGAATGGAGTCACCCTAGGATCAAAGCTACGCTGTCATCATGGCTACTCTCAGTGGGACACATGAGAAGAATAAATGACAGCAGGACTCCCGAGCAACTGCTATGTAATCAGCTGAAACTGCAAAACCAAAAGCAAGGAGGACAGAGGAAACATTGTAAGGGCATGGTATGAGAAGCAGCGTGGCTCAGTGGAAAGAGCCCAGGCTTGGGAGTCAGAGGTCATGGGTTCTAATGCCGGCTCCGCCACGTCGGCTGTGTGATCTTGGGTAAGTCACTTAACTTCCGTGAGCCTCAGTTACCTCATCTGTAAAATGGGGATTAAGACTGTGAGCCCCACATGGGACAACCTGATCACTTTGTATCCCCCCAGTGCTTCGAACAGTGCTTTGCACATAGTAAGCGCTTAACAAATGCAAAAAACCCCAAAAAAACAAAACTCAGATAATGCTGCATTCTAGCAGAAAACAAGAGTCAACAATAATGATAATAGTGGTATTATGGCAGACACTGCACTAAACGCTGGAGTAGATACAAGTGAATTGGGTTGGATACAGTCCCTATCCCACATGGGGCTCACAATCTTAATCCCCATTTTACAGGTGAGGTAACTGAGGCACAGAGAAGTTTAGTGACTTGGCTAAGGTCACACAGAAGACAAGTGGCAGAGGTGGGATTAGAACACAGATCCTTCTGACTCCCAGGCCCGTGCTCTGTCAATTGCTGAGGATAGACCAGCATGACACTCACTCCCTTGGTGACCTCATTTGCTCCCACGGCTTCAACTATCATCTCTACGCTGATGACACCCAAATCTACATCTCTGCCCCTGCTCTCTCCCCCTCCCTCCAGGCTCACATCTCCTCCTGCCTTCAGGACATCTCCATCTGGATGTCTGCCCGCCACCGAAAACTCAACATGTCCAAGACTGAACTCCTTGTCTTCCCTCCCAAACCCTGCCCTCTCCCTGACTTTCCCATCTCTGTTGACGGCACTACCATCCTTCCCGTCTTACAAGCCCACAACCTTGGTGTCATCCTCGACTCCGCTCTCTCATTCACCCCTCGCATCCAAGCCGTCACCAAAACCTGCCAGTCTCACCTCCGCAACATTGCCAAGATCCGCCCTTTCCTCTCCATCCAAACCGCTACCCTGCTCATTCAAGCTCTCATCCTATCCCGTCTGGACTACTGCATCAGCCTTCTCTCTGATCTCCCATCCTCGTGTCTCTCCCCACCTCAATCCACACTGCATGCTGCTGCCCGGATTGTCTTTGTCCAGAAACGCTCTGGGCATGTTACTCCCCTCCTCAAAAATCTCCAGTGGCTACCAATCAATCTGTGCATCAGGCAGAAACTCCTCACCCTCGGCTTCAAGGCTCTCCATCACGTCACCCCCTCCTACCTCACCTCCCTTCTCTCCTTCTCCAGCCCAGCCTGCACCCTCCACTCCTCCACCGCTAATCTCCTCACCGTTAGGCCTCGTCCTCGCCTGTCCCGCCATCGACCCCCGGCCCACGTCCTCCCCCGGGCCTGGAATGCCCTCCCTATGCCCATCCGCCAAGCTAGCTCTCTTCCTCCCTTCAAGGCTCTACTGAGAGCTCACCTCCTCCAGGAGGCCTTCCCAGACTGAGCCCCCTCCTTCCTCTCCCCCTTGTTCCCCTCTCCATCCCCCTGTCTTACCTCCTTCCCTTCCCCACAGCACCTGTATATATGTATATATGTTTGTACATATTTATTCCTCTATTTATTTATTTATTTTACTTGTACATATCTATTCTATTTATTTCATTTTGTTAATATGGTTGGTTTTGTTCTCTGTCTCCCCCTTCTAGACTGTGAGCCCACTGTTGGGTAGGGACTGTCTCTATAGGTTGCCAACTTGTACTTCCCAAGTGCTTAGTACAGTGCTCTGCACACAGTAAGCACTCAATAAATACAATTGATTGATTGATTGATTGACATACCGCAATCAAGAAACGAATGGCTCTTCTTCAGCAAAAGCCTAGTAAGGAATGAGAGATAAGAAGGAAAAAAACAAAACAGCAGCAGGGAGTGTAAACATTAAATACCATCATAAGGGCAACTCCTTCCTCTAGATTGTAAGATCCTTGTGGGCAGGGAGTGTGTCTACCAACTTGGTTGTATTGTACCCCGTGTATACACTCATTAATTATCAGAAAACAGACTGTGTTGGTGGTCTTCCTCAATTAAGCCTTCTTTTTCTGCAGTCCCTCTCTCTCTCTCTCCTGCCTAGCCTATGCACTTGGATCTGTCCCCTTTAACCACTTGATATTCACCCCCACCCTCAGCCCCACTTCACTTAGGTACATAACTGTAATTTATATTAATATCTGTCTCCCCCTCTAGACGGTAAGCTTCTGGGCAGCAGGACATCTTCCTCTGGGTAGGGTCCTGAGGAGAAGGCATCTGATTTATTTTGAAGGTTTCTGGAAATGTCTAGTTATCTATGTGAAGGGTCAACGTTAGATTTATATAGTCTCTCATAAGGAAGGAGTTAGGCAAAAAAAGTGATTTAGAGCCTAATGGAAAAAAAAATTGTAGTCTGCTCTACTCAGACTTGAGGAGAATGTACTGCTCTTCAGAATTCAGTTTAAGGGAGAAGCTGCAAAGGCCAAGAAGTCAAAAGAACCAGGATTCTAATCCTAGCTTTGCCTATTGCTTGCTGTGTGTGACCTTGGGCAAGTTACTTAACTTCTCTGTTCCTCAGTTTCTTCAACTGTAAAATAGGATACCTTTTTTCCCTCCTACTTAGACTATGAGACCCATGTGGGACAGAGACTTTGTCCAACCTAATTAATTGTACCTACCTCGGTGCTTAGAACATCATCAATTGTATTTATTGAGCGCTTACTATGTGCAGAGCACTGTACTAAGCGCTTGGGAAGTACAAATTGGCAACATATAGAGACAGTCCCTACCCAACAGTGGGCTCACAGTCTAAAAGGGGGAGACAGAGAACAAAACCAAACATACTAACAAAATAAAATAAATAGAATAGATATGTACAAGTAAAATAAATAAATAAATAGAGTAATGAATATGTACAAACATATATACATATATACAGGTGCTGTGGGGAAGGGAAGGAGGTAAGATGGGGGGATGGAGAGGGGGACAAGGGGGAGAGGAAGGAAGGGGCTCAGTCTGGGAAGGCCTCCTGGAGGAGGTGAGCTCTCAGCAGGGCCTTGAAGGGAGGAAGAGAGCTAGCTTGGCGGATGGGCAGAGGGAGGGCATTCCAGGCCCGGGGGATGACGTGGGCCGGGGGTCGATGGCGGGACAGGCGAGAATGAGGTACGGTGCGGAGATTAGTGGCGGAGGAGCGGAGGGTGCGGGGTGGGCTGGAGAAGGAGAGAAGGGAGGTGAGGTAGCAGGGGACGAGGGGATGGACACCCTTGAAGCCGAGGGTGAGGAGTTTCTGCCTGATGCGCAGATTGATTGGTAACCACTGGTGATTTTTGAGGAGGGGAGTAATACGCCCAGAGCGTTTCTGGACAAAGATAATCTGGGCAGCAGCATGAAGTGTGGATTGAAGTGGAGAGAGACACGAGGATGGGAGATCAGAGAGAAGGCTGATGCAGTAGTCCAGACGGGATAGGATGAGAGCTTGAATGAGCAGGGTAGCGGTATGGATGGAGAGGAAAGAGCAGATCTTGGCAATGTTGCGGAGCTGAAACCGGCAGGTTTTGGTGACGGCTTGGATGTGAGGGGTGAATGAGAGAGCGGAGTCGAGAATGACACCAAGTTTGCGGGCTTGTGAGACGGGAAGGATGGTAGTGCCGTCAACAGAGATGGGAAAGTCAGGGAGAGGGCAAGGTTTGGGAGGGAAGACATGGAGTTCAGTCTTCGACATGTTGAGCTTTAGGTGGCGGGCAGATGGAGATGTCCTGAAGGCAGGAGGAGATGCGAGCCTGGAGAGAGGGGGAGAGAGCAGGGTAAGAGATGTAGATCTGGGTGTCATCAGCGTAGAGACGATAGTTGAAGCCGTGGGAGCGAATGAGGTCACCAAGGGAGTGAGTGTAGATTGAGAACAGAAGGGGACCAAGCACTGAACCTTGGGGAACCCCCACAGTAAGAGGATGGGAGGGGGAGGAGGAGCCTGCAAAAGAGACTGAGAAAGAACGACTGGAGAGATAAGAGGAGAACCAGGAGAGGACGGAGTCTGTGAAGTCAAGGTCAGATAGCGTGTTGAGGAGAAGGGGGTGGTCCATAGTGTCGAAGGCAGCTGAGAGGTCGAGGAGGATTAGGAAAGAGTATGAGCTGTTGGATTTGGCAAGCAGGAGGTCATTGGTGACCTTTGAGAGGGCAGTTTCCGTGGAATGTAGGGGACGGAAGCCAGACTGGAGGGGGTCGAGGAGAGAGTTGGTGTTGAGGAATTCTAGGAAGCGCATGTAGACAACTCGTTCAAGGAGTTTGGAGAGGAATGGTAGGAGGGATATGGGGTGATAACAGTGTTTGACAAACGGTAAGTGCTTAACAAACACCATAAGAAATCCTCCCCCATCAAAAATCCCGATCAGATAATAAATATCTGCTAAATTCTGCTAAAGGAATAGAATGGATTGGGAAAGAATAATTGGAGACGCAGCATGGATAGAGTACGGGCCTGCGAGTCAGAAGGACCTGGGTTCTAATCCCAGCTCTGCTATTGCTCTGCTGTGTAATATTGCGTATGTCACTTAACTTCTCTGCGCCTCAGTTACCTCATCTGTAAAATGGGGATTAAGACTATGAACCCCAAATGTAATATGGACTTTGTTCAACCTGATTAGCTTTTATCTACTGCAGGATTTAGCACAGTTCTTGGCACATAAAAAGCATTTAACAAATGCATTAAAATAAAATAAAAAAATACGAGTAAATATTTACTCCTCAGATAACTTAGGGCTAATACTTTCTGAAGGTCAATTTCTGAAATCAAACATTTCACAGTGATAAAAAGAAATACATTTTCTTGCTAAATTACTAACTTAAATTTCTCATTAAAATCACATCTCCTCCAAGAAGCCTTCCCATACTAACCTATCATTTTCCCACCATTTCTTCTGTGTCCTCTCTTCACTTGGGTCTGTTCCCCTTAAGCATTTTGTTACCCCAGTTCCACAGTACTTACGGATGTATCCTTACACTCTGTTGCTTCCCATTTCTATAATTTATTTTAATGTCTATGTCCCCTACTAGCTTGCAAGCTCCTTGTGGGCAGGGATCATGGCTACCAACTTCACTGTATTTCACTCTCCCAAGCACTTAATGTGCTGCTCCGTGCCGAGTAACTGTTCAATAAATACTACTGATTGAAAAGTTGATGTTAGATAACCATCTCATTCCATATTTAAATTCAATTAATCTGGCTGAATTAGGGAAATGATGACACTTAACAAAGTGCCTTCCATTTTGTCATCCAGGAAAGTGGCATCTGCATTCTGTTTTCCTTCCTAATCACAATCCTCTCTCATTTGGCACATTATTAATAATTATTTATTTCATTACTTATATGAAAACTACTCTGTGTGTAAGACGACAATATCATTAGTGATATTGTTATTCTGTGTTTGAAAATCATATTGAATGGAGACTATTTACATATCATTAACTAAACTGTCCATTAGTACAATAATATAGTAACAGCTATCGAGGCCTGTGGGAGATAGGGACCCTTTGAATTAAAGCAAAAAAAAAAAATCAATAAACACAAACAATGTTTAAGAGAGTTTTAAAAATATTAAAGGGTAAACAATAAAATAATACTCAGCTTCTGAGAAGAAAAGGTGGCATCCTTTTAGTCCCATGTGAAAAAAAATAATTTATCAAAAATGTTCTGTTATCATTAAAATACACTATAATTAACATTATTATATACACATGTTTATACTGCACTCTCCCAAGCACTTAGTTACAGTGCTCTGCACACATTAAGGGCTTAATATTGGTGTGTATACACACACACACACACACACACACACACACACACACACACACACACACACGCACATACACACACACACACGCACATACAAAAGTTCCAATTCCAAGAAAGTATTTTGATAATATAAGAAAAAAAATTAATTGGGAAATGGAGAAAAGTGATTTATCTTATCCTATAGCAAAGTGATGCCCAGAATTTGAATACTGACTTTCTGAATTCTTTTGACTAGGCTACAGCAAACTTACTCATTTGAATAAAATGATAGGAAGTACAGCCTGGATTTGCAAACATCTTAAATTGTGTTGAATGCTTTTATAAAAATGGAATTTTTAATACCATTCTATGTTTGCATGTGCCATTATTGGCTTACTTCCTAATGTCTGTTCAGATCAATTTTTCTTTCTCAGACTGATTCTCAATTTTGCTTAGAAAAGCCAGAGATTCAAGATATAGCTCTCACTGCTGGTCTCCCCATGTACATCCCAACTGAGCATTTGATGGCAGCTGGATAGATCAAAGCCTGCTTTCCATTAGCAGAAGAAAAGAGGAGAAAGGAAGGAAGGAGAGGTTAAATACTGATTGGAATGATCCCACATTCTAGATTAATGAGATCTAAAGGATAAAGGAGGGCTCTGAATTTCATTTGAAACTATAGGTTTCAGCGTTGCAAGAAGACAGCTCTCAAAATTTAAAGCAATGAAACAATGGAATATGATCCTGATTCCTAGGCACGCCCATACAGTACAAATAAGCCTTCTTCTCCTTAAGGTTTAAAAATTACAGTGAGGTGATTCTACCTACAGTTCAGTGTCTCAACAAGTTAGAGAATCTTGAAACCCTTTATGTTTGTCAATGCCAGAATGAGCTGTAGCAAGGTTATTGGAACCTCCAGTCATAAGCTCCCAATCTCCCTCAACTTTAGAGTTACACCACAGCAGCAGCTCATACCTATTTCAGAAAAAATGCTTCTAGTTCTCAATAATAATAATAATTGCGGTATTTGTTAAGAACTTACTAGGTGCTAAGCATTACACTAAACACTAAAAAGATAATCAAGTCCCACAGTCTAAGTAGAAAGAAGAACTGATATTAAATCCCCATTTTGCTGATATGGGAACTAAAACACAGAGAGTTAAGTGACTTGCCCAAGGTCACACAACAGACAAGTGGTGGAGCCAGAATTAGAATCACTTCCACTTTCTGCTAGGCCATGCTGCTTCCCTATTGAAGTTTTCCTTGGCTACTGCTTATTGGATTAAAAATACCCAGTTACTTTGATATATTTATCACTTTGAAGTATAAATTTGATATAAAAATGAAAGTAAAAAATTAAGACGTTAAATGCAATTTATAATCATTAGTGATTTAGCATTCAATAGCAAAATGATACATTTTGTAGATATTGACACGATGAACATTAACTTCCAGCTAATTACTGATTAATGAAGCCTAAAAGTCCTTTGATAAAATACAGTGATGATTACAGTTCTTTTTAGTATATTGCTGAGCAATTAAGTAAATGATGCCTTGCAGCAAGAATAACTGCAAATTTGATAGAAATATGGCAGCCAATTTACATCTTAGTGACTGTCACTAACATGCTGAATAAACTGCATGATAAATTGGGTCAAAATGTGAATCAATCAATCAGCATTATTTATTGACTGCTTACTGTGTGCAGAGAACTGTACAAAAGCATTTGGGAAAGTTCAACGCAACAAAGTTGAGAGACGTGATCCCTGCCCACAAGAAGCTTACAGTTTACAGGGGGAGACAGACATTAAAATAGGTTACAGATGGGGCAAGTAGTAGAGCATAATAATATTTACATAACTATTTTGGGGTTAGGCTGAGTATCAAAGTCCTTATGGGGGTCACAGATAATTGCACAGCCAAATGCATAGGGTGGATGGGAGAAATAAAGGAGATCACATCATGGAAATGTGATTCTGGTTCGAGTTTTGAATGTGGGGAGAAGAGTGGACTGTCAGATATGAAGAGGGAGGGAGTTTCAGGCCTGAGAGGGAACGTGGGCAAGGAGTCAACAGTTGGAAAGAAAAGATCAAGGTGCAGACGGTAGGTTGGTGTTGAAGAGTTGCATAATAATAATAATAATGGCATTTATTAAGTGCTTACTAAGTGCAAAGCACTGTTCTAAGCGCTGGGGAGGTTACAAGATGATCAGGTTGTCCTTTGTGGGGCTCACAGTCTCAATCCCCATTTTACAGATGAGGTAACTGAGGCTCAGAGAAGTGAAGTGACTTGCCCAAAGTCACACAGCTGACAATTGGCGGAGCCGGGATTTGAACCCATGACCTCTGACTCCAAAGCCCGGGCTCTTTCCTACTGAGCCACGCTGCTTCTCCTTGGGTTGTAGTAGATGAACAACACAAAATAGGAGGGAGAAAGCTGATTGAGTTAAAGAAACTCAGCATGTTTATTGACTAGAACAATCAAGGTAGAAGAGCGCAGTATGTGGGCCGTGGTAGATGAGCAGGGTAAATAGGAAAAGGAGAGTTTATTGAGTTGTTAAAGAAACTCAATATGTTTATTTTTAGAACAATCAAAGTTCAATGGGTAGACTGGTGTTAGAAGAGCTGAATGGTCAGGTGGGTGGGTTTGTAATAGATGAACAAGGTAAGATAAGGAGGGAGAGAGTGTGACAGTTAAGTAAAGAAACTCAGCATGTTTACTGACTAGAACAATCAAGGTAGAAGAGCTCAGTATGTGGGCGGTGGTAGATGAGCAGGGTAAATAGGAAGGGGAGAGTTTATTGAGTTAAGTTAAAGAAACCCAATATGTTTATTTACTAGAACAATGAAGTACAGTGGGCATATTGGTGTTAGAAGAGCTGAGTGATGGGTGGGTTTGTAGTACATGAACAAGGTAAGATGAGGGAGAGAGCTGATTGAGTCAAGTTAAACTCAGCATGTCCATTTACTGGAACAACTGTATGTTTTTTTATAATCTCTATGAGTTTATATATTTTCCATCTCTAATAATTCAATATTTTAAGTTCTTAAGTGTTGTCTTTTCCATCAGAAGACCCAAGCAGCAGATCCCTTCAGCACTCACAACTGCTGCCCTCAGAAACCCTTTCTTAAAATATTATTAGCCATATGACTAGTAGCACCCAAATAAACAGTTAAGAAAACTTAAAAAGTGCTAACTAAGAGTATTGGGTTTGACATACATAAAAGGCAAGGCTGCGTGCCTCAAGTTAATTGACAGTAAACAGACTTGCCTGTCTGTCTTTGTCTAAACTTTTTCCAGTTGGATAAACCCGGTTGCTATTCAACTTGACAAAAGACAATGATATAATTAATGTAAGCAGCTACAAGATGTAAGGCTTTGAATTGCAGAATCCCAGTGAGCCACAATTAAGTGCTTGGCAGTTTGCTGGAGGTAGGAGACAAGTTCATAGGTGTGTGTTGAGTCTACTGGGGTTGGTTTGTTTTCTTCTTGTTTTCAGTGGGGTATTCGATACCTCATTTGCATACATTAAATATTACTTACAATGCTGTTTCTACCCAACTATCCAAAGTGATTTGAGTGTTTACTTCTCTCATAACACTGTTCAACCGTATACTCTAAATTCTCTTTTAATGAATCTCAGGAGACCGTACCAACTATTGTGTTTGCTAAGCTGAAAAGGGGATATATACAAACTAGCTCAGGTCAGTTTAGGAACAGGAAAAAATAAACACTCATTTTAATGAGATAAAAAATGAAACATTCATTACTGTGATATAAAATGACAGCTAACTGTAGTTCGCTTCAAGAGTCATGCAATATCTATCCTGATGCTAACAATGATCACATCATCAATGGTTTGTACTGAGCACTTGCTGTGTGCAGAGCACTGTACTAAATGCTTGGAAGAGTACAATACAATACAGTTGGTAGAAATGAGCCCTCAAGGAACTCTTAATAATGGCAAATAGCGAGACCAGCTACACAGGAAAGATCAAGGTTAGTATATTTGTGGAAACTGTAGTACATTGATTTATTAAATGCCTACTGTTTGAAGAGCACTGTAGTAAGTCCTTGAGAGAGTACAAAGAATTCGTAGACATGATCTCTTTCCTCAAAAAGCTTACAATCTAGCAGAGGAGAGCAGAGCTTATATATCTTAAGTTACATCTAAATTTGCAAGGTATATCATTTGCAAAAATTTTGATAAATAAAATGTTTTCTAACAAAAGTACCACCTTTTCATTTTGAGAGAGGGGATGGAAAGGGAACAGCAGCTTTAGCAGAATAGGGATTGGGAAAGGACCCACATCAAAACACTTACAGACCAGAAAGCCACCATTTTTAATCTTTTCAACCCTAACTGGACATCCTAAGGTCTTATCTTTTCAGCCTTAATGGGAAACCATTAGGTCTTGTCAGTATGATTGGAAGTCAAACTCAAAAATCTGGACTTCCATCACCTATCCCCCTTAGGAAGCTGGCATTTATGTTTTCTTTGTAAGAAGTGGATTATTTGTAAAATTGCTGAGAAACATTACAAGAGAAAATAGCTGTGTTAGAATAAGGCTGAATCTGCAAGGGGAAAAGCTACCATTAGAGCTCCATCCCCCATTAGAGGAAATAGGCAGGAGGATGTCCATTTTTGAACCAAATACTGCTCTCTAGTCTTGTCACCAACTTTTCTCTCAGAACCAAACCATCAGTACACCTGCCTGATCGACAGCAGCATGATCAAAGGGCAGCACTGCCTTGTGGACAGAGCAGAGACTTGGGAGTCAGAGGATCTGGGTTCTAATCCTGACTCCTCCACTTGCCTGTGGCGGAACCTTGGGCAAATCACTTAATGTCTCTGTGCCTGAGGATCCTCATTGGTAAAATGGGAATTCAATACATGTTGTCCCTCTTACTGAGATCATGAGTCCCATGTGGAACAGGGACTGTGTCTGGCCTGATTAACTTGTTATATCTAACCCAGAGCTTAGAATAGAGCTCGACACACAGTACCAGCTTAACAAATGCCACAGTTATTCATTATTATTATCATTACTGACAGATTTCAGGCTTTTCCTGTTTCTAGTTCTCTCCCCACAAACTGCTGCAGTTCTGGTTAGCTCAGGATTTTCCTCTAAAGACTAAGCAAGTAGCACAGAATCACCGAAATCTGTGAGGCATACATGTCTTTTAGACTGTGAGCCCACTGTTGGGTAGGGACTGTCTCTATATGTTGTCAATTTGTACTTCCCAAGCGCTTAGTACAGTGCTCTGCACATAGTAAGCGCTCAATAAATACGATTGATGATGATGATGATGATGTCCCTTGAACAGGATCTCAGGCCAATGAGAAAGCCTGCACCGATTTGATAACTCACGGTAAAAAATATCCTGCTTACATCACCTCAGTTTACTGACTTTAATTCTGTTCGTGCTGATCTAGTGATGAGAACCCACATTCCAGCTGGTCAGTATGTGGGATTATTCTTATTTTAATTATTATTACTATGGCATTTGTTAAGTGCTCACTATGTGGCAAACACTTTTCTGGGTAGGTACAATTTAATCACATTGGACACAGTCCCTGTCCCATATGGGGCTCACAGTCTAAATAGGAGGGAGAACTGGTACTGAATCCACATTTTACAGTTGAGGAAATTGAGGGACAGATGATAAAAAAACAGTAATAATACTACTAATAATAATACTTAAGTGCTTACTGTGTGCCAAGCACTGTTCTGAGCCCTGGGGTAGATATAAGTTAAACAGGTTGAACATCATCTCTGTCCCATCTGGGGCTCACAGAATAAGTAAGAGGAAGCAGGATTTAATCCCCATTTTGCAGATGTGGTAAGTGAGGCACAGAGAAGTTAAGTGACTTGCCCAAGGTCACACAGCAGACACATGGCAGAGCTGGGATTAGAACCCAGGTCCTCTGACTCACAGGCCTGGGCTCTTTCCATTAGGCCACACTGCTTCTCTATCCCCATGTGTGTAACTACTGCTATGTCCCAGTTCCCATTTTAAATCATCTCCATGAAAATGAGGTGTTAAGCAAAGGAGAATTAACAAAAGTAGAGTACCCACAGGAAAAATTCATAAATTTCATAACTGGGTTCCCAGGATCTAAGAAACTTATCAAAACAATATAAATGGTGACCAAAAACCATATGTGGTGACATGATCAAATAATGATGAAAATATGCACCAATGATGAAAGATTCTGAATTTGAATTCTGTGTATTCAATTGTAAATACCAGGATTTAATTTTCAGTGTCACATCCTATTGAGGAAAACGTTCAACCAACTAGAGAGCTGCCATCATCCATGCTAAATAGATTTTGCATTACTGAAATGCTACAATAAAATGGTTTTTAAATTAAATTAATAGATTCCTTCACACAGACTCTTTGGTCATGAACTCTTCATGACTGGATGAGGTTACATCATCAACTTTTTACAAACAACATCATTATCAATCCATGTCTCTATCTTTGTGATTTTTGCTAAGTCTTACTTCCTCACCTTATTTGGAAATTTTTAAGTTGAATTGTTTTCAAATTTAGATCCTCACCCAAAGCTTGTTTACTGAGGGACAGGGAGACTCCTATTAACTGCCTCTCAGTAGTCTTGCTTTATGAAAATCTTTTGGTTAACTGCAAGGTCAAAAACGATTGGAGGGGATGAGGATGTGCAGGTTATATGCTTATAATCCCTAGAAATTCACTGGATAATGTGACAAAAATAAGGCACTCATTTCTAGTAAAGATTCAGATTATTTATTTCATAAACCCCTTTACTTTG
Organism: Tachyglossus aculeatus; assembly: GCF_015852505.1. Classification (NCBI taxonomy): domain Eukaryota; kingdom Metazoa; phylum Chordata; class Mammalia; order Monotremata; family Tachyglossidae; genus Tachyglossus; species Tachyglossus aculeatus. The sequence continues at coordinate 59,944,010 of NC_052072.1, forward strand.
ACCGTTAAATATGCTCTCAATATGAATACTGCAATATTTATTCTTGTACGTCTTGTAATTCAAATGAAGCTTCAATCAATCAATCAATCGTATTTATTGAGCACTTACTATGTGCAGAGCACTGTACTAAGTGCTTGGGAAGTACAAATTGGCAACACATAGAGACAGTCCCTACCCAACAGTGGGCTCACAGTCTAAAAGGGGGAGACAGAGAACAGAACCAAACATACCAACAAAATAAAATAAATAGGATAGAAATGTACAAGCAAAATAAATAAATAAATAAATAAATAGAGTAATAAATATGTACAACCATATATACATATATACAGGTGCTGTGGGGAAGGGAAGGAGGTAAGACGGGGGGATGGAGAGGGGGACGAGGGGGAGAGGAAGGAAGGGGCTCAGTCTGGGAAGGCCTCCTGGAGGAGGTGAGCTCTCAACAGGGCCTTGAAGGGAGGAAGAGAGCTAGCTTGGCGGAGGGGCAGAGGGAGGGCATTCCAGGCCCGGGGGATGACGTGGGCCGGGGGTCGACGGCGGGACAGGCGAGAACGAGGTACAGTGAGGAGATTAGCGGTGGAGGAGCGGAGGTTGCGGGCTGGGCAGTAGAAGGAGAGAAGGGAGGTGAGGTAGGAGGGGGCGAGGTGATGGAGAGCCTTGAAGCCGAGGGTGAGGAGTTTCTGCCTGATGCGCAGATTGATTGGTAGCCACTGGAGATTTTTGAGGAGGGGAGTAATATGCCCAGAGCGTTTCTGGACAAAGATAATCCGGGCAGCAGCATGAAGTATGGACTGAAGTGGAGAGAGACACGAGGATGGGAGATCAGAGAGAAGGCTGGTGCAGTAGTCCAGACGGGATAGGATGAGAGCTTGAATGAGCAGGGTAGCAGTTTGGATGGAGAGGAAAGGGCGGATCTTGGCAATGTTGCGGAGCTGAGACCGGCAGGTTTTGGTGACGGCTAGGATGTGAGGGGTGAATGAGAGAGCGGAGTCGAGGATGACACCAAGGTTGCGGGCTTGCGAGACGGGAAGGATGGTAGTGCCGTCAACAGAGATGGGAAAGTCAGGGAGAGGGCAGGGTTTGGGAGGGAAGACAAGGAGTTCAGTCTTGGACATGTTGAGTTTTAGGTGGCGGTCGGACATCCAGGTGGAGATGTCCTGAAGGCAGGAGGAGATGCGAGCCTGGAGGGAGGGGGAGAGAGCAGGGGCAGAGATGTAGATCTGGGTGTCATCAGCGTAGAGATGATAGTTGAAGCCGTGGGAGCGAATGAGGTCACCAAGGGAGTGAGTGTAGATTGAGAACAGAAGGGGACCAAGCACTGAACCTTGGGGAACCCCCACAGTAAGAGGATGGGAGGGGGAGGAGGAGCCTGCAAAAGAGACTGAGAAAGAACGACCGGAGAGATAAGAGGAGAACCAGGAGAGGACGGAGTCTGTGAAGCCAAGGTCAGATAGCGTGTTGAGGAGAAGGGGGTGGTCCACAGTGTCAAAGGCAGCTGAGAGGTCGAGGAGGATTAGGACAGAATATGAGCCGTTGGATTTGGCAAGCAGGAGGTCATTGGTGACCTTTGAGAGGGCAGTTTCCGTGGAATGAAGGGGACGGAAGCCAGACTGGAGGGGGTCGAGGAGAGAGTTGGTGTTGAGGAATTCTAGGCAGCGAGTGTAGACAACTCGTTCAAGGAGTTTGGAAAGGAATGGTAGGAGGGATATGGGACGATAACTAGAAGGTGAGGTGGGGTCAAGAGAGGGTTTTTTTAGGATGGGAGAGACATGGGCATGTTTGAAGGCAGAGGGGAAGGAACCAGTGGAGAGTGAGCGGTTGAAGATGGAAGTTAAGGAGGGGAGAAGGGATGGAGCGAGAGATTTCATAAGATGAGAGGGAATGGGGTCAGAAGCACAGGTGGCCGGAGTAGCACTTGAGAGGAGGGAGGAGAGTTCCTCTGAGGATACCGCTGGGAAGGATGGGAGAGTAGCAGAGAGTGTTGAGAGCCGGGGGGATGGAGAAAGGGGGGAAGAGACTTTGGGGAGGTCGGACCTGATGGATTTAATTTTGTTAATGAAGTAGGAGGCCAGATCTTTGGGGGTGAGGGAAGGAGGAGGGGGAGGAACCTGGGGCCTGAGAAGGGAGTTGAATGTACGGAAGAGCTGGCGGGGGTGATGGGCATGGGTGTCAATAAGGGAGGAGAAATAGTTTTGTCTGGCAGAAGAGAGGGATGCCAGACAAAATGGATGGCATATAACTATTTTGCACTTGCGAATATAATTGTAGAGACATGAAAATGTTAACTGAGACCAGTAAATTGCTAAAAAATAATATTAAAATCTTTCAAACTTTCTAAATCAACCTAGGTCTTCATTTGGATGGGCTATTCTCAATTTTCTGTTAAAAACATACATACCCTTATAATTGCTCTCTTTGAATAATAAATAATGTGAGGCCTTTAATTGCTCTACTAAGGGATTAAAGAGGAAACAAACTAGCTAAAAAGTACTTTAAATCATTTAGTAAGCCATTTCGATTTATTTATTTATTTATGTTCGAGCTGCCAAACGCTGCTGGTGAAAGTCTAAACGCCATGGCAACCTCGTTCACTTCAAGTTTATCCTTTCCTGCCTTAACTCAGCCCTCTACTCTGCCAGGCTAAACTATTTCTCCCCCCTTATTGACACCCATGCCCATCATCCCCATCAGCTCTTCCGTACATTCAACTCTCTTCTCAGGCCCCCGGTTCCTCCCCCTCCTCCTTCCCTCACCCCCAACAATCTGGCCTCCTACATCATTAATAAAATTCAATCCATCAGGTCTGACCTCCCCAAAGTCACTCCCCCCCCTTTTCCAACCCCCCGGCCCTCAATACTCTCTGCTACTCTCCCATCCTTCCCAGCAGTATCCTCAGAGGAGCTCTCCTCCCTCCTCTCAAGTGCTACTCCGGCCACCTGTGCTTCTGACCCCATTCCCTTTCATCTCATGAAATCTCTTGCTCCGTCCCTACTCCCCTCCTTAACATCCATCTTCAACTGCTCACTCTCTACTAGTTCCTTCCCCTCTGCCTTCAAACATGCCCACGTCTCTCCCATCCTAAAAAAACCCTCTCTTGACCCCACCTCACCTTCTAGTTATCGCCCCATATCCCTCCTACCATTCCTTTCCAAACTCCTTGAATGAGTCGTCTACATGCGCTGCCTCGAATTCCTCAACACCAACTCTCTCCTCGACCCCCTCCACTCTGGCTTCCGTCCCCTACATTCCACAGAAACTGCCCTCTCAAAGGTCACCAATGACCTCCTGCTTGACAAATCCAACGGCTCATACTCTATCCTAATCCTCCTCGACCTCTCAGCTGCCTTCGACACTGTGGACCACCCCCTTCTCCTCAAAACGCTGTCCAACCTTGGCTTCACACACCCCATCATCTCCTGGTTCTCCTCTTATCTCTCCGGTCATTCATTCTCAGTCTCTTTTGCAGGTTCCTCCTCCCCCTCCCATCCCCTTACTGTGGGGGTTCCTCAAGGTTCAGTTCTTGGTCCCCTTCTGTTCTCGATCTACACTCACTCCCTTGGTGACCTCATTCATTCCCACGGCTTCAACTATCATCTCTACGCTGATGACACCCAGATCTACATCTCTGCCCCTGCTCTCACCCCTCCCTCCAGGCTTGCATCTCCTCCTGCCTTCAGGATATCTCCATCTGGATGTCTGCCCACCACCTAAAACTCAACATGTCCAAGACTGAACTCCTTGTTTTCCCTCCCAAACCCTGCCCTCTCCCTGACTTTCCCATCACTCTTGACGGCACTACCATCCTTCCCGTCTCACAGGCCCGCAAACTTGGTGTCATCCTCGACTCCGCTCTTTCATTCACCCCTCACATCCAAGCTGTCACCAACACCTGCCGGTCTCAGCTCCGCAACATTGCCAAGATCCGCCCTTTCCTCTCCATCCAAACCGCTACCCTGCTCATTCAAGCTCTCATCCTATCCCATCTGGACTACCATATCAGCCGCCTCTCCGATCTCCCATCCTCGTGTCTCTCCCCACTTCAAATCCATACTTCACGCTGCTGCCTGGATTGTCTTTGTCCAGAAATGCTCTGGGCATGTTACTCCCCTCCTCAAAAATCTCCAGTGGCTACCAATCAATCTGTGCATCAGGCAGAAACACCTCACCCTAGGCTTCAAGGGTCTCCATCACCTCGCCCCCTCCTACCTCACCTCCCTTCTCTCCTTCTACAGCCCAGCCCACATCCTCCGCTCCTCTGCCGTTAATCTCCTCACCGTGCCTCATTCTCCCCTGTCCCGCCGTCGACCCCCGGCCCACGTCATCCCCCTGGCCTGGAATGCCCTCCCTCTGCCCATCCGCCAAGCTAGCTCTCTTCCCCACTTCAAGGCCCTACTGAGAGCTCACCTCCTCCAGGAGGCCTTCCCAGACTGAGCCCCTTCCTTCCTCTCCCCCTCGTCCCCCTCTCCATCCCCCGTCTCACCTCCTTCCCTTCCCCACAGCACCTGTATATATGTATATATGATTGTACATATTTATTACTCTATTTATTTATTTTACTTGTACATATCTATTCTATTTTGTTAATATGTTTGGTTTTGTTCTCTGTCTCCCCCTTCTAGACTGTGAGCCCACTGCTGGGAAGGACCGTCTCTATATGTTGCCAACTTGTACTTCCCAAGAGCTTAGTACAGTGCTCTGCACACAGTAAGTGCTCAATAAATATGATTGACTGATTGATTGATTAATAAAGTGCTTATTTCAAAACATTTTGTATCCTAGTAGATATTTTTAATTTCAAAGGTGCTATCATCATCTATGAGACCCTATCCATGCTGATGGTCGTAGATGTGTGGATGGTGGGTGAATGATACTAGTCCACAATGTTTGAAAGTTAAAATCTTTCCTCCCTTCCTGCAGAAAGGCGTTTGCTCATGAGACAGTCATTTGGTAGCCTGGCTTCGTGAAACCTCCATTTGAGAACTGCAGCTGATCTGCCTACTGAAGTGGTCTTCCTTGCTAGGCCACACTGTTTCAGATTGTGCTTCCCTAATAATAGGAGTAGGAATAACCATTACCAGTGATCCTGGGGCTACTGGGCCCACGGCTTGCCAGTTGCAGAAAAACCATCGTGAGATAAGCATCCTGAGCCTGCATCAATCCAGGGCAGACAAATCCTGACATTTTGAGAACTGCTCAAAGAGAAGGTTCAGGCATACTAGCATCAAACAAAGCTCTCCTAAAGGGAAGAATCAGGACTGGAGAGGAATTTCCTTTGAGATTCCTGGAGGAATTTCTGTGAGAAGAGATTACCTGAAAAGAGTTGTTGTGGCATGCTATCTGCAAATGAAAGGAGGAAGTTGCTCACCCTAAAGGAGCCTCTGTTGGACTGGGAATGAAGGGGAGGAATCAGGGAAACATTTGGGAGTGTGGATTTCTTAGGCTATAAAAGGTGTAAGCCTTTGCTATACAGGTGTGCATATACCAGGTTCATTCATTCATTCGACTGTATTTATTGAGCATTTACTGTGTGCAGAGCCCTGTACTAATAGCTTGGAACATACAGTTCAGCAACAAAGAGGGACAATCCCTGCCCACAACAGATTCACAGACTAGAAGGTGTGAGACAGACATCAAAACAAGAAAACAGGTTACTCACTCATTTAACTGTATTTATTGAGCATGTACCTTGTGCAGAGCATTCATCATCATCATCATCATCATCAATCGTATTTATTGAGCGCTTACTATGTGCAGAGCACTGTACTAAGCGCTTGGGAAGTACAAATTGGCAACATATAGAGACCGTCCCTACCCAACAGTGGGCTCACAGTCTAAAAGGGGGAGACAGAGACCAAACATACTAACAAAATAAAATAAATAGAATAGATATGTACAAATAAATTAAATAAATAAATAAATAGAGTCAATAAATATGTACAAACATATATACATATATACAGGTGCTGTGGGGAAGGGAGGGAGGTAAGATGGGGGGATGGAGAGGGGGACGAGGGGGAGAGGAAGGAAGGGGCTCAGTCTGGGAAGGCCTCCTGTAGGAGGTGAGCTCTCAGCAGGGCCTTGAAGGGAGGAAGAGAGCATTGTACTAAATGCTTGGGATAGTACAATCAACAGACACCTTCCTGGCCCACGACGACCTTACAGTTTGGGGAGGAAGGTGGGGATGGTGCCCCCCCGGCACATGAGGTCAGGGGACCCTTTAATAAACAGCATGTGCTGTAAGCCATGATCCTGTGGTCCCTTTGGTAATGGTTACCTAGCAGGATAATCCTGTTACCCAAGCTGGTTTGGCGGAAACAATAGTAATAATATTGATTAAGCGCTTACTGTGTACAGAGCACTGTACTAAGGGTGGGGAGAGAATACACAGTTGGGAATTAGATTATGTTTTCAAATCATTCATTTTTCTCTTCCCGCTTAGGTGTGTCCTGATTCTGCTCACCAGGGAGGAAAGACTTGTCTGTTCTGTTCTCCTACATTTTCCACATGGGTCTCTATCAGTGGAGCCTTGTTACTGTAAGCATTACATCAATACTGAAAAGTGCCTGTCCCAAGTTCATGATGTAGATCCTGCCATTCAAGGTGGATTATGACTCCTAGGGGATGTGGGTGTAAATGTTCAAGAAGTCGGGGGTATCATCTGTCTCAACTGTAGGACTCAAAATCAGATCAATCAATGGTATTTATTGAGCACTTACTGTGTTCAGAGTACTGCCCTACCTGCTTGGGAGAGTACGATAGAGTTTTACACTAAACTGCAAACTCACTATGGCAGGATCGTCAGGATGGTGTCTACCAATTCTGTTGTACTCTCTCTCTCTCAAGTGCTCAATAAATACAACTGATTGATTGACTGATTGATTGGTAGACACCTGCACTCAAGGATATCTCCATAAGAGTCCTTCTTTTCCAAATTAATAGGGAATCCCAAAGAAGTGAGAATTATCCACCCATGACCTCTCCTCTTTTTCTATGATGCTCTGCTTTTCACTACATTTCTTTTCCTGAATGAAGATAACACATCCCAAGTGCTTAGTAGAGTACTCTGCACACAGTAAGCACTCCATAAAACCATGAATTGCTGCTCCCCACCCTCAGCCCCATAGGGCTTATAAAAGCTAAAATGAAATGATTTTAAATTACAAAACGTATGTTACTACTACAACCTAACCTGCACATTTTGCTCTTGTAATGCCAATTGACTCACTGTACCTGAGTCTCATCTACCTCGTTGCCGATCTTTTGCCCACATCCTCCCTCTGACCTGGAATCCCCTTCCCTCTGCCCGCCCCTACCAACCACTTCATATACATACAACAGGCCACCAACTCTCCCCACTTGCAAAGCCCTATTAGAATCACATCTTCTCCAAGAAGCCTGCAGAGGTGCTGAAAATGTTTTGGGGAAAACTTTTACTAATCTTTTATTCATGTATTTACATATTTGTGGTGTTTTGTAACAAATTCATTCAGAATTAGTCTAAGAGGAGATCCATCTGCATGCAATATATTTCAGTGTATGTTACAGCAATGATGTAAGGTCCAGTTCTCATGCATGAAGGTCTGTATAAAACTTCAGAAATGCATTCTTTTCTTTGTTCCCCTGTTTAGGCTATTGTTTAGGTTAAGGATCATTTTGAGATGTCATTTTGGGATGGATGTTGATTGGTGGTCTCATTTTCAAAGTCAGTAAGTTCTGACATAACCTTTTTTAATGCTCCTGTGATTTCACAGCAAAGAGAACCAGGAGGAGAATATCTGTTTCCTAAGAAATCTAAACAATAATATGTATTACTGAATTGAATACCTAAGCATATTCATCATTTATAAATATCGTCGTATGTTGTGGAAGAGGTTAGGTAAACTGCTTACACTTGCAGAAAAGATCTGGGATATATTTGCCAAAAGCATTTCCCTTTAATCTTGTCAGGTGCTATTTCCTTGTCATGGATAGCAGTTATAACTCAACCTTGCTATGACAATTCTGTCACTTCACAGAATGATTTGTGAATGCTCAATTTATGTAAATATATATATATATATTTTTTTTCTTATTAATATACTGAAAGGAGAGACTGTATTTAAACAAGAGCAGTTCTTTTAGTTGGAAAAATATTAGAAAACTTGCCGTGAGTTTCTGTGACCATATGTATTTCAATGACTTTGTATTCTTCATTGTTTTCTTACAAAAATTATTAGAGGTAAATGAAATCTTGCAAAATTAACACAATATTCAGTTGATTTATTTAAGACATTAAAGTTTGTTATTGAAGTTGTGTGACTCTGGGAGTCAGAAGGCCATGGGTTCTAGTCCCGGCTCCACCATTTGTCTGCTGTGTGGCTTTGGGCAAGTCACTTCACTTCTCTGTGCCTCAGTTACCCCATCTGTAAAATGTGGATTGAGACTGTGAGACCTTTATGAGACAGGGACTGTTTCCAACCCTATTTGCTTGTATTCACCTCAATGCTTAGTACAGTGCCTGGCACATAATAAGTGCTTAACAAATACCAAAATTATTATTAGTAGTAGTAAACTGGTCTTGGATAATTAGCCTTCCAACACATTTCAGATATGTATGTACACCTTAGGTTACCTGGTTCCACCACTCCTTAGCAAATGAAATTAGGGGGACAGAAATGAGCTGAAATGAAGGCTTCCTGGAAAAGATGAGATATCAGAAGGGCGGGAGTTTTACATGGGTCAGGGACTTTATCCAATCTGATTACACTATCTATTCCAGTGCTTAGTACAGTCTTTGGAAAATCAATTAATCAACTGATCAATGGTATTTACTGGGTGCTTACTGTGGGCAGAACTCCAAGCATTTGGGAGAGCACAGTAGGGTTGGCAGACATAACCTCTGACCACAGGAAGCTTACAATCTAGCTTAAAACCAATTTCCCTAGCTCTTTCCCCTTGCTCATGCTGTCTCCTGGGTTGGAGCTCCCTGCCTCCTCACATCAAACATAGCATGGGCCATATTCAAATCCTCCTAAAATCCCATCTCCTTCAACAAACCTCCCCAATTTACATCTCACTAACCTGAGCCATATCATCCCTTCAACCAACATAGGGACTAATGAACGAATTTCAATTGATCAGTCTCCGGTATTTATTCAATATATATCATATAAGAGCACAGTACTAAGTGTTTGGAAAAATACAATATAGTTGGTAGTTTGGTAGAAATGATTCCTCTCTCAATGAGTTTACAATCAAATAAATTACAGATAGGGGAAGCAGGAGAGTACAATGTTATGTACATAAGAGCTGCGGGGGTGAGGTGAGTATCAAAATGCCTATGGATTAGACATACCCTATGAAGTACATAGCCTACGAAGAAGAGTGAGAAAATAGGGTGAGAAGATGAAATGCGAAGTCAGTCAGGGAAGGCATCTTGGAGGAGACATGATTTTAGTAAGGCTCTGAAGATGAGGGAGTGTGGTGGTCTGTCAACTATGATAAAGGAGGGAGTTCATGATACACTAGTACAGTGCCCTGCACACAGTAAGCGCTCAATAAATATGATTGAATGAATGAGAATTTTGCACTTCAATGAACACCATCTATGCACTTCAATCTGTGACCTATGGACACTTGATATTCTCCCCACCCTAACCCCCACAGTACATATCTTTGAATTATACACTACAAATCACTTATTTATTCATAGCAATGTCTGCCTCCCTCTCTAGACTGTAAATTCATCATGTCATTATGGGCAGGGAACATGATTGCTAATTCTGTTGTACTGTACTCTCCCAACTGCTTAGTACAGAGTTTTGCACATAGTAAGTGCTCAATAAATATGACTGATTGAGAGAGGATATGAGAGATGAGATCAAGGCACTGTAACACAGGTTGGTGTTAGAAGAGTGAAGTGTGAAGACTGAGTTGTAGTGGGAGAGGAGAAAGATATTCAGGCACAGAGTAAGTATTTAACCATTTAGTACTTACTTCCTCCACATCAAACAGAAATTCCTTACCATAGGTTTAAAACACTCAATAACCTTGCTACTTCTGCCTTACCTCCTTGATTTTCTACTACAACTTAGCTCACACATTTCACTCCTCTAATGCCTACCTACTCACTGTACCTCAATCTCATCTATCTCGTCACAGACTCCTGCCCACGTCCTGCTTCTGGTCTGGAATGCATTCCTTCTCTAACATATCTGACAGACATTCACTCTCCTCATCTTCAAAACCATATTAAAACCCCACCTCCTCTAAGAGGCCTTCTCTGACTAAGCCCTCATTTCTCTTCTCCCACTCTCTTCTGTGTCACCCTTGCACTTGGATTTGCATGCTTCATTCACCCCTCACTCAGCCCCAGAGCACTTAAGTCCATATTTGTAATTTATTTAATTACTTTAATGCCTGTTTCTCCCTCTATACTGTAAGCTCATTGTGGGCAGGGAATAGGTCGATCAACTCTCTTATACTGTACTCTCACAAGTGCTTAGAATGGTCCACTGCATACAGTAAGTTCTCAATATGTATGACTGATTAAATAATCAAATAGTTTCAGTATCTAGAGACCCTGACAAAGCCCTCAATTCCTCTCCTCCCACTCCCTTCTGCAACCTCTTTGTATTTTATTCACCCCTTACTCTTCACAAAGTAAGCACCCAATAAATGTGATTGACTGATTAACAAATATAAGTAGTGTTATTATTGAAGAAGGGGAAGAGCTGTGATGTGATGGATCTGAATGGGGCATTTCAGGCAGGGTAAAAGACACGAGCAAGCAGAAGAGATGAAAACAAGATGCAGTAAGTAAGTTTGGTTGAGAAGAATGAAGAGTGCAAAATCAGGTAGGGAGAGAGTGCTGATTGATTACCTTAAAGCTAATTAAGAGGAGTTTCGATTTGATTCAGAGAGGAATTAATAACCATTTTAGTTTCTGAGGAATAGGGAGATGTGTGCAGAATATTTTACAAAAATGATTCAGCAGTGGGGTGAAGTATGGACTGGGAAATAAAAATGTCATACAGATGTTCAAGGGGGGATTATATGTTTTAGATGAACTCTGACTGTGGGAACACTTTAACCATGGAGCAAAAGCATCAGTTCTACCAGACTCTCAGGGTTCTCCCTGACTGTAAGAGGTCCCGTGGTCAGTCCACTGGCTACCTGGAGTTTCCTGCAGCTGCTCTAGTAGAATCCTCGACATTTCAGTCCCAGAAATGATGGAGCCAGGGCATATTTGGATGTGTATGCTGGCAGCAGCCTCCTTTCTGATCTCCCATCCTCCTGTCTCTCCCCGTTTCAGTCTATATACTTCACTCTGCTGCCCAGATTATCTTTGTACAGAAATGCCCAGTGCATCTCACACTCCTCAAAAATCTCCAGTGGCTCCCTATCAACCTTCGAATCAAGCAAAAACTCTTTGTTATTGGCTTCAAAGCTCTCCATCACCTCGCCCCTTCCTACCTCACCTCCCTACTCTCCTTCTACAGCCCAGCCCGCACCCTCCGCTCCTCTGTCACTATCCCCTCCTCACTGTGCCTCGTTCTCATCTGTCCCGCCACCAACCCCTGGCCCACCTCTTACCTTTGGCCTGGAATGCCCTCCCTCCACACATCCGCCAAGCTAGCTCTCTTCCTCCCTTCAAAGCCCTTCTGAGAGCTCACCTCCTCCAGGAGGCCTTCCCAGACTGAGCCCCCCCTTTTTTCCTCTCCTCCTCATCACCCCCTCCCTCCCTCTACCCTACCCCCTTCCCCTCCCCACAGCACTTGTGTATATTTATACATATTTATTACTCTATTTTATTAATGTGTATATAGCTATAATTCTATTTATTCTGATAGTATTGACACCTGTCTACTTCTTTCATTGTCTGTCTCCCCCTTCTAGACTGTGAGCCCGTTGTTGGGTAGGGAATGTCTCTATATGTTGCTGATTTGTACTTCCCAATTGCTCAGTATGGTGCTCTGCACACAGTAAGCGGTCAATAAATACGATTGAATGAATGAATAAATGAATGAATGAATGAATGAATGGAGCAGATATTATTGGGAAGGAATGAGGGGAACATACTACCAAGAAAGTGAGGGAATGAAATTTGATCACAGAAAACTAGGGTTTCCAAAGTCCAGGGCCCAGCAAAATGATAATAGGGCTCTTCATATTCCTATATCTTATTCTCTTTTTCTCTTCTGATCATGCCACTCAAACTTTTCTTCCACTGAAGAGTTTGCAGGTGATCAAGTAAAGAGAGCTACTGGTAAACAAGTTGACACCCCAGTTGCTCGGCTTTGCTCCTTCTTAGCAGTCCATGAAAAGCCTGGAGTAAGAGCCTGAACCCAATGACTAGCTGTGGATTATATACTGGATTTTTATTTCTTTAGTCATGCTGTGTTCTCTCTCCATCTGCACATATAATTGAGAGCTGGCTGGAAGTGGGTTTCACTGAAGCATGAAGGCTATGCAGTCTCATTACAGATTTCCTAAAGGTTGGTAGGAGGGTCTTTTTGTTTCCTCATGAATGTGGTCAGCAATCAATTTTTAAATCACAGAGCATTCCGGTCAGACATACTAGCTCTGCAGTCCTGTACTCCAAGTAGATTTTGCCATTGGCATATTATTATTATTATTAGAGCCAGTAGGATGAATCCCTATTTTGTTTTTGAGAACAAAGCTATTAAATATACACGAGGCCATTAGCAGCTGATTGAAGTGAGAGATGTTTATAGAAGCACCCACTCTTCCGACACCAATTCCTCCTCTCCATTAATCCATTTGCCCAACCCTCTATTAACTGCACAATACTGTCCTAAACTTGAGGTATCCAGAAGACAGGAGTAGGTGACATTTTGTTTGTTGTCGCTTTTTGTAACTAGGTAACCATCAGGGTGGATATTTTCAAGAATGAGAGGCATATGAGCATTGTACTGAGGAACAGTAAGAATGACATGATCAGTATTGGGCCATTATATGAAGGTTTTAAGTTATAAAATAATCTAAATAATACAGTTTCTTTGGAAGATGAGGGAAAAGGGTTATTTGGGTGATTTTAGCTTGTTAATTGAATGTTTTAGCACAGTATTTTTGAAAAGGCTCATTGAATTATTTCATCCTAATTTAAATGTCAATCTTTTCTAGATCCAATTACTTGCAATAATTTATTTTAAATAAATAAAGCCACTGATGGTGAGCTCTCCATAATCTATGCACACACCTGCTTTTAGCATTTTGGGGGTCTATCACTGGTTTGGAGATTGCCTTATGTTATCTCCAACAAACCTCTGCTGAACCAACTGAAACTCTGCTTCACAGGATCTTCCTGAGGAGCAGCATGGTTTAGTGAAAACAACACAGGGCTGCGCGTCAGGAGACTTGGGTTCTAATCCTGATTCTGCCTCTTGCCTACTGTATGACTTTGGGCCAGTCACTTAACTTCTCAGTGCCTCTGTAAAATGTGGACTAAATACCTATTCTCCCTCTCCCTTCTTGGACTATGACCACCATGTTGACAGGTCTGTAATGGATCTGATTATACTCCACCACATAGCGCAGTCCTTGTTTTATGGAAAATGCCTAATAAATACCACAATAATAATGACAATAAATAATGATAACAACAACACTAATAATAAAACATTTTAGGCTCCTTGAGAGCGGGGACTGCATCAACCAACTGTTTTGTACTCTCCAAAGTATTTAGTACAGTGCTCTGCATAGAGGAGGTGCTTGATAAAGGCTATTGACAGAAAATAAACCCAAAACTCCGTTCTGTTCATTCGTTTCATTCTTTCTATCATATCTATCGAATGTTTACTGTGTGCAAAGCACTGTACTAATCACTTGGGAGAATACAATTTAACAATAGACATTCCCTGCCCACAGCGAGTTTACAGTCTAATCTGTTCTCCCTGCTCATGCCTGACTGCTTTCACTTCATCATACCAAAGCTGCTTGGGTTTCCTGCTATCATCCATTCGTCTAACACAGGCTGATTACTGTATCAGCCTCCTCCTTACTACATAGCCTCCTCTCTGATCTCCCATTCTCCTGTCTCTTCCCACTTCAGTCTATACTTCATGCTGCTGCGCGGATCACCTTTGTGCAGAAACGCTCTGGGCATGTTACTCCCCTCCTCAAAAATCTCCAGTGGCTACCAATCAATCTGCACATCAGGCAGAAACTCCTCACCCTCGGCTTCAAGGCTGTCCATCACCTCGCCCCCTCCCACCTCACCTCTCTTCTCTCCTTCTACAGCCTATCCCACACCCTCCACTCCTCTGCCGCTAACCTCCTCACTGCGCCTCCTTCTTGCCTGTCCCACCGTCGAACCCTGGCCCACATCCATCCCCCGGCCTGGAATGCCCTCCCTCCACACATCCACCAAGCTAGTTCTCTTCCTCCCTTCAAAGCCCTACTGAGAGCTCACCTCCTCCAAGAGGCCTTCCCAGACTGAGCCCCATTTTTCCTGTCCTCCTCCCCATTTCCCCCGCCCTACCTCCTTCCCCTCCCCACAACACTATATATTTGTACAGATTCATTACTCTATTCATTTTAGCTGTAACATATTTACCAATCTGTTTTGTTAATGATGTGCATATAGAAATAGTTCTATTTATTCAGATGGTTTTGACACCTGTCTACTTGTTTTGTTTTGTTGTCTGTGTCCCCCCTCTAGACTGTGAGCCCCTTGTTGGGTAGTGACCGTCTCTATGTGTTGCCGACTTGTACTTCCCAAATGCTTAGTACAGTGCTCTGCACACAGTAATTGCTCAATAAATACAATTGAATGAATGAATAACACAGCCTACCTATTAAAGCTATGTTGCTGTGAGCATTGTTTCTACTGACCGTATTACAGAATATCTATGTTCGTAAACTTTCTCTCTATTTACTCTTGTGTTGGTTGGGAAGATGACACTAATGAAACTGGCTAATTAGCTAAATGTGTTTTCTGAGGTAGATCCAGAGCTTGATCAATCAAAAGTATTTCTTAGGTGCCTACGGCATGAACCGTATTAAGTACTTGAGAGTATAAAAGAAGCCGGGCACAGGTTCCCTCAATTTTAGGTGTTTACAATCTAGCTAGAGACACAGAAAATGCTTATAAAAAAGGGAGTACAAGGAAGAACAAGAATAAGATAGGTAGTAGTATGAATAATATGTATGTACACATACACACATATATACACATATGTTTATACATTGGCACACGTGTACATTAAGGGTAAGGATGGCTTTCATCCGTAAGTGCTAAGGGTGACTGTTGAGTCAATATCATTTGGGAGAACAGGAATTACTTGGCAAAGTCTTTCTGGGGGAGGTGGAATTTTAGAAGGGCTTGGGAGATGGGGAGGACCGTGATAATTAAGATATAATTAGGGGGAGCAAATTCCAGGATGGAACTTCCTGAAAGTGCTAAAATAGTTCTTCAAGGTTCCTTATATTGAGGAGCAATTTATTAAACTACACAGCTGAGTATTATGTCCCCTGGTTGGAGATTTTCAATTTGTTTTGGATCCAGGGAAATGTGATTTTCCTGGTTTTGCTTTATTGAAATAATTTTCTCAGAAGTTAGAGCTAAGGCCATAAATGTATACATATAGATTTGACATTCTGATTTTTTTGTGGTATTTATTAGTGCTTTCAGGGTGCCATGCACTTTACTAAACGCTGGGACAGTAACAATATAATCAGAAAAGACGCAGTCCATGTCACACATGGGGCTCATAGTCTTAATTGCTATTTTACAGATGAGGTAACAGAGGCCCAGACAAGTTATGTGACTTGCCCAAAATCATACAGCCAACAAGTGACAGAGCCGGGATTAGAACCCAGATCCTCTGACTCCGAAATCTGTGCTCTTTCCACTAGACCACACTGCTTCGCATGAAATGAACTTCATGGCTTTGGGTATTTTAGCAGATATAGTTGGTGTTCTAATGGCATGAAGAGCGTAGTCCTCAAAATACAGGAAAATATTCCAAAGAAATAAATTGTGCCTGTCTTATCTCCTGAATTACAAATATGGTTTTACACAAACTGCTTGGAAATAACTGCAGGGAAACTAAGGACATGTATTTGGAAAAGAACAAGCAACACAATTATAGGATGCAAAAAGACTGTAGGTACAAAGATGGCTTAACCAGATACACATTAGTTGTAAATTGACCAGAAATTGAATATGAGTCAGTAACACATTACTGGGATGTATTGGTAAGACTGTGATTTTTTAAAAAATTAATGGTATTAGTTAAGTGCTTGTCATGTGTCAGACAGCTTACTATGTGTTAGGCACTGTACTAAGCGCTGAGGTAGATTCATTCATTCAATCGTATTTATTGAGCGCTTACTGTGCTGACCACTGTACTAACCACTGTAGATGCAAGCTAATCCAGTTGGACAGAGTCCCTGTTCCCACGTGGGACTCATAGGCTTCCCCCATTTTACAGATAACTGAGGCACAGAGAAGTTAAGTGGCTTGCCCAAGGTCACACAGCAGACAAGTGGCAGAGCTGTGTGATTGGAACCTGACTCATTCACTCTGACTCACAGGCCCATAATAATGATGGTATTTATTAAGCGCTTACTATGTGCAAAGCACTGTTCTAAGCGCTGGATAATGATAATAGTAATAATAATGATGGCATTTGTTAAGCGCTTACTATGTACAATGCACTGTTCTAAGCGCTAGGGACGATACAAGGTGAGCAGGTTGTCCCACGTGGGGCTCACAGTCTTAATCCCCATTTTACAGATGAGGTAACTGAGGCACAGAGAAGTTAAGTGACTTGCCCAAAGTCACACAGCTGACAAGTGGCGGAGCCGGAATTAGAACCCATGACCTCTGACTCCCAAGCCCGGGCTCTTTCCACTGAGCCACACTGCTTACTCTTTCCATACTCTTTCCACTAGGCCACAGTGCTTCCTGTGGAAATCAGGATTTTTTTTCTATTGTCTGAATAGAAGTGCTTTTCTATTCTGAATTGGTCAGATTTTTATTAGCAAACCTTGTCCACTGTAACCAATCCAGTTTGAAAAGGGTGAGAAGAAACTGAAGAGGGTTAAGAGAAGAGCTACGGAAATGATCGAAGGACTGGAAAATAGATGTTATGTGAAAAGATTAAAAGAATTGGGGGAACTACATTTTTGTCTTCAAGTGTTTGAATGTGAACATATTGACAAGTTGCCTTCTATAATCCACGGTGAACCAAACAAGAAGAAAAGGGATCAAATGAAAAGAGGAAATTCAGTTGGACATAACTAGGAAATATGAGTATCATAGTGCAAATACATAGTAATGGATACCGAGGGAGTTTTGGAGTCTCTATTCCTGGAAATTAAGAGAAAAAAATAAACAACCATTTTTCCTGGAACAGATGGTTTCCAAATCTCCTTAACAGCTCTATGAATCCATATTCTCAATATATTTAATTGTAGGCAATTTGAAGGGGATATTTCTCATAATTCCCCGATCTTGTGATCTACGGACAACTCTCGCAATCCTATCTTTTAATTAGAATGGAGGGGACTATGAGCAATCATTTATACCACCGTTTCCAGGCAAAAATGGACCTATACTATTTTGGAAAAAAATAAGGGTGTACTGAAGGTGAAACATTAAAAATAGCATAAAAAATAATGATCAAAAATGGACTCTGGATTTTAGGAAGCAGAAAAATAAAATCTCCATTTTAGGAAGACAATTATATTTAGTTGCCTTCCTAAAATATGTAACAAATACCATTATATATATAATGTATTGTTTTAAAATATATTCAATTGGTATTTGTTAAGGAGTTTACTATATGCAAGGCACTGCACTAAGCACTGGGGAAGATCCAAGCTAATCAGGTTGGATACAGTCCATGTCCCATATAGGGCTCACGGTCTTGATCCCCATTTTGGAGGTAAAGTGAAATAACTCAAGAAGAACGGCAAAGAAAAGAAAATTGGTTCATTGCCAGTTTTTCCCCCAGTGTAGGCTGAAGCAGACTTTCTTCTCCTTGCTACAATGTTTTCCCAGCATATCTGCATTACAAAATGCATTATTTAGGCTTTGCTAAATCAATAGGGAATGTAACTTTGGGAGTCAATACTGTTCCACTAAAAGACCCTTCAAGTGTCCCCATTGGGGAAATTTGAACTTTTATTGCGAGAGACATTATATTCAAGGTTTTCTATACCAACAAAAGGGAAAACATTGGAGTAAATTTGAGTGCTTATAACTTGATTACGCTCACTTCAAATAACCCAATGATAGCTGCCACAACGAGCCACATGGGCACGTAGAAGAAAATGGTTAAATATAAATCAATCAACCAATAGTATTTTTTGAGCATTTACACTGAGCAGAGCACTGGGCTAAGCACTTGGGAGAGTACAATATAACAGAGTTGGTAGACATCTTCCCTACCCACAAGAAGCTTCCAGTAGAGAGGGGGACACAGACATTAATATAACTGAACTCAAGCAAGAATGGCAAATGAGTTCCACAGTTCTCTTATTGTTTTAATACACCATACAGTCATGAAAATAAGATGTTTTATTTCTTTTAAATTAATTGTGATTTTTTTAAAATTCTGGGATAACTAACTTTTTATATAAAGTTTTGCCAGGGAATAGATCTACCAATTCTGTTGTATTGTGCTCTCCCAAGCACTTAGTGCAGTGCTCTACATACAGTAAGTGCTCAACTATTATCACCGATTGATATAAATAAATACTCAGTTACCACATCTGTAAAATGGGGATGAAGACTGGGAGCCCTACATGTGAAAACCTGTTAACCTTGTATCTACCCCAGCGCTTAGAAAAGTGTTTGGCATGTAGTATTAACAAATGCCAACATTATTGTTATAAGACATGCTTATCCAGACCAATATTTTGTCTCTGACAGAGGGGCATAGAGGAGCATGTGTTCATCGCTATCCATGCCATGCCATTCATGCCACCCATTCTATCGGTTAGCACCGAACCAATTAATATTCCAAACTCAACCTACTGTACCCTGAACTTTGTGTGAATAGGATGAGATCAGGAGAAAGTTGTTCTGTTTCTTTTTAGGAGGCATGAAACCAATCCATGTTGCCCGAGGGATGGAATCAGTGCCTCTGGAGAATATATCCACGTCTTGTCTTCTCTATTGGCGCACTGTTTATTATCACTTTAGTTAACCTTTTATTTAGGATCAGTTCTAGTGCTGGTGCTATGTATCAATGACCTGTATAAAGGAATGGTATTCTCATTTGTAATAGTGCTAAATTGACTGAGTGTGCAAACACCTTGCATGTTAGGAAAATGATTCAAACTGATCTTGACAAATTAGAAAATTGGATCACAGGAATCAGTTTGAGTTTCAGTGGGGACAAGTGAGAAACAGCCATGGACAAAAAGAAGCAGCACACAAGTATAGGGTAGAGAAAGACTAACAGTCTATCTGTGGCAGAAAATAACCTAAGAAAGAGCATAATTTGAGGGGAAGTTGAATAATAAAATACTGAAATGTGTTAATAATAATAATAATGACATTTATTAAGTGCTTACTATGTGCAAAGCACTGTTCTAAGCACAGGGGAGGTTACAAGGTGATCAGGTTGTCTCACGTGGGGCTCACAGTCTTAATCCCCATTTTACAAATGAGGGAACTGAGGCACAGAGAAATTAAGTGACTTGCCCAAAGTCACACAGCTGACAATTGGCAGAGCTGGGATTCGAACCCATGACCTCTGACTCCAAAGCCCATGCTCTTCCCGCTGAGCCACGCTGCTTCTAATAGGAACATGAAAAATGAGAGTTAAAAAGCCCACCTAAAAACTCTTGAGGTTTTAGTGACCACATGGGAGAGAACAGAAGAGGGGCCAGAAGAGAATAATAGAAATGTTTGAAAGGCTGCAAAAGAGAAAAAAAAGTTCAGTAACTTGGTACTGCTTATTCAATCGTATTTATTGAGTGCTTAATGTGTGCCGAGCACTGTACTAAGCACTTATCCAAGAGAAGAAAAGGCTGAAACTGAGTCTATCTTGAAATGTCTCAAGGAGAGATTATGAAAGTGCTCATCTTGTGAGGAGAATGCTGATTTCCAAAGAAGACTGAGCAAGAGGGAATGGGTTCATAGAATGAACACAAGGAAAAGATTTTGGACTGTTCAGTTAATTTGACACTAGAGCAGGGTTTTAGGGAATGCTAAGTGAGCTTCAACTCTGAAGAGCTTTAACATAAGATTAATAACCACTTGCCTTGGTTGAGATGTTTCTCTGCCCAGAGACAGGAATATTGAGGTTCCTTGCAACCTGATTCCATAATTGGAATATAAAACCAAAGATATTTAATTCAAAAATATAAATGACATATATTTAAAAATATCCAAAGAGAGAATGAATCATGCTTTCCATATTTAGAGTAATTTTGTCAGGATATCTGAAACAAGCTAGTTTACTGATATGCAGTAATATCAAGAAACCCAATAAAAGGAATAAATTTGTGTTCTGGGAATCTTATTTTTGATTCTTAATCTTGAGTGTATTTAAAAGTCCCAACAGTATGCACATTAACAAAGTTTTCTTGTCAATGTGTAAGCAGACTCAACTATTTAGGCCTTTACTAATGATTAAATAGTGTTAAATGTCATTCTCAAAGTAATGTTTCCTCTTTCTAATCAATATCATGGTTTTCTTTTTCTTCATTTGGGCAACAATTTATTATAAAGTATCATGCCTGTGATCTTTTGGAAACAAAAGTAAAATAAGGAGCATTTAATTCATTCTTCAGTCAGCCTTTGAGAGGAATCTGGTAACAACAAATCGAAGGAAGGCAGATGAGGGATCAACAAGTGAAGCACAACAAAGAATGAAATGATCTTTGACAAGTGTTTCATGGATGGACCTGTCATATCTGCAGTTTGCATCCAGAACACCTACCGATCTCACTCCCTCTGTCTCTGCCCTCTCCTTTTGAATACCTCAATGTCCATCTCTGCTATCACCTACAGCTAACTAGTTGCTGTTTTCTACCCATCTCCTGATCCCTCCTCCATATTTCTTTCTTTCTGACTTCACTACTTTTCTGGCCTTCCTGCTCTCTGCTCCCATCCACCCGCAGTAATGTTTCCTCTGACTGGCAACCCAGCAGCCTTTTTTCTCTCCCTCTTTCCCTCCATTGACCTTTTACTAAACCCCATCTCAGCCACACATTTGATCTAATCACCTCCAATCAAGGCCTCATCTCTAACCTCACCAACCCTGTCTTACTGATTTCTGATCACAACTTTCTAACCGCAGCCTTACACCCTCACCCCTCAAATTTGGTCCTCGTCCCCAAGCAGCGTGGCTCAGTGGAAAGAGCATGGGCTTGGGAGTCAGAGGTCATGGGTTCAAATTCCGGCTCTGGCAATTGTCAGCTGTGTGACTTTGGGCAAGTCACTTAACTTCTCTGTGCCTCAGTTACCTCATCTGTAAAATGGGGATTAAGATTGTGAGCCCAACATGGGACAACCTGATCCCCTTGTATCCTCCCCAGCACTTAGAACAGGACTGTGCACACAGTAAGCGCTTAACAAATACCAAAATTATTATTAATTATTATTATCGTGACCCTCTTCCTCTGCCTTTCCCAGACCATCTCATCCCAGACTCCTTCCTCTCCTTCTCATCCTCTTCTCCTTCACCCTCTCCTCCAATAGCAACCACCTTGCTCCCCTAATCCTTCTCGACTCTCGCACCTCCAAAGCACAGTCCTGGATCTAGACTCATTCATTCAATCGTATTTATTGAGCGCTTACTGCCTGCAGAGCACTGTACTAAACGCTTGGGAAGTACAAATTGGCAGCATATAGAGACTGTCCCTATCGAACAACGGGCTCACAGTCTAGAATGGGGAGACAGACATCAAAGCTAAACAAGTAGACAGGTGTCACTACCACCAGAATAAATAGAATTATAGCTATATAGTAGTAATAATGGCATTTATTAAGAGCTTACTATGTGCAAAGCACTGTTCTAAGCGCTGGGGAGGTTACAGGGTGATCAGGTTGTCCCACGGGGGGTTCACAGTCTTAATCCCCATTTTACAGATGAGGTAACTGAGGCACAGAGAAGTTAAGTGACTTGCCCAGAGTCACACAGCTGACAATTGGTGGAGCCGGAATTTGAACCCCTGACCTCTGACTCCAAAGCCTGTGCTCTTTCCATTGAGCCATGCTGCTTCTATATACACATCATTAATAAAATAGAGTAATAAATATGTACAAATATACACAAATGCTACGGGGATGGCTCAGATGCCTTCCTCCATTCTTAATACAAAGCTCTACTTACAATAAGCACTCCGTGAATACCAATGATGGATTGATTCTTTAAGCTGGGCAGATAAATGCAGCTGGCAGAAATTCATCCTCTGAGCCAACTTCTCCTACTACAAATTCACATTTTCATGCTTCAATCTCGCTCTGGTTTCTGCTCGACAACCCCAGAAACGCTCTTCCTCCCTCCTTTGCTCAGCTGTCCATAATTCCCACCAATTCTTCCAAATCTTCCACTGTCTGCTGAAGTCCCCATCATCGCACTCACCAGCTAGTCGACGCATAAAATCAAAGTCACCAGGCATGAACTTCCCCAAATTCTTCCAACATTCCCTCTAACACTCTATTCATGCTTCCTTATCTTTCCGCTGCATTTTTTAAGGTATTTGTTAAGCAGTTATTATGTGGCCGACACTATACTAGGTACTGGGGTTAGTACAAGCAAATCAGGTTGGGCACAGTCCCTGTCGCACATGGGGCTCAAAGTCTTAATCCCCATTTTACAGATGACATAACTGAGGGACAGAGAAGTTAAGTGACTAGTCCAAGGTCACACGGCAGACAAATGGGAGAGCTCGGATTAAAACCCAGGTCCTTCTGACTCCCAGTCCCGGGCTCTGTCTACTAGGCCATGATGCATCTAAGTTATCTCTCAAGAGTTCTTACTCCTTATCTTATCCACTTCGTCATCTGTGCCTTTGATCCGACTCCCTCTCACCGCCTACTCTTCTTCACTCCCTCACTGCCATCTTCAATCTTACTGTCCTACAGTTCCTCTCCTCTTCCTTGAAAGACATGAAAGTTTCCTCCATTTAAAAAAAGAATCCTCTTGACATGAATAAATATACATATTAATGTTTCTCTCTCCCTCTAGATTGCAAGTTTCTTGTGGGCAGGGGACGTGTCTACCCACTCGGTGGTACTGTACTCGCCCAAGGAATTAGTTCAGTGCTCTATACACAGTAAATGCTCAATAAATATCATTGATTGACCCCAGAGTCCCCTCCAGCTTTTTCCCCATCATCCTGTTCTTGTTCCTATCCAAATTCTAGAAGAAGCTGTATACTCCTGCTGTCTTACTATCCTCTCCACCAAAAATCTTCTCAATCCTCTGTAAAACTGGTTTCATCCCCTTCATTCCTTTGAGAATGTGCTCTCCAAGGTCACCAATGTCCAAAGGGTTTCGCTCCGCCTGATCCTCCTTGATCTCTCCACTGCTTTGACTCTATGGATCTCTCCTTTTTTTGGTATTTATTAAGCGCTTCCTATGTGCAAAGCACTGTTCTAAGTGCTGGGGAGGTTACAAGGTGATCAGGTTGTCCCATGGGGTGCTCACAGTCTTAATTACCATTTTACAGATGAGGTAACTTAGGCAACTGAGGCACAGAGAAGTCAAGTGACTTGCCCAAAGTCACACAGCTGACAATTGGCAGAGCTGGGATTTGAACCCATGACCTCTGACTCCAAAGCCTGGGCTCTTCCCACTGAGCCATGCTCCTTCCTCCTTGAAACACTAACAGAGTTGGTTTTGCTGACACAATACTATCCTGGTTCTCCTCCTAACATTCTGACTGCTATCTCAGTTTGGGTATTTTTTGCTGGTTCCTCCTATCAATCAATGGTATTTATTGAGCATTTATCATATGCAGAGCACTGTATAAAGTGCTTGGCAGAGTACAACACTAGAGAGTGGTAGACATGATCCCTGTGTCCACACAATTACAATCTAGAGGTTGTGTGTCTGGGGAGTAGGGGCAGAGCCTGCCCCTATTTCCACATCCTCAGCCCAAGGTAAATCCAAGCAAATCCACTAAATATCTGCAGAAAGTTCTACTCTGTAGAGCACAAACACATCTTACCTAACAAAGATAAAGCTAAAAAGCAATGAGGATTTAAAATTCGAACTGCCATTTAACTAGTTCCCTGATGATTTTAAAACAGCTGATCAAAATCCTGGAGGCTAAGCAGTGTAGCCTAGTGGAAACAGCATGGGCCTGGGAATCAGAGGACCTGAATTCTAATCCCACCTCAACCACTTGTCTGCTGAGTGATCATGTGTGAGTCATTTTACTTCTCTGTGCCCCAGTTATTCCATCTCTAAAATGGGGATTAAATCCTACTCCCTCCTACTTAGACGATGAGTCCCATGTGGGACAGGGACTGTATCTAACCTGATTACCTTGTCTCTACCTTCAGCACTTGGCTCACATTAAGTGCTTAAGCATTATTGTTATTATTATTACTATTATTATTACTACTACTTCTAATACAAGAACTTAGAATTAGTTATTTAGGGGTTGATCTGCCAAATTCCATCAGATAATGTCAAAGAGAGGATGAGATAGATATCTCATAGATATATCAATAAATATCATTGATTGACCCCAGAGTCCCCTCCAGCTTTTTCCCCATCATCCTGTTCTTGTTCCTATCCAAATTCTAGAAGAAGCTGTATACTCCTGCTGTCTTACTATCCTCTCCACCAAAAATCTTCTCAATCATCTGTAAAACTGGTTTCATCCCCTTCATTCCTTTGAGAACGCGCTCTCCAAGGTCACCAATGTCCAAAGGGTTTTTGAACAATGGACACCAAAAGGTTTGGTGAATGAAATCTCAGACAGGAAATATAATAACCAAACAAGGCCACGCTTACAGAAAAATAGTGCAACCTTGTACTCATTGAGTAAAATCTGCTTCAGAATTTGGAATGCTGATCATCATCAATACTCCTATAAAGTTTATTACTTTTAGATGATGAACTTATTCTGGTGGTAAAGTGTCTCAAGAACACTGAGCATAGAGCAAGGTCAACTGTCTACTTTGATTGTTACTGCAGATTACATTGCTGCTGTGAATGGAATATTAACAAAATACTTTCCTCTGCTTTGTACTGAAGCTCCTTTTTAAACGTCAGCATTTGAACTAGTTAAAAATTTGAAGGCACACAACTTTCAGTTGCAGTTTTGCTTAGCCTGATCAGAGTTTAACACTTAACTTGCAATATGAATCCCTAAATGCAAAGCACTTCTGTAGGTAGCTTCTAAGTGCTCCAAATTCAAAGCTTTTCATGATTTGTCCTTTAATGTTTCTTTTGTTGAATGAAATTTCCGCATGGGCAGGGAACATGACTGCTAGTTCCATTGTATCGTACTCTCCCAAGATCTTAGTACAGTGCTCTGCACATACTAAGCGCTCAATAAATACCATTGATTGACTGAATGTGGTCAATCAGTAGAATGTACTGAGGATCCATTTGGTACAGAGAGCACTGTGTAGGTTACAAAATAGAAAACCTGGTTCTTACTAAACCTAATGGAGGTGTTGGGACAAGCATACATATATACATATATATATATATATACATATATATGTAAAACATAAAAGAACATAAAACATAAAACATAAAAGAAACAAAAATCAAAAGAAGTGAGCAAATAAATGAAAATTGCATAAGAACAAACATGTCAGTAACATACAACTGTAATTTGAAGAGTGTCAGGAGCTACATAGGATTAATTTGGAAAGCAGAGATGAGGAACTTTAATATATTGTCTAATTTAGTTTGTGATGTCCTCTATAGACTGTAAGCTCGTTATGGGCAGGGAATGAGTCCACTAATTCTGTTGTACTGTACTCTGCCAAGTGCTTAGCACAGTGCTCTGCATATAGTAATCACTCAATAAACACCACTGATTGATTAATTCACTAATACAGTGAATCAAGAGAGACTAAACAAGTGCAGAAAATTCAGACCTGCAAATCACATTGACATCAAAGGGCAAGCAATCCATTTATAAGCACTCAGTAGTAAACTTTCCCAGCACGACCTGCTAAAATTCAGAAGACATGTGCTTTCCCTGCTAAGAAGCTCTGAGCTGTGAAATGTTGCCATTGACAATACGAGTGACCTTAGGCCTTGGGTTATAAAAAAAAGATGGGAAAACCCACCTGTTTGAATTGGCTCCAGTCAGCCCTTATGGATTCAAAATATTGCCCAGACTGTTAAGGAAGGAAATACTTTTTCAACTTGGCACTGCTTCATATCAAAGCAGGCTACCCTTTAAGGCATTTATCTATTGCAATTTAAGCCCTCGGTATCAAGCCAAATAAATAGATCATCCCGTACAAAAAACTCCCTCCTCCAATAAAATTTTTGTCTCAAATGTGGGCAAGTATGGGAAAATCAGAAACCAAATATCTGAGTTTAAAATACTCAAATAATATCCATGTATTCATACAGGGTGTAGTGGTATCATGCAAGTTTCCCATTCTTGTGACCCAGGTTCGATTCCCGAGCAGCGCACAAACTTTGGGGAAGCAGTGTGGCTTAGTGGAAAGAGCATGGGCTTAGGAGTCAGAGGTCATGGGTTCTAATCCCGCCTCTACCACTTGTCAGCTGTGTGGCTTTGGGCAGGTCACTTAACTTCTCTGTGCCTCAGTTCCCTCATCTGTAAAATGGGGATTATGACTGTGAGCCCCACGTGGGACAACCTGATTACATTGTATCTACCCCAGCACTTAGAACAGTACTTGGCAAATAGTAAGCAGTTAATAAATACCAACATTATTGTTATTATAGACACTTTAAATTGAACTTTATAAGAAAAAAATTAAAAAACAACCTTTAATCTCAAATTGTTTTGAAAACAACCAGTATTACTCGGTTATAAAATATCACTCATACAAACTGACTAAATGACTAACACCAAATTATTTTTATTAGACATACCATAAATGGGTTGGGTGAGGGTTTGGGGATGTATGTGGGGCAATTGTCTTGGGTTCAGTGGAGGAAGGGGTCCAGAGAGCCCAGATCAATCAGTTGTATTTATTGAGAGCTTACTAGGGCAGAGGACTGCACTAAGCACTTGGGAGAGCACAATATAGTTGGTAGACAAGCACCTATGATGGGGAACTATGTGCCTGGAAGTCAGAAGGTCAAGGGTTCTAATCCCGCCTCTGCCACTTTTCTGCTGTGTAGCCATGAGCAAGTCACTTCACTTCTTTGTGCCTCAGTTACCTTATCTGTGAAATGGGGATGAAAAATGTGAGTCCTGTTTGGGGAGTGAACTGTGTCCAAGTGGATTTGGTTGTAATAATAATGACAGCATTTATTAAGTGCTTACTTATGTGCAAAGCACTGTTCTAAGAGCTGGGGAGGTTACAAGGTGATGAGGTTGTCCCAAGGGGGGTTCACAGCATTCATCCCCATTTTACAGATGAGGTAACTGAGGCACAGAGAAGTTAAGTGACTTGCCCAAAGTCACACAGCTGACAATTGGAAGAGCCAGGATTTGAACCCATGACCTGACTCCAAAGCCCATGCTCTTTCCACTGAGTCATGCTGTTTCTCATCCATGCTGTTTGTATCCACCCCAGCACTTAGTACAGTGCCTGGCACATAGTATGTGCTTAACAAATACCGTAATTATCATTAATTATTATTGCTCCTGGCCTGTCACTGGCTTCCTAGGCTTGTCTTAGGATGTAAACCCTTCCTTCTTACCTCCCCCTTTTTTCCCCAATCTGGAACAGCAAATGAGCAGTGCGGGTTGATAGCTAAATACTTCTCAGTTCAGTTTCTTGTCTATGAACTTAAGTGGACAGGCTATAGCTCTCTCCAAGTTCAAGCCCTCTCTAACTTTTAAGACATTTCCTCCAAGTCTTCTTTGATTCATTCCCATCATCCCATGTCATGTCATCCAGCACTTATGCATTCATTTCTATCAAAACTCAGCTCTGGGACAAATGTACAATAGCACAATGAATCATTCATTCTGACTAATCTATTTATAAATATTTTTATACCTGCCTCATCCATTAGAGTGTAAATTCCTTGTGAGCAGGCATCAGGTCACTTGCTTTGGTTGTACTTTCCCAAGGGCAACTGCAAGCTTGTTGTGGGCAGAGAATGTGTCTACAACTCTACTGTATTATACTCTCCCCAGCGCTTAGTACAGTGGTTTGCATGCAGGAAGGGCTCAACAATAATAATAGTAATACAATAACAAATTAATAGTATAAGAATAACAACAATAATAATAATTGTGTTATTTGCTAAGTGCTTACTATGTGCCAGGTTCTGCACTAAGCGCTGGGGTGGATATAAGCAAATCGGGTTGGATGCAGTCCCTATCTCACATGGGGCTCACATTCTTAATCCCCATTTGACAGATGAAGAAACTGAGGCACAGAAAAATGGTATCTGTTAAGCGCTTATTATGTGTTAAACACTGTTCTAAGCACTGGGGAAGATATAAGTTAATCAGATTGGACAGAGTCCCACAGGAGGAAGGAAAACAGGCATTGAATCCCCAGGAGGAGACAGAAGCAGAGAGAAGTGAAGTGACTTGCCCAAGGTCACAAAGCGAACAAGTGGTGGAGCTGGGAGTAGAATCCAGGTTCTCCAACTCTCAGGGCTGTGCTCTTCCCCTAAGCCACGGACCTTCCCCAAATCAATCAATACCACTGACTGATTGATTACACCCACTGAACACTCACTAAATACCATCACTACCACTACTTTTGAACTAGGTGTGGGATTGTGCTGAGCTGGGTCTCAGCTCCCTCCAGAAGGCCCGTGCCCCTTCTGCCCCTGGAGAAGGCATGGGTGAGGTATCAAGTTCTATCAATCAAATTTCTATCAAGCAAAAACTCCTCACTAATGGCTTCAAAGCTCTCCAGTAAGCGCTCAGTAAATACAATTCTACAGAAATGCTCTGGGCATGTCACTCTCCTCCTCAAAAATCTTCAATTGTTCAATCGTATTTATTGAGAGCTTACTGTGTGCAGAGCACTGTACTAAGCGCTTCGGAAGTACAAGTTGGCAACATGTAGAGATGGTTCCTACCCAACAGTGGCTTATCAACCTTCAAATCAAGCAAAAACTCCTCACTCTCGGCTTCAAAGCTCTCCATCACCTCGCCCCCTCTTATCTCACCTCCCTTCTCTCCTTCCACAGCCAGCCCGCACACTCCACTCCTCTGCCGCTAATCTCCTCTCTATGCCTCGTTTTTGCCTGTCCCGCTGTAGACCCCTGGCCCACATCCTTCCTTTTTCCTTGAATGCCCTCCCTCCACATATCCGCCAAGCTAGCCCTCTTCCTCCCTTCAAAGCCCTACTGAGAGCTCACCTCCTCCAGCAGGCCTTCCCAGACTGAGCCCCCCCTTTTTCCTCTCCTCCTCCTCATCACCCCCCTTCCTCCCTCTGCCCTACCCCTTTCCCCTCCCTACAGCACTTGTGTATATTTGTACATACTTATTACCCTATATTATTAATGATGTGTATATAGCTATAATTTTATTTATTCTTATGGTACTGACACCTGTCTACTTGTTTTGTTGTCTGTCTCCCCCTTCTAGACTGTGAGCCCATTGTCGGGTAGGGACCGTCTCTATATGTTGCTGATTTGTACTTCCCAAGTGCTTAGTATAGTGCTCTGCACACAGTAAGCGCTCAATAAATACGACTGAATGAATGAATGAATGAATCACCTTGCCCCCTCCTACCTCACCTCCCTTCTCTCCTTCTCCATCCCAGCCCATACACTCTGCTGTTCTGGTGATAACCTTCTCATTGTGCCTCGTTCTCACCAGTCCTGCCATCAATCCCTGGCCCATGTCCTACCTCTGGCCTGGAACACCCTTCCTCCTCAAATCTGCCAAACAATCACACTTCCCCCCCTTCAAAGCCCTACTGAATGTTCACCTCCTCCAGGAGGCCTTCCCAGACAAAACTCTCCTTTTCCTCAGCTCCCCCTCCCCTCCCCATTGCCCTGACTCGCTCCCTTTGTTCTACTCCCCAGCCCCACAGCACTTGGGTATATATATATACCCTATAACTCTATATTAATGCCAGTTTAATTGTTCTGATATGTATATATATAATTCCATTTATTTTTATTGATGCTATTGATGCCTGTTTACTTGTTTTGATTTCTGTCTCCCCCCTTCTAGATTGTGAGCCTATTGTGGGCAGGGATGGTCTCTGTTGCTGAATTGTACTTTCCAAATGCTTAGTACAGTGCTCTGCATACAGTAAATACTATTGAATGAATGAATAAGGTAGGGAAGGAAGGAATACAGGCATGGATATGACCACACAAGCACACTCATTCAGACAGACTAAGACCCCTGCACGCACACCCACATAGGGTTGTACAGCATGCTTTTTTTTTGAGCTCACAAATATATTTTCATCTCTTAGATCTTATTGATTATCCTTTCTTTCAAAGAGCAGTAAGTAATAATAAAAACAATGGCATTTATTGAGCACTTACTATGTGCAAAACACTGTTCTAAGCGCTGGGGAGGTTACAAGGTGATCAGGTTGTCCCACGGGGGCTCACAGTCTTAATCCCCATTTTCCAGATGAGGGACCTGAGGCACAGAGAAGTTAAGTGACATGCCCAAAGTCACACAGCTGACAATTGGCAGAGCCAGGATTTGAACCCATGACCTCTGACTCCAAAGCCCTTGCTCTTTTCCACTGAGCCACGCTGCTTCTCATTCATTCATTCATTCAATTGTATTTATTGAGTGCTTACTGTATGCAGAGCACTGTACTAAGCACTTGGGAAGTATAAGTTGGCAACATATAGAGATGGTCCCTACCCAACAGTGGGCTTACAGTCTAGAAGGGGGAGAAAGACAACAAAATATATTAACAAAAATATATATATAGAATAGTAAATATGTACAAGTAAAATAGAGTAATAAATGTGTACAAACATATATACAGGTGCTGTGGGGAGGGGAAGAAGGTAAGGCAGGGAGATGGGGAGGGGGAGGAGGGGGAGAGGAAAGAGGGGGCTCAGTCTGGGAAGGCCTCCTGGAGGAGGTGAGCTCTCAGTAGGGCTTTGAAGTGAGGAAGAGAGCTAGCTTGGTGGATGTGCGGAGGGAGGGCATTCCAGGCCAGGGGGAGGATGTGGGCCAGGGGTCGACAGCGGGACAGGCGAGAATGAGGCACAGTGAGGAAGTTAGTGGCAGAGGAGCAGAGGGTGAGGGCTGGGTGGCTAGAAGGAAAGAAGGGAGGTGAGGTAGGAGAGGGCGAGGTGATGGAGAGCCTTGAAGCCAAGTGTGAGGAGTTTTTGCTGGATGTGTAGGTTGATTGGTAGCCACTGAAGATTTTTGAGGAGGGGAGTAACATGCCCAGAGCGTTTCTGCACAAAGATGATCCGGGCAGCAACATGAAGTATAGATTGAAGTGGGGAGAGACAGGAGGATGGGAGATCAGAGAGGTGGCTGATGCAGTAATCCAGTCGGGACAGGATGAGAGATTGCACCAGCAGGGTAGCGGTTTGGATGGAGAGGAAAGGGCGGATCTTGGAGATGTTGTGGAGGTGAAACCGGCAGGTTATGGTGACGGATTGGATGTGAGGGGTGAACAAGAGAGCAGAGTCGACGACACCAAGGTTGCGGGCTTGTGAGATGGGAAGGATGGTAGTGCCGTCAACAGTGATGGGAAAGTCAGGGAGAGGGCAGGGTTTGGGAGGGAAGATAAGGAGTTCAATCTTGGACATACTGAGTTTTAGATCAATCAATCAATCAATCGTATTTATTGAGCGCTTACTATGTGCAGAGCACTGTACTAAGCGCTTGGGAAGTACAAATTGGCATCACATAGAGACAGTCCCTGCCCAACAGTGGGCTCACAGTCTAAAAGGGGGAGACAGAGAACAGAACCAAACATACCAACAAAATAAAATAAGTAGGCTAGAAATGTACAAGTAAAATAAATAAATAAATAAATAAATAAAGTAATAAATATGTACAACCATATATACATATATACAGGTGCTGTGGGGAAGGGAAGGAGGTAAGATGGGGGGATGGAGAGGGGGACGAGGGGGACAGGAAAGAAGGGGCTCAGTCTGGGAAGGCCTCCTGGAGGAGGTGAGCTTCAGCAGGGCCTTGAAGGGAGGAAGAGAGCTAGCTTGGCAGATGGGCAGAGGGAGGGCATTCCAGGCCCGGGGAATGACGTGGGCCGGGGGTCGATGGCGGGACAGGCGAGAGCGAGGTACAGTGAGGAGATTAGCGGTGGAGGAGCGGAGGGTGCGGGCTGGGCAGTAGAAGGAGAGAAGGGAGGTGAGGTAGGAGGGGGCGAGGTGATGGAGAGCCTTGAAGCCCAGGGTGAGGAGTTTCTGCCTGATGCGCAGATTGATCGGTAGCCATTGGAGGTTTTTGAGGAGGGGAGTAATATATCCAGAGCGTTTCTGGACAAAGATAATCCGGGCAGCAGCATGAAGTATGGATTGAAGTGGAGAGAGACACGAGGATGGGAGATCAGAGAGAAGGCTAGTGCAGTAGTCCAGACGGGATAGGATGAGAGCTTGAATGAGCAGGGTAGCGGTTTGGATGGAGAGGAAAGGGCGGATCTTGGCAATGTTGCGGAGCTGAGACCGGCAGGTTTTGGTGACGGCTTGGATGTGAGGGGTGAATGAGAGAGCGGAGTCGAGGATGACACCAAGGTTGCGGGCTTGTGAGACGGGAAGGATGGTAGTGCCGTCAACAGAGATGGGAAAGTCAGGGAGAGGACAAGGTTTGGGAGGGAAGACAAGGAGCTCAGTCTTCGACATGTTGAGCTTTAGGTGGTGGGCGGACATCCAGATGGAGATATCTTGAAGGCAGGAGGAGACATGAGCCTGAAGGGAGGGGGAGAGAGCAGGGGCAGAGATGTAAATCTGGGTGTCATCAGCGTAGAGATGATAGTTGAAGCCGTGGGAGCGAATGAGTTCACCAAGGGAGTGAGTGTATATTGAGAACAGAAGGGGACCAAGCACTGAACCTTGGGGAACCCCTACAGTAAGGAGATGGGAGGGGGAGGAGGAGCCTGCAAAAGAGACTGAGAATGAACGGCCAGAGGGATAAGAGGAGACCCAGGAGAGGACAGAGTCTGTGAAGCCAAGGTTGGACAGCATGTTGAGGAGAAGGGGGTGGTCTACAGTGTCGAAGGCAGCTGAGAGGTAGAGGAGGATTAGGATAGAGTAGGAGCCATTGGATGTGGCAAGCAGGAGGTCATTGGTGACCTTTGAGAGCACAGTTTCCGTGGAATGTAGGGGACAGAAGCCAGATTGGAGGGGGTCGAGGAGGGAGGGGGTCGAGGAGGGAGTTGGTATTGAGGAATTCGAGGCAGCGCATGTAGACAAATTGGAACAGCACAGAACCCTGATTTGTAATCTCTTGCCTAAAACATAGGTTTGGAATGCACATGATATACTTAAGGGTTTAGAAATTGATAAATCTGCTGCCACTTTCAGAATACCGAGTGATCCTAAAATTCCAATGTACATTTTACATTTGATAGGAATGATAGCATTTACTCCACAGCCTATATCTTACATGTCAGACTCAACTTAAGTCATAAAGAGGAAAAAATACTTTTTGTCAGACTCAACTAAGGCATAAGCAGGAAAAAATACTTTAAGTTTAAAGGTACCCTAATTTAAACAGTTGTGGTATTAAAATTACAGAGATAATTTGGTCGTTTGACATATGCCCCACCCCCTACTTCAAAGTACTTATGTACATATATTTAAAGTAAATTATTGTTATTATTCATGTTAATGTCCGTTTCCCCCTTTAGACTATAATCTCATTATGGGCATGGATCATGTCTACTAATTCTCTTCTATTGTGCTCTCCCAAGCATTTAGAACAGCGCTCTGCATATAGTTAAGTGCTCAATAAATAGCACTGATTGATTAATAGATAAGACACACCAGATCATGCATTTACTGTGTGGTTTCAAGGACGACCTCGCAGAGAGTGTCTAACAAATTTCTTTCTAAACTACTCCCCTTGTCTACCCAGGCCTATACCTTATCTGTTACCATTATCTCAAACTCAAGGGAACAAAGAGGGAGCTCTTCATATTTTTCACAAGTTCTGCTTTAGCTCTTTCCAAAAGTAAAGAAACAAATATGTGTTGCCTGTGATGTATGCAAGGATGTTGGCTCCTTTTCCTGTCCTCAAAAATCTCCAGTGGCTACCAATCAATCTGCGCATCAGGCAGAGACTCCTCACCCTGGGCTTCAAGGCTGTCCATCACCTCGTCCCCTCCTACCTCACCTCCCTTCTCTCCTTCTACAGCCCAGCCTGCACCCTCCGCTCCTCTGCCGCTAATCTCCTCACCGTACCTCATTCTCGTGTGTCCCGCCATCGACCCCCGGCCCACGTCATCCCCCGAGCCTGGAATGCCCTCCCTCTGCCCATCCGCCAAGGTAGCTCTCTTCCTCCCTTCAAAGCCCTACTGAGAGCTCACCTCCTCCAGGAGGCCTTCCCAGACTGAGCCCCTTCCTTCCTCTCCCCCTCGTCCCCCTCTCCATCCCCCCATCTTACCTCCTTCCCTCCCCCACAGCACCTGTATATATGTTTGTACATATTTATTACTCTATTTATTTATTTATTTATTTTACTTGTACATATCCATTCTATTTATTTTATTTTGTTAGTATGTTTGGTTTTGTTCTCTGTCTCCCCCTTTTAGACTGTGAGCCCACTGTTGGGTAGGGACTGTCTCTATATGTTGCCAATTTGTACTTCCCAAGTGCTTAGTACAGTGCTCTGCACATAGTAAGTGCTCAATAAATACGATTGATGATGATGTTCTCCTTTTCATACCCAATAAGAAAGCAATTTTGATTAAAGAAGGCAATTCAGATTTCTCTCGAAGCCAGAAACAAGTTTTGTCACATATTGAGTTCCCTAGCCATCAAATTACATCTCATGGGTTTTTATTACAAATATAAACCAATTACATTCTTAATTACTTTTTAATTGGTTACTTAAAACCAATTACTTCTTAATCCTCCTCGACCTCTCAACTGCCTTCGACACTATGGACCAACACCTTCTGGAAAGAGCATACCTCTGCTTCACTGACCCTGTCCACTCCTGGTTCTCCTCCACCTCCGCATTAAACAGAAACTCCTCACCATTGGCTTTAAAACATTTAATTACCTTGTCTCCTCCTATCTCACTCTGCTACTACAACCCAGCCTGCACACT
Source organism: Tachyglossus aculeatus (assembly GCF_015852505.1). NCBI lineage: Eukaryota > Metazoa > Chordata > Mammalia > Monotremata > Tachyglossidae > Tachyglossus > Tachyglossus aculeatus. Next base: position 59,979,299 of record NC_052072.1, read on the forward strand.
TTGCTCCTCTAATGCTAACCTTCTCACTGTACCTCTATCTCATTTATCTTGCTGCTGACCTCTTGCAACATCCTACCTCTTGCCTGGAGTGCCCTCCCTCTTCAAATCCAACAGACAGGCCTTCCCTAAGCCCCCCTTTCCTCTTCTCCCACTCCCTTCTATATCACTCTGCCTTGCTCCCTTTACTAATCTCCACTCCCAATCCCACAGCACTTATGCACATATCTATAATTCATTTATTTATTTATATTAATGTCTGTTTCTTCCTCTAGACTGTATGTGTCTGTTATATTGTTCATTAATTCATTCACGCAATCGTATTTATTAAGCGCTTACTATTTGCAAAGCACTGTACTTAGTGCTTGGGAGGGTACAATATAATAAACAGACATATTCCCTGTCCCCACACGCTTACAGTCTAGAGGAGGAGACAGACATTAATATAAATAAATGTTACAGATATACATATTATATATGTATGTGCTGTGGGATGAGAGGGAGGATGAAGGAAGGGAGAGAGTCTAGGCAATGCAGAAGGGAGTGGGAGAAGAGGAGAGGAGGACTTAGGGAAGGCTTCTTGGAGGAGATTGCCTTCAATAAGGCTTTGAAGTGGGGCAGAAGTGGGGCAAACTTATGTGTTTGATATGAGGATGGAGGGCATTCCAGGCCAGAAGTAGGATGTGGGCGAGAGGTTGGTGGTCAGATAGATGAGATTGAGGTACAGTGAGAAGGTTAGCATTAGAAGAATGAAGTATGTGGGCTGGGTTGCAGTAGGAGAATAGCGAAGTGAGGTAGGAGAGGGCAAGGTGATTAAGTGCATTAAATAGTAATTATGGTATTTGGTAAGTGCTTACTATGTGCCAAGCACTGTTCTAAGCACTGGGGTAGATGCAAGGTAATCAGGTTGTCCCATCTGGGGCACACAGTCTTAATCCCCATTTTACAGATGAGGTAACTGAGGTACAGAGAATTGTAGCGGCTTGCCCAAGGTCACACAGCAGACAAATGGTGAAACCAGGATTAGAAGACATACCCTCTGACTCCCAAGCCCGGGCTCTTTCCACCAAGACATGCTGCTTTGTTAAGGCCAATGGTGAAAAGTTTTTGTTTGATGTGGAGGGGGATTGGAGTTTCTTGAGTGAAGAAATATGGTTTGATCATTTTTGAAGGAAAATGATCCGAGCAGCAGAGTGGAATATGGACTGGACTAGGGGAAGAGACAGGAGGCAGGGAGGTCAGCAAGGAGGCTGATACAATAATCAAGGCAGGATAGGATAAGTGCTTGCATTAATATGGTAGCAGTTTGGATGGAGAGGAAGGGGGAGAATTTGGCTATGTTGTGAAGGTAGAACTGACAGGATTTAGTGACGACTTGATTATTTGGGTTGAGCAAAACAGAGGAGTCAAGGATAATGCCAAGGTTATGGGCTTGTGAGACAAGAAGGATGGTGATGCCATCAACAGTGATGGGAAAGTAAGCAGGAGGAAGTTCAGTTTTCGCCATATTAAGTTTGAGTTGACAGGAGGACAAGTAGAGATGTCTTCAAGGCAGGAAAAAATGTGAAACTGCTGAGAGGGAAAGAGATCAGGGTTGGAGAGGGTGTCAATTGTTATACTGTATTCTTGTTATTCTGTATAACTGTTATACTCTCCCAAGCACTTAGTACAGTTCTCTGCACACAGTAAGCGCTCAATGAATATGATTTGCCTGACAACACAACTATCTTTTGTCCAATTAAGTGAAAGTCAGTCTCACTGTTATAGGACTGTAATGATTGCACTTGCAATTTCCCAGTGCGAGCCTATTTTGTCAGTGAATACATGATCATGCTGCATAGAGTTGGACAGTGTTAATATAGATTCTGACTTAGGAGTCATCAGATTCATCAGTTGCATTCTTTCCAAGGCTATCTAAAATAAGCAGAGCCTCCCTCCTTGGCACCATGACTCAGTCCATACTTCACTCTGCTGCCTGATCCCTTTCCTAAAATATTGTTTTACACATGACTCCTTGCTTTTCAAAAACCTGCAACGGTTACCCCACCTCTCCGCATCAAGCAGAAATTCCTCACCTTTGCCTTTAAAGCACTCAATAAGCTCTCTCTCTTTCTCTCCTACTTATCCACTTTCAACTCCCACTACAGTCCAGCTTTCACTCTCCATTCCTCTCGGGCTAGCATTTTGATTGTGTCTCATCCTCAACACTCCCATCACTGACCTCTGGTCATGCCCTTCTCCCTGCCTGAATCTCCCTCCCAACTTGAATTTGATAGATCTACGTTCTCTCTATTCCCAAAATCTCTCTAGCTCGTCTCCTTCAGGAGGCTTTCCCTAATTAATTTTAAATCTCCCATTCGTAGCTTCCAAACTCCCTATTCAGCACTTTCATACCGCTTAAGCACTCAAATCACAATGGCACTTAGGTATGTAGGGTTTATACTCTATTTCTTAACCATTAACCTATTCCCTTTTCCACCTATCTCTAATTTATTTTAGGACCTCTGACCCCAGCTAGATGATTAACTCTTTGACGGCAAGGAATTATGCACACCAATCAATCAATGGTAGGTATTGAGGGCTTACTGTGTGCAGAACACAAGCATTTGAGAGAGCACAAGATTGATTCTGTTAAACTAAGTTTTATTAGACAAATTTTTTTGTTTTTCCTATTTCAGAGATATCAAATATGCTTTCATTTTCAGAACTTAATATAGTTATTAATTGAGAGTGCAACAGAAAGTTCATTAGTAATAAGAGGTAGGCACCAGTAAGGAATTCTCCTTCGGTTTCTTTCTTCCTTATTTACAGAGATCCCTTTTCATGAAGGTTTTCACTTCCTGCCACATGGGGATTGACATGAGGGTGACTAGAAGAAGCGAGAGTCTGTCTTCCTGAAACTCAGAGGCTGTCTTGGGGAACTTAGTTGACAGGGCAGAAAATGGAGTTTCAAGTCTAAGTCTCCAAGTGTATAAAAATTTTTAGTGTCTCTATCCATGTGACATATACAAAAACATAGAAAATGTAAAAATATAATACTTTTGGAAAAATTGATACTTTCCTCTCTGTAGTCTCTTTTTTTCATTATCTCCAAGAAGAATACAATTCTAGAAACGATATCCAGAAAGGAAGTTAAAGGATGTCATTAAAGGACACATTTACCAAGATTCTTGATTTATGGGTACATTCCACACTACACTTTTGCTCAATTTAAATGAGTATCTCACTGTTCCTACACTTTTTTTGTGATTTTTAATCAATCAATGGTATTTACTGAGTGCATAATATGTGCCTAGAATTGCATTAGGACCTTGGGACAGGACAATATAACAGAGTTGGCAGACAAGTTCCCTGCCCACAAGAATCTCACAGTCTAGAGGTAAATTCTGTCCAAAGACTCTTAACAAAATAGTGTGCAAGCACATGCATATTTTTGAAATAGTTTGACAAATGAAGTGCTCTGCACCTAGGAGGCCCTCAATAAATACCACTGATTGACTCTCTAAAATTTAATTTTTGTGTTTGCGATATTATTGATGGCTTCTATAGACTATACGTTTTAATAGTTTAAAGAGGCACTCGGATGTCTTTTCTTCTAATTAAGCTCCCTCTTTGGAATTTGAGCTTTCAAAGTCAGATGACGAAACACCTGCTCTGTATTTCAAGGCTGCCCTCTGCACTTTGATGGTTTGGGGTGTTTTTTGTGCAGAGCACTGTACTAAAGCACTTCGGAAAGAACAATTGAGTAGAGTTGGTAAGCACAATCCTTGCCCACAAGGAGCTTACAATCTAGAGGCATTAAAATAAGTTACAGATATAATTGTAGTATTTGTTAAGTGCTTAGTGTGTACCAGGCACTGTAATAAGCGTTGGAGTGGGTACATGTCAATTGGGTTGGACACAGTCCCTGTACCACGTGGGGCTCACAGTCCACTGAGGTACAGAGAAGTGAAGTGACTTGCCCAAGGCCACACAGCAGACAAGTGGAAGAGCCAACATTAGATGGCAGAGTGTAAGAATATGTACTTAGTGTTATGGGCCTGAAAATGGAGTGAATCAATTAATGGTATTTATTGAGTGCTAACTATGTGCAGAACATCCTACTAAGTATTGGGACAAGGTATCTTGCTTCAAGGAAAAGGAGAGAAGTGAAAAGAAGAGCATCATAGAAGAGGAGGAGAGGACATGGGTAGGTAATTTTTGTTGCTTTCGGAATTTTTATTCCTTCCCGAAAGGAGGGATCATTATTTTTGTCTTCTGGCTTGGTCAGCCCCACACTCAAGCCATGGGAGAGTAGATCTCAATCTCCAAATGCTTTCTCTTGTCTCTATCTTGGTTCTAGGACCAGTTTCCTTGTGGTTATTTTGTAACATTGGAGACACTGCCCTCCAGATACAGAGATTGTCTTAGAAATCACAGCACGACAGACTTAATCCATTCCAACAATTAATTACAATAAAAGTAAAATAAGCAAACGAAATATGACTTTTTCAACTAAGTTGTGGTACACCATTCTATAATTGCTAAAAACAAAAACTGGTCATTTGGAGAAAAGCATCAACATTTTGGCTATTGCTGAGAACTTCAGCTCTTAATTGCTCTTTAGAGCAGACTGTCTGTGCTTGCTTGAAAGCCCAGTATTGAGTCCTTGTTTTCCCCAGAAGATGCCAGGCATTGCTGTAAAGGAATGGCCTTGGGAAAGTCCGATTATAGAGGCCCTGGTGAATTCATAGTACTGTGCAAAGAGCTGCGGGGGCTGCAAACAAAGTACTCAATGACAATCACTTAACTTCTCTGTACCTCTGTTTCCTCATCTGTAAAATGGGGATTAAGACTGTATGCCCCATGCGGGACAGGGACTGTGTCCAACCTGATTAGCTTCTATCTACCCCAGAGCTTTGTAGAGTGATGGGTATATAGTAAGTACTTAACTAATACCATTAAAATAATGCCATCTAATGGAAGAGATAGGCACTTTATGAAAATGTGATTCAGAGCAGCGTGGCTCAGTGGAAAGAGCCCGGGCTTTGGAGTCAGAGGTCATGGGTTCAAATCCTGGCTCCGACAATTGTCAGCTGTGTGACTTTGGTCAAGTCACTTAACTTCTCTGTGCCTCAGTTACCTCAACTGTAAAATGGGGATTAATACTGTGAGCCCCCTGTGGGACAACCTGATCACCTTGTAACCTCCCCAGCGCTTAGAATAGTGCTTTGCACATAGTAAGCGCTTAATTAATGTCATTATTATTATTATTACTAAATTGACAGTTGCCTATTCTTCCTCTCGTTCTTGGGCTTTCAGTTACACATTAGTTGGGCATGGCAAGAAATCACAGTTAAGTTCTGAATGCTGCAGTTGGGTTGGTGACCATATAGCTAGCTCCCACTGCAGGCTGTGTCATGTGTGTAGAAGAAAAGGAATCGAGGATCGCATCTCAGATTCTTTTGGGTCCACTAGTCAGAAATTCAGGAAAAGGATTTCTGGCATGGCAAGAAAACGATAGAACTGTTCTTTAAAGGCAGCACTGCTCAGGCTGAGACTGCATCCATAAGCATGAGTTCTGTGACAGAAAAAACTCTTGCGGATCTAAAGGCTGCTCACTGAAACATAATATGGCAACTTTTCTGGATGTGTGCCAGTTAGAAAGAACCCTGTTCAGAAGCCAAGAAGCCTGTTGAATGGCACTGCTGTGTCTCTCAGCAAGTGGTCAGACTGGCACTTTTCTATAATTTAGAAAGAAGGAAAGGAAAATACGGTCTATCACCAGTGGAATGTGAGTGAGTTGTTTTTGCAGTAATGGTGCTGTTTTGAGAAGCAGTGTGGCCTAACAGAAAGAGCACGGGTCTGGGAGACGGAGGACCTGGGTTCTAATACTGGTCTGTTACTTTACTGCTGCGTGACCTTGGGCAAGTCATGTAACTTCTCTGTGCCCCGCTTACTTCATCTCTGAATTGGGATTAAGACTGTGAGCCCCATTTGGGGCATGGACTATGTTCAACCTGACTGGCCTGTATCTACCCATGCATTAAGTACAGTTTAAGTTCTAGTGTTAGTGTTACTAAGTGCAGTGTTAGTCTGGAGTAAGTGCTTAACAAATACTATTAAAAATCATCATTATTATCATAATCAATATTTTTATTATTATTATGGTGGTTGTATTTATTAATCCAATATTTTGTGCCTAGCCTTTCACTAAGCTCTGGGGTAACTTTAATATAAATGATTAAGAATTGGTTCCTGCCCCACAGAAAGCTCAAAATCATCTTCATTCTCTTGTGGGGCAGCTTTTGCCACCACATGCACTGCAAGGTAGCTGGGAGGAGTGGCATGTTCTGTCTGTGGCCTTGGAACACTCTCTCTGAAATCCCGTAACTGAACAGATGCTGCCGTGTTCTCACCCATTTGGAAGCCATTTTAAGTAAACACTTCTAGTGGGGAGGGATAGGAAGGGCTCATTCACTTTACTGTGAAACCAGAAGAAAAAAAACACAAAAGGGAAAAACAAAAGAAAACCAAAACCAAAAATATACACTTGGTCTTCCCATAGATAAGCTGACCAGAGCCAGAATTTGGTAACCGGGAAGGGCATATTCAGACAAGGACTGTTTTTCTGGAGGCCATATCTTTCCCTATATAGAATTGACAAGCTTGATTCCATCCACTTTCTGATTATTATTGTTATTTTTCTTCAATCAATCAGTTGTATATATTGATTGCTTATTGATTGTAGAGCACTGTACTAAGCTGTAGGGAGACTACAACAGAGTTGGTAGACACGTTCCGTCTTTCCCCCCCTCCACCCCATTCTTCCTCATCCTCCTCCTTATCACAAACTCTATTATATTGTAATCTCCCAAGCACTTAGTACAGTGTTCTGCACACAGTAAGCACTCAATAAATATGATTGATTATTATCATTATTGTATTTAACCGTTTACTATGTGTAACTGTTAAACTGTTAAGCACTGGGTACAGTTAACCATATCAACTGTATTGTATTTGTTAACCCTTCACTATGTGTAACTGTTAAGCACTATGTGCTGGGGTAATAATAATAACGATGGCATTTGTTAAGCGCTTACAATGTGCCAAGCACTGTTCTAAGGGTACATGCAAGTGAATCAGGTTGGACACAGTCCATGTCCCACATGGGGCTCAAAGTTATCACCCCCATTTTATTCATTCATTCATTCAATCGTATTTATTGAGCGCTTAGTGTGTGCAGAGCACTGTACTAAGCGTTTGGAAAGTACAATTCGGCAACAGATATAATCCCTACCCAACAACGGGCTCAGTCTTGAAGGGGGAGAGAGACAACAAAACCAAACAAGTAGAGATGCGATAACTGAAGTCCAGAGAAGTGAAGTGACTTGCCCAAGGTCACCCTGCAGATAAGGGGCAGAGCTGGGATGAGAACCCAGGTCGTTCTGACTCCCAGGACTGTGATCTTTCTATAGGTCACGTTGCAAAACCATCCACCACCAGCTGCTGCTCCAATGAGGGAAAGTCTCTCTATCATTCATCAGGATGTCCATCCTTGCCCAGGAATGTACTTTCACCTCCACAACCCAGCAACCCCATGAACTACAAATCTATCTGCCTTCCTCCTTGATGCCTCTTATCATTATCACATATCTCCTAGCTACAAGGGGCATGATGTGGAAGTGCCAGTGGCAGATAAAGAAGGAAAAGGGTAGTAAGAGTTAAAAACCTTAACAGTTAATCCCCTCCCCCTAAACTCTACACCTCGTCAGCCAGGAAGTTAGAAGTTGGAGAAACCCACTTTCCCCAAAGATCCCTCTGCTGGATAAGGCCAATGGAAAGAACAGTTGTGGTCGTGGTAGTAGTGGTAGTTGTAAAGGTATTCATCAGAGAAGCAGCGTGGCTTAGTGGAAAGAGCATGGGCTTGGAAGTCAAAGGGCGTAGGTTCTAGTCCCGGCTCCGCCGCTTATCAGCTGTGTGACTTTGGGTAAGTCATTTAACTTCTCTGTACCTCAGTTACCTTATCAGTAAAATGAGGATTAAGAGTATGAGTCCCACATGGGACAACCTGGTGACTTTGTATCTTCCCCAGCAGTTAGAACACTGCTTGGTACATAGTAGTCACTTAACAAATACCATCATCATTATTCATTGAGTGCCCACTGGGTCATGAAAGGCAAGAATGGAAGACGATGTTCCAGCCTCCACCAGGGTCACCATTAATCAATGTCATTTATTGAGCGCTTACTGTGTGCAAAGCACTGTACTACTTTGGAGAGTACAATACAGTGGAGTTGTACTGTGATGTACTGTAATGTTGTACTGGGATGACATGACGGCCCACGTCATCCCCCTGGCATGGAATGCCCTCCCTCTGCCCATTCACCAAGCTAGCTCTCTTCCTCCCTTCAAGGCCCTACTGAGAGCTCACCTCCTCCAGGAGGCCTTCCCAGACTGAGCCCTCTCCTTCCTCTCCCCCATCCTACTCTCCATCACCCTGTCTTACCTCCTTCCCTTCCCCACAGCACCTGTATATATGTATATATGTTTGTACATATTTATTACTCTATTTATTTATTTATTTTACTTGTACATATCTATTCTATATATTTTATTTTGTTAATATGTTTGGTTTTGTTCTCTGTCTCCCCCTTCTAGACTGTGAGCTCACTGTTGGGTAGGGACTTTCTCTATATGTTGCCAACTTGTACTTCCCAAGTGCTTAGTACAGTGCTTTGCACACAGTAAGCACTCAATAAATACGATTGATTGATTGAGTTGGTAGACAGGTTTCCTGCTCACAGTGAGCTTACATTCTAGAAGAAGTCTATATTTTAGCAACACTGAGATTATAGCAAAGGCACAGAATTCAGTTAGACTGTAAAACTTGTGGGCAGGGAACATATTCATTCAATCATATTTATTGAGCGCTTACTGTGTGCAGAGCACTGTACTGCCACCTCCGTTGTACTGTATTCTCCCAAGCACTTAGTAGAGAGCTCCTCACACAGTAAGCATGCAATAAATATGATTGATTGACCTGAGCAGCAGACTGTCCAATGATGCAACAATAGACAAGAAAGCAGGAAAGAGAAATTGAGAAAACTAGCTGATCTTCTAGAAGATGTTTAAAAGGAGTGGTGGCATTAACTTGTATCTACCCCAGTGCTTAGAACACTGCTAGGCACATAGTATGTGCTTAATAAGTATCATAATTATTAATTATGATTAAATTCTACACAAAACCAGAAGGACCTGGTTTCTAATCCCAGCTCTGCCACTTGTTTGCTGTGTGACCTTGGGTAAGTCACTTCACTTCTCTGTACCTCAGTTATCTGATGAGGTAGCTGAGGCACAGAGAAGTGAAGTGACTTGCTCCAAGTCACTTTGACAATTGGCGGAGTCAGGATTTGAACCCATGACCTTCTGACTCTCAGGCCCGTGCTCTATCTACTTCACCATGCTGCTTCTCATGGATGGGACTAGACACTCCTCAGACTTTCCACTCATATAAGTTTCCAGTCCACTACCCCTTAGTCTTCATATGTTACCACTGGAGAGGGGATAAGGTAGAGCATGGTGAGTATGTAGGGGAAGGAGAAACCACTATGCCAGAAAATACTGTGTATTTTTACTCACATTTCTTGCTTTGTCAATAGCAGGCATCTTAAGAGTGCTTAAGGCATCTTAAGAAAAGGAAAAGGATGGAGTGACAGGAAGCAAGAAAATGTATGCTTAATTTCTGGAGAGCCTCAGTGGTCTGCGTGGTGGCTCACCCAATTTTGATTACCTCACAAATTTGATTTTGCACACCATGTGGGAAGAAAGTTGCAAAGCTTGGAGAATGATAGTAGGTCATTTCTGGGAACAGGCAATAGAAGCGCTTTGGGAAAAGCCTTCTAATTATCACAAATCAATGTTAAAACCAGGTTACCACACACAGTCAGGTTCTATGGGAACAGGAAAATCTCTATCCAGTTATAGGGAATATAATATTGTCTTGGCCTACTGGACAGAACACAGACTGTGGAGTCAGAAGGACATGGATTCTAATCCTGGCTCTGCCACCTGTCTGCTGTGTGACCTTGGGCAAGTCACTTCACTACTTGGGTCCTCAGTTCCCTCATCTGTAAAATGGGGATTAATGTCACGAGCCCTATGGGGAACATTGACTGTGTCCAACCTGTTTAGCTTGTAATTACCCCAGTAATTAGTACAGTGCCTGGAACATAATAAGCCCTTAAATATATTTAAAAAAGAAAAAAAAGATCATGGATGCAGGAAAATCTTATTTAGCTTGACCTAAATAAGGCAATATCATTTACATGAAAGAGAAGGCTTCTAGTTAAAACCCTCCCTTGACCCCACTGCTCTCTCCAGTTACCAAGTGCTTAGTACAGTGCTCTGCACACAGTAAGAGCTCAGTAAATTTGATTGAATGAATTATCACTCCCAACTCTCTCCTACCATTTCCCTCACAACTCCTTGGGTGAGTTGTCTACAACCACTGCCTCCACTTCCTCTCTGCCATTTCTCTCCTTGGCCCCTTCCGATTTGGCTTCCACCCCCTTCACTCTACCAAAACTACCCTCTCAAAGGTCACCAATGATCATCTTCTTGCAAAATCAAATGGCCTCTACTCCAGTCTAATCCTCCTGAGCCTCTCAGCTGACTTTGCACACAGTAAGCACTCAATGAATACGATTGATTGATTGAATGATTGATTGGACCAACCCCAACTCTAGAAAACATTATCCAACATTGGCTTCACTGACACTATCGTTTCCTGGTTCTCCCTCTATCTCTCTGACTGCTCGTTCTCAGTCTCTTTTGTAGGCTTCTCCTCTGTCTCCAACCCCTAACTGTGGGAGTACTTCCAGGCTCTGTTCTTCTATTCTACATCTACACTCACTCCTGAAAAGTGAGGCTTCAATCTCTATGTGGACGATTTCCAAATCTCTACCTCCAGCCTTGACTGTTATTCTCTGCAGTCTTGTATTTCCTCCTAACTTCAGGACATCTCTAATTGGATGTCCTATCAACAGCTCCAACTTAACATGTCCAAAACCGAACTCCTAATCTTCCCACCCAAACAATGTCCTCCTCCTAACTTTCCCATCACTGTGGAAAACACCTCCACAATCTCTGTCTCATAAGCCAACAACCTTGGCATTTTCCTAGACTCATCTCTCTCGTTCAACCCACATATTCAATCTGTCACCAAATCCTGTTGGTTCACCCTTTACAACATCAATAAAATCCACCCTTTAATCTCCATCCAAATTGCTACCACATTAATCCAAGCACTTATCCTATCTATCCTTTGGGAAGCAGTATGATGTAGTGGACAGGGAACAGATCTGGGAGACAGAAGGTTATGGATTATTATTATTAATCACATTTATTCCAAACCCGGCTCTGACACTTATCTGCTGTGTGACTCTGGCAAGTCACTTCACTTCTCTGTGCCTCAGTTTCCTCATCTGTAAAATGGGGATTAAGACTGTGAGCCTCGCATGGAACAAGGACTGTGTCCAACCTGATTTGCTTGTATTCACCACAATGCTTAGTACAGTGCCTGGCACACAGTAAATGCTTAACAAATACCAGAATTATTATTATTATTATTATTACTAATATTATTATAATTATTATTATTATCATCACTCTTTGATTACTGCATCAGCCTTTGCTGACCTCCCTGCCTTCTGTCTCTACCCATTTCAGGCAATACTTCACTCTGTTGCCTGGATCATGCTTCTACAAAACTACTCAGTCCACGTTTCCCCACTCCTCAAGAACCTCCAATAGTTGCCCGTCCACCTCCACATCAAACAGAAATCCCTTACCACTGACTTTAAAGCACTCAATCACTGTACACATTCCTAGAGTACGAGTTGAGACTGTATCAGAGGGAAGAGGGACCCATTATATAAAAATAAGGCCAAAAGATGAAGTGAATCTGATTCCTTCTGGGAGAACTTATGCCAAGGGACCAAAGTCCAAATGGTGGAATACTGCCCTATGTTGCTCCACATGGCCAGTGACAGTGACAGGTGGAACTCCGTGCCAAGGCAAGCTCCAGGATGGGGATGAGGAAGAGCTCAGGAAGGGGAGAGCCTGAGGGCAGGATCTGCAGGATATAGGGATCTCCAGGGCGGGACCTTGGGGAGCACCGGGATGGGGACCCAGGGAAGAATGGGGTTGGGGAAAGCACGAGGATGTGGCAGCTCAGGGAAGGGGGCCACAGGATGGAGGGAGGCCGGGGGGAGCACCAGAATGGGGACAGGAAGTAGAGAGGAGTGTTGTAATTTCCGGATTCTCTTCCCAGCTCCACTCCTGCTGTGCTGTGTGACCTCAAAATAATCAGTCATGCTCTCTGAGTTCATTTTCTCCTCCATTCCAGAGGGGGCCAAGCAGAAAGGGGGCAATCCAAGGTTCTGATGGAAGTGGCAGTCAGGCGAAAGGAGAAGGCTGGTCAGATAAGGGGAGTCGGGGGTCAAAGTGGTCCCAGTGGCCCCAGGTGATAGGGCAGAAGGGGCTGAGCCCAGCTTGGTCACCCCAGGGAGGAGGTTGGCTGGGGGGTGGGAGGTGGGAAGGGGTGCCACTCTCGGCTGAGGGACAGAGAAATTGAGAGAGAAACAGCATGGCTTAGTGGAAACAGCACGGGCTTGGGAGTCACAGGAGGTGGGTTCTAATCCTGGATCCACCACTTGTCTGCTGTGTGACCTTGGGTAAGTCACTTAACTTCTCTGTACCTCAGTTAACCTCATCTGTAAAATGAGGATTGACACTGTGAGCCCCACGTGGGACAACCTGATTACATTGTAACTACCCCAGCGCTTAGAACAGTGCTTGGCACATAGTAAGCACTTAACAAATACCATTATCATCATCAGAGACACAGACACAGAGAGAGATGCAGAAAGGCACCCAGAAAAGAAATCCAGAGAGACAGACAGAATGAAAGACATAGAAAAGAAATATATCAACTCTGGGACATATGGAGAAAGTTAAATTATCCTGACCAAGAACTGCTTATACTCCACTGTGCATTAAGCTTCGAGTTGATTACATTCCAACTGGGTTGTTTCATGTTTAAGAAGAAAAAGAGCCAAAGTTTATGGAAGTGGCGAATACTACTGTGGAGGGGGGTTGGGAGAGGCTGAAATGTGCCTTCTTGCACTAGCAGCAAATCAGCTTTTGGGAAGCCGAACCTGGCTGATGACACACTTGATTTAAGGCCCTTGTCATCTGGGGGTCTGACAAAGTCAAAGAGGTTGTGGCAGCCAAATTGTGGGGACTAAGATTTGGAGTTTTGGTGGTGGATTCTTAAACCCAAGGGATTTCTGGAGCCTGGGAGAAACTGGGGTATCCAAGAATCCTTTATCTAGTGGACCATTGAGTTCTTTAGGGCGGTAGATGGGCTGAGGGACTACTGAAATGCCCCAGCCGGAAGCCTTCTTTACCACTGTCAAGATAAAGACCCATTTCACTGGGCGGAGCTGGACAAATACTGGGGATCCAGCCCTGCGACCTGGTTATTCCCCTCCATTAATACTGCAGGGCTTGAGGGAAGCACCTCCTCCCACCAAGTATTTCCAGGATAAAAATCCATCCCATTGGTATTGGGTGGGCAAAAGCATAGTTGTACAACTATTACAGCCCCTTTTGGTCCAAGGCCTGTGTTTGAAGTAACATCCGTGTTCCGTTCCCCAGTGGCACGTTCCAAATAATGACTTTCATGACACAAACAATCATAAGAAGATCCAAAACACTATGAGGAAATGCAACCTCCATTTCCACATACTCTGAAAAGCCCCAGTGACAGTGTCACTGAAAGCCAGTGCCACCATGTGGAGTCTGTTGAGGTTTTTCAGGAAAAGTGGTAGCTTAATAAAGGGTGATGCTAATGATAAAGTAATTAAAATAATTAGTAAAAAAAGCAGTCAGTTATTAAGGCGTAAAGGAGTCAGCAGCAATTTAAAACAATGAAAGATTGTACAGCAATGTGCCTATTTTGCTGTGTTACCCTCAGAATTTGAAAGGAATCATGGAGTAAGAAGCATCCTAATGGCTCGTTTCTTAAACAACAATGAACCACATTATTGGCAATAGCAGCAGCTTAATTAAGAAAGCTGTTGGTAAAGATATCAAGAACACTGGAACAATTTCAATTCAGAACACAGCTCAACACATGGACATAATTGATGTTTGTTTCCTAACACTATACCCATCTGATAGCTATAATAACTTCAAAGTCAAATCCTGGAATAAAAAAGTGTCACAGCTGTTGCAGATGTTCTTGCACCAAACAAAACCTCTCAGGAAAATTCTGTGGAGACTCAAATGATGAAACTTTCAACATGTAACAATTTAGTGAGGCTAGATTTTGGTACCCCTCCAAAAAGATCTAAGTCTAGCTTATTTTCACACTCTGTGTAGATGGAATGTGTTGTAGTTTATTCTCTCAAGTATTTAGTACAGTGTTCTGCACGAGGTAAATGCTTAATAAATACCACTGATAGATTGACTTTTAGTTTCTATGGTATTTAAATATGGTATTTAAATTTTTAAATTTCCTGTTGCATTTATACAACAATCACCCAAAAAGCAGGTGTGGGAGTCACAAGAACATTTGCAAACAGTGAGACTAGCAATTGCTACCAAAAAAAAGTGATACTTTAAAGAACCTGCAATTGATGATAATGTTCATGGTATTTGATAAGCACTTACTGTGTGTCAAGCACTTTACTAAGTGCTGGGGCTTAAATGAGATAATCAGGTCAGATACAGTCCCTGTTCCAAATGGGGCTCTCTATCTGTGACAATATTTGATATTCTGAGATGGAATGTGCTCCAACTAAAGATTTGAGTTTATTTACCATACTAAATACTGGCGAAGTCACTATGCAGTTTTGGGAAAAAAAATACTTGATGCGCAGATTCGAGCATTCGAGCATCAGTGCTTAGTAAAGTGCTCTGCATACAGTAAGTACTCAATAAATACAATTGAATGAATGAAACCATTTTACAGCTACTTTCAGAAGTAGTATTATCCTGTGGATGAATGGAGTGGGTATAATTACAGCCCCAGAATATGGTTTCAAGCATAATCATACCTTGTTTTATTTACATCTGAATTTAATGCTATGTTCATGAGGGAGCTTGGGCCTTCATTTAATAAACAGCATGGCCTAGTGGAAAGAGCATGAGCCTGGGACTCAGGAGACCTGGGTTCTGTCCCAGCATTATCATTTGAGGAAACTGAGACACAGAAGTTTCCCAAAGTCGCACAACAATTTGGTCTATCTGAGCACAACCTCCTCACTTGTCTTTGCTCCCACACACTCCCTCCCTGGAAATCTGTATTGTTCCCCGACAGAGACCCCCGAGTTTTGGACCGTATCCAATTTCTCAACTCATCATGCCCCACTTAGCCCCCATACCCAAACTACTTTCTCTTGATGACCAAATTGACACTCTCAACAGCACCCTCTATACTGAACTCAACTCACTCACTCCCCTATCCCTTCGTAGGTCTCAAACCACTAACCTACAGCCCTGGATCACCTCCACAGTCCACCTCCTTCACACTTGTGCACGAGCTGCAGAGCGCTGCTGGTGGAAATCTAGATATCAGGCCGATTTGGTCCACTCCCTCCTGTCCCTGTCCCCCTGCCCCCTCCATTCCTTGCCCCCAAAGACCTAGCCACCTACTTTTTAAAAAAAATGGACACTCTCTCTCCCTCCCCTCCTTTGCCCCTTCTTGAACTCACCCATCTTTCCCAGCATTACCTCTAGAGGAGATCTCCTGCCATCCCTCAAAATTCACCCATTCCATCTGCACATCCAATCTCATTCCTTCACTGTCTATCAAAACATTCACCCTTCCCCAACAGCCCTCTTCAACAGTTTGTTCTCCAATGGCTTCTTTCCCACTGCTTTCAAACATGCCCATGTCTCCCCTCTCCTAAAAAATCCTCCCTTGACCCCACGGCTCCCTGCAGTTATTGACCCAACTCCCTCTTACCATTCCTACCATTAGAGAAGCAGCGTGGTTCCATGGAAAGAGCACAGGCTTTGGAGTCAGAGGTCAAGTGTTCAAATCCCGGCTCTGCCAATTGTCAGCTGTGTGACTTTGGGCAAATCACTTAACTTTTCAAAGCCTCAGTTCCCTCATCTGTAAAATGGGGATTAAGACTGTGAGCCCGCCAAGGGACAACCTGATCACCTTGACACTTCCCCAGTGCTTAGAACAGTGCTTTGCACATAGTAAGCACTTAATAAATGCCATTATTATTATTATTATTATTCCTCTCCAAACTCCTTGAGTGAGTTGTCTACACCCACTGCCTCAAATTCCTCTCTTCTAATTCTCCCCTTGACCTTCTCCAATCTGGCTTCTGTCCCCTTCACTCCACAGAAACCGGCCTCTCAAAGATCACCAGTGATCTCTTTCTTGTGAAATCCAATGGCCTCTACTCCATCTTAATCCTCCTTGACCTTTCAACTACCTTCAACACTATGGACCACCCCCTTCTGGAAACAGCATCTAACCTCTGCTTAATATAATAATAATAATAATAATAATGGTATTTGTTAAGCACTTACTATGTGCAAAGCACTGTTCTAAGCACTGGGGAGATACAAGGTGATCAGGTTGTCCCACGGGGGGCTCACAGTCTTAATCCCCATTTTACAGAGGAGAGAACTGAGGCCCAGAGAAGTGAATTGACTTGCTCAATGTCACACAGCTGACAAGTGGTGGAGCCGGGATTTGAACCCATGACCTCTGACTCCAAAGCCCGTGCTCTTTCCACTGAGCCATGCTAACAATGGCTTCACTGACAATGTCCACTCCTGGTTCTCCTCTTATCTATCTGGCCTCTCATTCTCAGTCTCCTTCATGGGCTCCTCCTCTTCCTTCCACCCCTCAACTGTGGGGGGTACTCAGGGTTCAGTTCTAGGTCCCCCCCCCCCCATTCTCCATCTTCACCCACTCCCTTAGAGAACTCATGAGACCACTGTTGGGTAGGGACTGTCTCTATATGTTGCCAATTTGTACTTCCCAAGCGCTTAGTACAGTGCTCTGCACAAAGTAAGCGCTCAATAAATACGATTGATGATGATGATGATGATTCGATCCCCTGGCTTCAACTGCCACCTCTATGCAGATGATACCCAAATCCACATCTCTAGTCCTGATCTCTCTCCCTCTCTGCCATCTCACATTTCATCCTAACTTCAAGACATCTCTACTAGGATGTCCTCCCTTTACCTCAAACTTAGAATGTCAAAAACAGAACTTCTTATTCTCCCACCCAAACCCTGCCCTTCCCATCACTGTAGATGGCACCACCACCCTTCCTGTTTCACAAGCCCATAACCTTGGAATTTTCCTTGACTCCTCTCTCATTCAGCCCACATATTCAATTCATCACTAAATCCTGTTGGTTCCACCTTCACAGCATTGCTAAAATCTGCCCTTTCCTCTCTACCCAAATTGCTACCATGTCAGTACAATCACTTATCCTATCCTGCCTTGATTACTGTAATAGCCTTCTTGCTGAAACAGCCTTCCAGCCTCCTGTTTCTCCTCACTCCAGTCCATACTTTATTAATTCATTTAATCATATTTATTGAGCACTTACTGTGTGCAGAGCACTGTGCTAATTGCTTGGGAAAGAATAATAGAACAATAAACAGTGACATTTCCTGCCCACAACAAGTTTACGGTCTAGAGGTGGGGGAGATAGATCAATATAAATAAATAAAATTACAGATATATACATAAAAGCTGTGAGACTGGGAAGGGGGAAGAGCAAACTTCACTCTGCTGCCTGGGTCAGTTTTCTACAAAAATGACATATTAGCCCTCTCCTCAAGAAATTCCAGTGATTGCCCATCTACCTCTGCATCAGATAAAAACTCCTCACCATTGGCTTCAAAGCACTCAATCACCTTGTTCCCTTCTACCTCACCTCGGTACTCTCCTACTACCCTCCAGCCCACACACTTTGCTCTTCTAATGTTAACCTTCTCACTGCACCTCTATTTCATCTATCTTGCCACTGACCCCTCGCCCACATCCTCCCTCTGGCCTGGAATGTCCTCCCTCCTCATATCCGACAAACAAGTACTTTCTCCCCCCTTAAAAACTTTATAGAATGCACATCTTCTCCAAGAGGTCTTCCCTAACTAAGCCCTCTTTTCCTCTTCTCCCACTTCCTTCTGCGTTGCCCTGTTTTTCTCCCTTTATTCATCCAAACTCCCAGCCCCAAAGCACTTATGTACATATCTGCAATTTATTCATTCATATTAATGTCTGTTTCCCCCTCAAGACTGTAAGGTCTCTGTGGGCAGGGAATGTGCCTGTCAACTCTGTTATATTGTAATAATAATAATAATAATAATGGTACTTGTTAAGTGGTTATTATGTGCTAAGCGCTGTTCAACGCATTGGGGTAGATACAAGTTAATCAGTCCCTACCCCAGGTGGGGCTCACACTCTTAATCCCCATTTTGCAGATGAGGTAACTGAGGCCCAGAGAAGTTAAGTGACTTTCCCAAGGTCACCAGCAGAAAAGTGGCAAGCCGGGATTAGAACCCAAGTCCTTCTGTCTGCCAGGGCCAGGCTCTATCCATTAAGCCATGCTACTTCTCACTCTCCCAAACATTTAGTACAGTGCTCTGCACACAGTAAGTGCTCAATAAATATGAATGAATGAATGAACAATGGACAAGCGGCAATGCTGAGATAGGAGATTTACAGCCTTTTCTAGTCCTTCTCCCCATACCTCAAATCTACCCCCATTGCTCTCTAGTCTCCTGAACACCCATCCACCCCAAATCCACTCTTGTACCTCTATTTCTCCTTCAACAGATCAAATGCAACCAAACACTACCATTACCACTGCAAAAAGCATTCCCAGATATTTCCCTTCTCTTCCTCTGCTGCCACCTTCACTACCACCAATGTCACATAAAACAGGAAGGGCTGGGATAGGAAAAGGGGTTGTAAGAGGGAATCCACTCCCAATCCTTCCTTCTCTGCTTCACCAGCTCCTCTCCAGCCCTGCCCCAAACTAGCTCAGACCTCATGACTTGGGAACCCCCCATGCTACAGCTGAGGCAGGGGTGAGGTTGGAGTAGTGTGGGAGCAAAAAGATCCAAGATGACTGAGCCAGAGGGACAATAATGGTAACAGAAATCGATTTAGAATAGAGGGGATAAAAAGTTTAGGATGCAGGGAGAAGGGAAAATAAACCAACTGAAATGAGGAGAGTTGAGAGAAGAATGTGGGAGGAGTTTCAATTCCCTGGTGAATTTCCTAAATAGGAAATTGAATCTGCAATGAATTTGAGAAGGGATTTCTACTCCACAAATGAGGGGTAGGAAGAAGGTAGGTGAGATAAGAAGGAACAGCATGGCCAGCGCATGGCCCTGGGTTTTAATCCCAGCTTTGGCACTTGTCTGCTGTATGACCTTGAACAAGCCACTTAACTGATCTATGCCTGTTACCTCATATGTAAAATGGGCATTAAGACTGTGACCTCTTGCCCCCTCAGTGATTTCCTACTACAAACCAGTACATACACTTCACTCCTCTAATGCCAGCCTACTCACTTTATCTCCATCATGCCTATCTCACCGCTGACCCCTTATCCACATTCTCTCTCTTGTCTGGAACTTCCTCCCCCTTCATATGTGACAGACCACACCTTCAATCCCTTCTTAAAACTGCATCTTCTCCGAGAGGCCTTCCCTAAGTCAATCGAGTGCTTATATGAGCAGAGCACTGCATTAAATGCTTGGGAGAGTACGGATAGAGCAGCATTAGCAGACACATTCCCCGCCCATTATAAGCTTACATTCTAGAGGTGGAAACATTTCCTCATTTCTCCTACTCCCTCTCCCTTCTGAATCGCTATGGCAACTTGGATTTGTACCCTTTAAGCACTCGATAGTCACCCCACCCACAGTCCCACAGCACTTAAATATATAACTGTAAATTATTTTTAATATCTGTCTCCCCGTTTCTAGATTATAAGCTCCTTATGGGCAGGGAACATGTCTACCAACTCTGTTGTACTGTACTCTCCCAAGCACCTAGTACAGTGCTTAATAAATACCACAGATTGATTTACATGCACATGATGTGGAATGACTGGTAAGTTACATATTGGTCAAAGCCAAGCTGCACCCACCTATAAAATCTCACCAGAGAGCCACATCTTTTCATCTCAAAGACTGTTACATTTGTATAACAACCAATACCAGTTAGTAATTCATCTTCAAAACGAGTTGATTCTTGAGCTGGTAAAAAATTTAATTTTGTCAAAAACTGGATTTTAAATTACTCAGTATTAGGCCATTGTTTATATACTATGATTATTCAGTATTTTCATTTTGTGCAAAACATTGTTTTTGGTGCTGGGGAAAAGATTCAAGGCCAATAATTCAGATAAAATCCTGTTTTACCTCCAGCTCACAATCTGCAAGCGATAATTGGCCACAGACCCACAAGGGAAAAAAACGTGTTACAAATTAAACAGAAACAATAAATGATGGACAACAGCTACAGGTTGCTGCTGAAGAGATGTTTCTAGGTTCCTCACTCTCACAGCAGGGGACACCGCTCGGCCATCAATCCCAACATTCCAACAAACATTCCAGTTAAGAAGCTGGATTCATTCATTCATTCATTCAATCGTATTTATTGAGCGCTTACTGTGTGTGGAGCACTGTACTAAGCGCTTGGGAAGTACAAGTTGGCAACAAATCCAGCTGCTCCAGTTTCTGTCTGTCCATTTACTGTGGGATGCGGCTTACCCCAGTCATGGTGGGCTAGAAAGGGCGGCATCTTTCAGAGGCTCTTGGGGGGGCTCCAGTTCCCCCTTTGGACTCCTCCCCCCCACTGCAATACATGCCTTCATGGCTTCCTTCAGTACAGTCTACCAAGGTGTTAACTTCCTTTTCAGGCCATGGTCTCCACTTACCTTAGCTTTCCCACTTCTAGCTTGTTGTGTGCAGGGAATGTGTCTTCTTATATTGTTATATTGTCTTCTTCCAAACACTTAGGACAGTGCTCTGCACATAGTAAGTGCTCAATAAATATGATTGACTGACTGATCCCACTTCTAGCTTGTTGTGGGCAGGGAATGTGTCTTCTTATATTGTTATATTGTCTTCTTCCAAACAGTGCTCTGCACATTGTAAGTGCTCAATAAATACGATTGACTGAGTGATTAGTGGGGAGAGTAAAAGATGGAGAAGCTAGCAGAAGGTGGCCAAGGTTTGTAGGGATGGAGGGAGTGGTGGCATGTGAGAAATAAAAATTTGGGGTGGGGGTGGCTTATAAGTTTAAAAACACTCTTCAAGTTTTCTCTACTTTAACTTCACAAAATCGATTAACCTATTTGAGGTCCCGACTCATTCAGGAAGTCTCTGCATCATGAAAACGCGTCCAGACCCTTCCAAAGAAGTGCCAATTTGATCTTATTATAAAGCTAAAACTTTGGAGAATGCTGGAAATTTTCCCCAAACGGAACCCTCGTACACATTTACTGCTCTATTTATTTTGTTAATGATGTGCATATAGCTTTAATTCTATTTGTTCTGACGATTTTGACACCTATCTATATGTTTTGTTTTGTTGTCTGTCTCCCCCTTCTAGACCGTGAGCCCGTTGTTGGGTAGGGACCATCCCTATATGTTGCCGACTTGTACTTCCCAAGCACTTAGTACACTGCTCTGCACACAGTAAGCCCTCAATAAATACGATTGAAGGAATGAATGAATGAATGAATGAAACCTTTGTAGGTAGCATTTTTCCATTCTGTTCTTTCTTCACACAGAGACCCATGTAACATGTCTTTTTCTTGGAGTCAAGTAAAAGTTCTGGAGAGGTGAACCCTGGAGATGCATGCAAAGGGAGAGTACAAAATACCCAAGCACTGAGACTATTACAGCTTTCCCGTTTTATCCACTGACAAATCCTGCTGGTTTTTCTCGCTACCTCCCAGGATGAGCTCTGGCCTTGCCACAGCATCTGCCTCCTCGCTGGCCTCCCAGCCTCCTGTCTCTCCTCCGTCCAGTGAGAAACAGCATGACATGGTGGATATAGCATGGGATAGAGGGTCACGAGTTCTAATCCCAGCTCCACCACTTGTCTGCTGTGTGACCTTAGGTGAGTCGCTTCAATTCACTGGGCCTCAGTTAACTCGTCTGTAAAACGGGGTTTGAAACTGTGAGCGTCAAGTGGGACAGGGACTCTGTCCAACTCGATCTGTTTGTATCCACCCCAGCACTTAGTACAATGCCTTTCACATAGTAAGCACTTAAGTGCCACAATCATTATAATTATTATTATGATCTACTCTACACACAGCTGCATGGATCATCTTCCTGAAGCATCCCTCAGTCTCCATATCTCCTCTCTTCAAATCCCACCACTGGCTGCCTGTTCCTATTCTGATTAAACAAAAACTCTTCATACTTGGCTTCAGCACTCTCCACCATAACAATCTGTTCTGTTCTCCCACTATTCCCCAACTTGCTGTCTCTGTTCCTCATAAACCAACCTTCTAGCTGAAAGCCACCCTCATGTCTCCAACCTCTATATGCTTGAAAACGCTGTTTCCCTGGCTTGGGACTCTCTCCCTAGCTCTCTCCACTTTCAAATCCCTTCTAAACTCTCACCTTCTCCAACAGGCCTTCCCTCATTAATTTCCCAGAACCCTAAATCATATCATCTCTTCAGCCAACTTTAGCTTTTATGAACTTGGTGACATGCCTATTAGCCTTCGTGGTTTTTAAAACTTTTTGAATATTTTAATGCAATTTGTTAAGCAATAACTATAAAGCACTGTACTGATACAAGATAAGCAGGTACCTCATGGTGCTCACAATTCATTCATTCAATCGTATTTATTGAGTGCTTACTGTCTGCAGAACACTGTACTAAGTGCTTGGGAAGTACAAGTCGGCAACATGTAAGTATCAATCAAGCAATGGCATTTATTGAAAGCTTACAATGTACAGAGCACTGCAATAAGCACTTGGGGGAGTACAATATAACAAAATTAGCAGACATGTCCCCTGCCCACAACAAGCTTATAGTCTAGAAAGGAGGAGGGAGAATACGCATTGAATCTCCAGTTGAAGAAACTGAGGCACAGAGAAGTTAAGGGACTTGCCTAAGGTCACACAGCAGGCAAGTGGCAGAATTGGGATTAGAACCCAGGTCCTTTGACTCCCAGGCTTGTGGTCTCACAGCTGTGTCCCACTGTGTCATGTGCCCTTGATTTATCTATTTATGATGATAATGGTATTTATGACCTCTCTAGTTATAAACACCTTTATTCTTTTCTCCCCCATTAGAGTGTAAATTCTTTGTAGGCTGGAAACATGTCCCTTCATTATTCTGCAGTGATCAGTAAATAATAACAATAATAATATTAATCGTGGTATTTTTTCAGTGCTTACTTTGTGCCAGGCACTGTACTAAGCACTGGGGTGGAGACAGGCAAATCGCAATGGACGTAATACCTTGTCCCATGTAGGGCTCACAGTCTCTATCAACATTTTATAGATGAGGTAAATGAAGCACAGAGAAGTGAATTGACTTGCCCAAGGTCACACAGCAGACAAGTGGCAGAGTCAGGCTTAGAACTCATGACCCTCTGACCCCCAGGCCTGTGTCTATCCACTATGCCATCTAATACCAGTACTATTACCCTTTAAAGGAGAGCGTAATCCCTTTCTGACAGAGTTTCAATCGATCATATTTGTCTCCCATAAAAGAGTGAAAATGAAACTTCAGAAGAAACACAATAAAACTTGAGAAGTTAAAGCTATCACCAAAATGTCTCAAATATGACACTGGATATTTTTTACATTTAAAATGCACCAAAATGCACGTAAAAAAGAAAAGAAATCAAGTGAAGAAAGCTTGCTTACTCAATACAATGGTTGATTGGAAACAGCTCTAATGCTCCGTCAAGTGATTCAGAGAGGAGAAACACACACAGCGAAAACAACCATATAAGAGTATTACCAATCTAGGATTACGGAATTTATTTTCTTACATGAAATTTTAGTTTTAGAGTATAAAAACACCCAAACTGCAGGTTGTAGCTCAACAGGCACTAAATAATTGATTTTATTATCCCTTGCCTTCCAAATCAGAAAACAGCGGTATTTTCTCTCAAGATAACCTTGCAAATTGTATCAATTTTTTCTTTCATTTTTCAAAAGAACTGGCATTTGAGATTCATTTCAGTAGAGAAAAATCCAATCCCCAAGCTAAGATGTCTACTCTTGTTTAGCTGACAAAGTTAATAACATCATATAAAAAAGTTCCATCTGAAGAGCGGAAGTTTGACTCTAGTACAAATCTCTGCATACAAATGTGAAAATTTTGGTGAAACCTAGAAACTACATAAAATGAATCAAGACGATTGTTTATGTTAATCGTGGTTTTCAAATCACCTAAATAAGTTCCTCTAAGTAATTTCAAATATGAATCATCACATTCACCCTCATGAGCACGATCAAATCTTGAGATAGACCCACTCCTCATGATTGATTCTACAAGAGTTATTTTCACATCCAAGTGTTACCATAGAACACTATCTTTCTATTTCTATTTTTAATGTTGGAGGGAGAAAAGGAAAGACAATTTTATTGTTCAACTCTCACCGAGAAAAACGAAAGCTCCATGTCTTTAGACTAGGGAAGCAGGGTGGTTTAGTGGAAAGAGTAAGAGGACGTGGGTTCTAATCCCTGCTCCGCCACTTGTCTGCTGTGCGACCTTGGGCAAGTCACCTCACTTCTCTGTGCCTCAGTTACTTCATCTGTAAAATGGGGATTAGGACTGTGAGCCCAACGTGGGACAACCTGATTACCTTGTATCTGCCCCAGTGCTTAGAACAGTGCTTGGCACATAGTAAGTGCTTAACAAATACCATCATCATCTCAGAAAGCAATTAGGCTACTGTTGTGAGTGCATTATCTTTCTTATTTTTGTAATGGTATTTGTTAAGCACTTTACTATGTGCCAGTCACTGAGCACTTACTATGTGCCAATCACTGTACTGTCACTGGGGTAGGTACAAGATATTAAGGTTGGACACAGTCCATGTCCCATATGGGGCTCAAAGTCATAATCTCTGTTTCACAGAAGAGGTAACAGGCAAAGAGAAGTGAAGTGACTTGCCTAAGGTCACACAGCAGACCAGTGACAGAGCCAGGATGATAACACAGGTTCTTCTGAGCCCCAGGTCCTTGCTCTATCTGCTTCTCTCCAAAAGGACTCTGCCATCTTCCTCATCTTCTAGGATCAACACCTGCAGTATGGCCTAGTGGATAGATTCTGGGAGTCAGAAGGTCATGGGTTCTAATTCCGGCTCCATCACTTGTCTGCTGTATAACCTTGGTCAAGTCGCTTCACTTCTCTGGACCTCAGTTACCTCATCTGCAAAATGGGGATTAAGACGGTGAGCCCCACGTGGCACAACTTGATTACCTTGTATCTACCCCAGTGCTTAGAACAGTACTTGGCACATAGTAAGTGCTTAACAGATACTATTATTATTAGGGTCTCCATTCTCTCCTTTGGTTCATATCCTATAGTGACAAATGGTTCCACTCCTTTCTCACCCAAACATTTTACTGGCTTTTTCTCTCCAGTCCTCAAGCCTAATACCTAGTCCAATCCTTGATAAGGTCTCCTCTTTGAGTCTCTGCCTTCAATCTCTCCCACTTCCAAGCCATCTTTCAAGCTGCTGCTAAATCAATCTTCCACAGGCATTATTCTCATTGTGCTTCTCCCTTTCAATGTACTGACTGAGACTTACTCCAGGCAAAGCACTGTGCTAGGCACTGAAATAATTTGCAAAAGAAAATGAACACCTCTTCCTTCATCTTCTGCCAGCTACCAGCTCACATTCTCTGCCATTATATTCTTCCATATTCCCTGCACAAAGTACTTCTGACATGTCATTTTGCAGGTACCACACCCTCTGTGTGGAACTTGGTTCCTTTTCTCCTATAAAGTTCTTCTAAAATTTCCCATATTTTAAAAACGCTTTCCTTACACATTTACAGTCACAGCAAACACTGCTAGTCTTCAGAATTTACATATTGCTTTATTATTATTATTATTATTGTTAATAATAATAATAATAATAATAGCAATGGTAAATAAGGGCCAGGCATTGTACTAAGTGCTGGGATGGATGCAAGCATATTGAATTGGACACTTTCCCTGCCGCATGTGGGGCTCACAGTCTCAATCCCCATTTTACAGATGAGGTAACTGAGGCACGGAGAAGTGAAATGACTTGCCCAAGGTGTCAGAGCAGACAAGTGACGGAGTTAGGAGTAGAACTCATGACCTTCTACCAAGCCCATGCTCTATCCATCACACCTCTGTTCACCAGCGTTGTGTCATCTTATGCCATCTAGTCGTCTCCGACCCAGAGAGACACCACGGACACATCTCTCCCAAAATGCCCCACTCTCCAACTGCAATCATTCTGGTAGCGTATTCATAGAGTTTTCTTGGTAAAAATATGGAAGTGGTTTACGATTGCCTCCTTCCGTGAGTAAACTGAAGTCTCCATCCTCAACACTCTCCTGTGCTGCTGCTGCTGCTGCCCAGCATGGGTGAGTTTTGACTTGTAGCAGATTGTCTTCCACTCACTAGCCACTGCCCAAGCTAGGAATGGAATGGATAGGCCTCTACTTGACTCTCCATCCTGAAGCCGAGACTACTAGACTACTGGAAACTCTCCAGGTGTGACCCTCTCGGGGGTCACCAATGTTCTAGAGTCATTTCATTTTCATGTATCTAGCATCCGTGGTGCTTTCATTTTGAATTTGTTTTTATAGTATTATTCTTTACTATAATACTACAGCATAGTAGCATAGTTGTAGAAGCATAAAATCCAGAACTGTAAGGGTACTGAAAAGGTCATCTCATCCAGCCCCCTGTCTCCAGGCAAGAGAATAACTAGGTTACGCAGGACAGGTGGGTGTCTATTCTCTTCCCCAAATCTCTGGGAATGGAGTCCCCACATTCATACCCTATTCATTCCAGTGTTTTAGCCCCCTGATAAATTGTTTTATGATCTTCATTCATTCATTCATTCAACTGTATTTATTGAGCACTTACTGTGTGCAGAGCACTGTACTAAGTGCTTGGGAAGTACAAATCGGCAACATATAAAGACAGTCCCTACCCAACAATGGGCTCACAGTCTAGAAGGGGGAGACAGACAACAAAACAAAAAGACAGGCATCAATATTATAGCTATATACACATCATTAATAAAATTAATAGAGTAATAAATATGTACAAATATATACAAGTGCTGTGAGGCGGGGAAGGGGGTAGGGCAGGAGGAGGAAGAAGAGAGGAAAAACAGAGCTCAGTCTGGGAAGGCCTCTTGGAGGAGGTGAAATCTCAGTAGGGCCTTGAAGGGAGGAAGAGAGCTAGCTTGGAGGATGTGAGGAGGGAGGGCATTCCAGGCCAGGGGAAGGATGTGGGCCAGGGTTCGACGGTGGGACAGGCGAGAATGAGGCACGGGGAGGAGATTAGCGGCGGAGGGTGCGGGCTGGGCTGTGAAAGGAGAGAAGGGAGGTGAGGTAGGAGGGGGCGAGGTGATGGAGAGCCTTGAAGCCGAGAGTGAGGAGTTTTTGCCTGATGTGTAGGTTGATTGGTAGCCACTGGAGATTTTTGAGGAGGGGAGTAACATGCCCAGAGTGTTTCTGCACAAAGATGATTTGGGCAGCAGCGTGAAGTATAGATTGAAGTGGGGAGAGACAGGAGGATGGGCGATCAGAGAGGAGGCTGATGCAGTAATGCAGTCGGGATAGGATGAGGGATTGAATGAGCAGGGTAGCGGTTTGGATGGAGAGGAAAGGGCGGATCTTGGCGATGTTGAGGAGGTGAGACCGGCAGGTTTTGGTGACAGACTGGATGTGTGGGGTGAATGAGAGAACAGAGTCAAGGATGACACCAAGGTTGTGGGCTTGTGAGATGGGAAGGATGGTAGTGCTCTCTACAGTGACGGGAAGGTCAGGGAGAGGACAGGGTTTGGGAGGGAAGATAAGGAGTTCAGTCTTGGACACGTTGAGTTTTAGATGGTGGGCAGACATCCAGATGGAGTTGTCCTGAAGGCAGGAGGAGATACCAGCTTGGAGGGAGGGAGAGAGAGCAGGGGAGGAGATGTAGATTTGGGTGTCGTCAGTGTAGAGATGAGAGTTGAAGCCATGGGAGTGAATCAGTTCACCAAGGGAGTGAGTATAGATGGAGAACAGAAGGGGACCAAGAACTGACCCTTGAGGAACCCCTACATTAACGGCATGGGAGGGGAAGGAAGAGCCCACAAAGGAGACTGAGAATGAACAGCCAGAGAGATAAGAGGAGAACCAGGAGAGTACGGAGTCTGTGAAGCCAAGGTTGGATAGCATGTTGAGGAGAAAGGGATTGTCCAGTGTCAAAGGCAGCTGAGAAGTCGAGGAGGATTAGGATAGAGTAGGAGCCATTGGATTTGGCAAGAAGGAGGTCATTGGTGACCTTTGAGAGGTCAGTTTCTGTGGAGTGTAGGGGATAGAAGTCAGATTGGAAGGGGTCTAGGAGAGAGTTGGAGTTGTGGACTTTGAGAGCGAATGTACTGATCTTCCTCAGTAGTGTCATACCGTCCAAATTAGTATCATCTTGGTAACTGGATAAACAATTTCCCAGTTTTTTCATCCCAGCCATCAGTAAAGAGATTGAATGAGACTGATCCCAGAACCGAGCCCTCTGATAGGCCAGCCCAGATTGATATTGAGCTCTCAGTGACTATCCTTTGGGATCCCCTGAAAAGGTAGTTGGGGTCCACCTACAAGAGAGAGGTTGGAGAGGCAGGTCAAGATCCTCTATATGACAATCTCACTGTGGGCACGGAATGTGTCTGTTGTATTGTTACAGTGCACTCTCCAAGTACTTAGTACAGTGCTCTGAACACAGTAAATGCTCAATAAATACAATTGACTGCCTTGCCTTGTCCCAGCTTGTTGATGTACACTGCAAGTGATGGGTTCAAATCCCTCTGAACTTCAAAAAGTTTATGTCTGATTATGATGATGATGATGATAATGATAATAATAATAATAATTGTTAAGTGTTTACTATGTTCCATCTACTGTTCTAAGCCCTGAGGTAAATACAAGTTAATCAGTTCTGACACAAGTCACTGTCTAACATGGGGCTCACAGTCACAGTAGAAGGGCGAGTAGGTATTGAATCCCCATTTTACAGAGGAGGAAACTGAGGCACACAGTAGTTAAGTGACCAGTCCTAGGTCACACAGCAGGTAAGTGGCAGAGTCAGGATTAGAACCTAGGTCCTCTGACTCCCGGGCCCATCTGCACTCTTTTGACTAGGCTTTGATGCTTTCTGACTCGTACATGATCACCACTCTCTCATTGAAAGTGGTAACATCTGACTGGCAAGATTTGTACTTCTGAAAGCCATGTTGATTACTTCTTAGACTCTTCATCCTGAGTGTCAACGGCATTTATTGAGTGCCTACTGGGTGTGAAGCCCTATCCTAAGGGGTTGGGAAATATACAACAGATGTAAAAGACACGGTCTCTGCCCTTGGATAGCGTACAACTGTGGGTTCCACCAGATGTTTGTAAATGAATTGTTGATCCCTCGGTATTAATATTAAATTGACCAATCTGCAATTTCTAGAGTTTCTATTTTCACTACTTTAAAAGGGGAACACTTTTGCCCTTTACCAATCCTCAGAGACTTCTTCAATATTCCATGAGTTCTCAAAAACAATAGCTAGTAGGATGCCTGTCAATCAGATCTTGGTCATTTAAATACATGCAGCTTGTTTTTTATAAATACCTCAACTACTTCTTCCCCTAGGAGACTGTAAATCTACTACGTGAACACTGTAGGACTTGTTCTTCCTCTGCAACTCCCTCAGGATTCATCACACTGCTAACCCTTCAATATTGTTGATAGATGAGCTGCTGAAAGAATCACCTGGACCAATATTATGCCAGAGAAACTTGGGGGAAACATTCAACCTGAAATGGGGTTTAAGGTGCTGCATGGCACTAATAGGATGTGGCAATTCAAACAGGCATTCATCGCCCAACACAGGCAAAGTGAAGTAAGTGGTCCTTATCGTTCAGTCCAGACTGGCCTATGGGTTTGCCTATAGCAGACCCCGGGAAAACGAAATTGGTTCTAGGACCCTCTGAGACCCCCATAGAAGCAGCAGCATGACCTGGAGGAAAGAGCATAAGACTGGGAATCAGAGGATCTGGGTTCTAATGCCTGCTCTGCTACTTACCTGCTGTGGGGCCTTGGGTAAGTCACTTGACTTCTCTTTGCCTCATCTGTAAAATGGGGTTTCAGTACTTGCTCTCCCTCCCTCCTAGACTGTGATCCTGTGGTCCTCCCGTCCAGCATGGCATGGTGGCTAGAACACAGGCCTGGGACTCAGGAGGTCATCAATCAATCAATCAATCAATCAATTGTATTTATTGAGCGCTTACTGTGTGCAGAGCACTGTACTAAGTGCTTGGGAAGTGCAAGTTGGCAACATATAGAGACAGTCCCTACCCAACAGTGGGCTCACAGTCTAGAAGGGGGAGACAGAGAACAAAACCAAACATACTAACAAAATAAAATAAATAGAATAGATATGTACAAGTAAAATAAATAGAGTAATAAATATATACAAACATATATACATATATACAGGTGCTGTGGGGAAGGGAAGGAGGTAAGATGGGGGAATGGAGAGGGGGGCGAGGGGGAGAGGAAGGAAGGGGCTCAATGTGTTCTAATCTCAGTTCCACCACTTATCTGCTGTGTGACCTTGGGCAAGTCACTTCACATCTCTGTGCCTCAGTTACCTCATTTGTAAAATGGGGATTGAGACAGTGAGCCCCAGGGGGGACAGGGACTGTGTCCAACCTGCTTTGCCTGTATCCTCGAGTGCTCAGTACAGTGCCTGGCACACATTAAGTGCTTAACCAGTTACTATTATTATTACTGCATCTGTTGAATTTATTGTATCTATTATATTTATTGTATCTATTACTATTGTACCTACCTCAGTGAACTGAGGAGACTCCTTGAGTTCTCCTTTCATTGAAAGGGACTCCCCACTGCTTCTCCCCTCTGTTTCATGGAAGTGCAACACTGGGCCACTGCAGAGGGGCCATGGGGTGCACCTAAATATGTAGAGCAGTATCTAACATTTCATTAGTAGCACTGCTAACCAGAAGTGACTGGCAGAGGTGGGGTCCAGAAAACCAGCACCCCCATCCCAGGGCCTCTGTGACCCCTGGGGGGAACAGTGGGAGAATGGCAGTGGGGAAGTGACAATAATTACAATAATAATACCAATAATAATGGTATTTGTTAAGCACTTAACTATGTGCCAGGCACTATTCTAAGCGCTGGGGTGGATACAAGCAAATTGGGCTGGACAAAGTCCCTGTCCCACGTGGGGCTCACAATCCCAATTCCCATTTTACAGATGAGGAATTGAAGCACAGAGAAGTGAACTGACTTGCCCAAGGCCACACAGCAGACAAGTGGCAGATCTGGGATTAGAACCTATGACCTTCTGACTCCCAGGCACACGCTCTATCCACTATACCATGATGCTTCACCAATGATCTTCTTCTTGTCAAATCCAACTGCCTTTTCTCCATTTACTCAATCGTATTTATTGAGCACTTACTGTGTGCAGAGCACTGTACTCCACCCCTATACTCCTCAACCTCTCAGTTGCCTTCAACGCTGAGGATCACTATTGTTTTTTCCTGGAAATATTATTCAACATTAGCGTCATTGATGCTGTTTTCTCCTGGTTCCTCTCCTATCTCTCTGACTGTAATAACATTATTTAATAGTGGTAATAGTACTACTTAATAAATAGTACTACTCTCTAGAGTGTAAGCTCGCTGTGAGTAGGGCAAGTGTCTACCAACTCTGTTGTGTTGTACTCTCCCAAGTGCTTAATACATTGCTCTGCACACAGTAAGAACTCAATAAATACCATTTATTGATTGATTCCTTAAATACTAACTGAATACTATCCTTTCCTGGCTCTCCTCCTATCTCTCTGGCTGTTCATTCTCAGTCCCTTTCATGGGCTCCTCCTCTGCCTCCCACCCCCTAACTGTGGGGGTCCCTCAAAGTTCAGCTCTGTGTCCCCTTCTATTCTCCATCTCCATCCACTCCCATGGAAAACTCATTCACCCCACGACTGCAACTACCATCTCCATCTGGATGTCTGCCCATCTAAAACTCAATGTGTCCAAGACTGAACTCCTTATCTTCCCTCCTTCCCTCCCTGTCCTCTCCCTGAACTTCCCATCACTGTAGACAGCACTACCATCCTTCCCGTCTCACAAGCCCACAACCTTGGTGTCATCTTAGACTCCGCTCTCTCATTCACCCCACACATCCAATCTGTCACCAAAACCTGCCAGTCTCACCTCCACAACATCGCCGAGATCTGCCCTTTCTTCTCCATCCAAACCGCTACCTTGCTGATTCAATCTCTCATCATATCCCGACTGGATTACTGCATCAGCCTTTCTGATCTCCCATCCTCCTGTCTCTCCCTGCTTCAGTTTATACTTCACTCTGCTGCCTGGATTATCTTTGTACAGAAACGATCTGGGCATGTTACTTCCCTCCTCAAAAATCTCCAGTGGCTGCCAGTCAACCTACAAATCAAGCAAAAACTCCTCATTCTCAATTTCAAGGCTCTCCATCACATCGCCCCCGCCTACCTCACCTCCCTTCTTTCCTTCTACAGCCCAGCCCGCACACTCCACTCCTCTGTCGCTAACCTCCTCACTGTGCCTCATTCTTGCCTGTCCTGCCGTCGATTCCCCTGGCCTGGAATGCCCTCCCTCCATACATCTGCCAAGTTAGCTCTCTTCCTCCCTTCAAAACCCTGAGAGCTCACCCCCTCCAGGAGGCCTTCCCAGACTGAGCCCCCTTTTTCCTCTCCTCCTCCCCATCTCCCCCGCCCTACCTCCTTCCCCATCCCACAGCATTTGTATATATTTGTACAGATTTATTACTCTATTTATTCTACTTGTTCATATTTACTATTCTATTTATTTTGTTAATGATGTGCATATAGCTATAATTCTATTTGTTCTGACGATTTTGACACCTGTCTACATGTTTTGTTTTGTTGTCTGTCTCCCCCTTCTAGACTGTGAGCCCATTGTTGGGAAGGGCCCATCTCTATATGTTGCCAACTTGTACTTCCCAAGCACTTAATACAGTGCTCTGAACACAGTAAGTGTTCAATAAATATGATTGAATGAATGAATGAATAATTCCCAAATCTAAATCTCCATCCTTGATCTCTCTCCTTCTCTGCACTCTTTCATTTCTTTCTGCCTTCAGGAGACCCCTACTTGGATAATAATAATGATGGCATTTGTTAAGCACTTACTGTGTGCCAAGAACTGTTCTAAGCGCTGTAATTAGAGCATTTTGTTAAGTGCTTACTATGTGCCAGACACTGTACTAAGCATTGGGGTGGATACAAGCAAATCGGGTCGGACACAGTCCCTGTCCCACATGGGGCTCACAATCTCAATCTCCATTTAACAGATGAGGGAACTGAGGCACAGAGAAGAGAACTGACTTGCCCAAGGTCACATAGCAGACGTGGCGGAGCCAGGATTAGAACCCATGTCCTTCTGGCTCCCAGGCCCGTGCTCTATCCACTAAGCCATGCTGCTTTTCTATCTTCTGCTGACACCTCACACTAACATGTCCTCTTTCATTCAGCCCACATATTCAATCTGTCACCAAATCCTGTTGGTTCAACCTTCACAACATCACTACAATCCACCTTTTCCTCTCCATCCAAATAGCTACTACATTAATCCAAGCACTTATCCTGTCCTGCTTCCTGGCTGAACTCCCTGCCTCCTGTCTGTCTTTCCCCACTCCAGTCCACACTTCACTCTGCTGCCCAGAATATTTTTTCCACAAAATGTTCGGTTCATAATAATAATAATGATGGCATTTATTAAGCCCTTATTATGTGCAAAGCACTGTTCTAAGTGCTGGGGAGGTTACAAGGTGATCAGGTTGTCCCATGGGGGTGCTCACAGTCTTAATCCCCATTTTACAGATGAGGTAACAGGCACAGAGAAGTTAAGTGACTTGCCCAAAGTCACACAGCTGACAACTGGCAGAGCCAGGATTTGAACACATGGCCTCTGACTCCAAAGCCCGTGCTCTTTCCACTGAGCTATGCTGCTTCTCTGTATGTTTCCCCACTCCTCAAGAACCTTCAGTGGTTGCCATCCACCTCCACATCAAACAGAAACCCCTTACTATCGACTTTAAAGCACAAAATCACCTTGCCTCCACCTGCCTTACCACCTTGATTTCCTACTACAAGCCAGCCCGCATACTTTGCTCCTCTAATGACAACCTACTCATTGTACCTCAGGGTCATGTACCTCACCCACTCCCTGATTCTACCCTGGAACGTTTTCCATTTCATATCCGACAGACAATCACTCTCCCCACCTTCAAATCCCTACTGAAGGCACATCTCCTCCAAGTGGCCTTCCCCAACTTGGCCTTCATTTCTTCTTCTCCCAATTCCATTCTGTGATGCCCTTGCACTTGGATTTATTCACTTCTCCCTCATCCCCAGGGCACTTATATACATATGCGTAATTTACTATTTATAATAATGCCTGTCTCTCCCTCTTGACTGTGAGCTCACTGTGGGCAGGGAACATATCTGTCAACTCTGTTATAGTGTACTCTCCTAAGTGCTTAGTACTGTGTTCTACATACAGTAATCACTCAATAAAGACATTTGATGGATTGATTGAAGTGGTGGTAGGGGAAGGAAACAAAAGTATCTGTGTGTTGATTGTTTCTCTGGAGACCAGCTTCATCTCTTTGCCTTATCGCACTAGCCCTGGACTGCAGCTCTGTCTGGGAGCACTAAGCACTGGGGTGGATACAAGCAGACTGAGCCCCCTTTTTCCTCGCCTCCTCCCCATCCCCCCGCCCTACCTCCTTCCCCTCCCCACAGCACCTGTATATATGTTTGTACAGATTTATCACTCTAGTCATTTTACTTGTACAAATTTACTATTATATTTATTTTGTTAATGATGTGCATTTAGCTTTAATTCTATTTGTTCTGACTTGACACCTGTCCACATGTTTTGTTTTGTTGTCTGTCTCATTCATTCATTCATTCAATCGTATTTATTGAGCGCTTACTGTGTGCAAAGCACTGTACTAAGCGCTTGGGAAGTACAAGTTGGCAACATATAGAGACAGTCCCTACCCAACAGTGGGCTCACAGTCTAGAAGGTGGAGACAGAGAACAAAACAAAACATACTAACAAATTAACAAAATAAAATAATAGAATAAATATGTACAAATAAAATGAATAGAGTAATAAATATGTACAAACATATACACATATATACAGGTGCTGTGGGGAGGGGAAGGAGGTAAGGCAGAGGGATGGGGAGGGGGAGGAGGAGAGGAAGTAGGGGGCTCAGACTGGGAAGGCCTCCTGGATGAGGTGAGCTCTCAGTAGGGCTTAGAAGGGAGGAAGAGAGCTAGCTTGGTGGATGTGCGGAGGGAGGGCATTCTAGGCCAGGGGGATGGTGTTGGCCAGGGGTCGACGGCGGGACAGGCGAGAACGAGGCACGGTGAGGAGATTAGCGGCAGAGGGGCAGAGGGTGCGGGCTGGGCTGTAGAAGGAGAGAAGGGAGGTGAGGTAGGAGGGGGCGAGGTGATGGACAGCCTTGAAGCCCAGGGTGAGGAGTCTCCCCCTTCTAGACTGAAAGCCCGTTGTTGGGGAGGGACTGTCTCTATATACTGCCAACATGTACTTCCCAAGCACTTAGTACAATGCTCTGCATACAGTAAACACTCAATAAATACAATTGAATGAATGAATGCAAAGCAAAGCAGGTTGGACACAGTCCCTGTCCCATGTAGGGCTCACAGTCTCCATCCCCCTTTTACAGATGAGGTAACAGACTCAGAGAAGTGAAGTGACTTGCCCAAGGTAACTTGGGAGACAAATGGTGGAGCTTGGACTAGACTTCCAGGCTCATACTCTATCCAACAGGCCATCTGCCCTTTCCTCTCCATCCAAACTGCTACCCTGCTGGTTCAATCTCTCATCATATCCCGACTGGATTACTGCATCAGCCTCCTCTCTGATCTCCCATTCTCCTGTCGCTCCCCACTTCAATCTATACTTCACGCTGCTGCCCGGATCATCTTTGTGCAGAAACGCTCTGGGCACATTACTCCCCTCCTCAAAAATCTCCAGTGGCTACCGATCAACCTACGCATCAGGCAAAACTCCTCACTCTCAGCTTCAAGGCTCTCCATCACCTCGCCCCCTCCTACCTCACCTCCCTTCTCTCCTTCTCCAGCCCAGCCCGCACCCTCCGCTCTTCTGCCGCTAATCTCCTCACCGTACCTCGTTCTCGCCTGTCCCGCCATCGACCCCCAGCCCACGTCATCCCCCTGGCCTGGAATGCCCTACCTCCACACATCCGCCAAGCTAGCTCTCTTCCTCCCTTCAAAGCCCTACAGAGAGCTCACCTCCTCCAGGAGGCCTTCCCAGACAGACTTCCCTCCTTCCTCCCCCCCGCTCCCCCTCTCCATCCTCACCACCTTACCTCCTTCCCCTCCCCACAGCACCTGTATATATATGTACATATTTATTACTATATTTTACTTGTAGATATTTATTCTATTTATTTTATTTTGTTAATATGTTTTGTTTTGTTGTCTGTCTCCCCCTTCTAGACTGTGAACCTGCTGTTGGGTAGGGACCATCTCTATATGTTGCCAACTTGTACTTCCCAAGCGCTTAGTACAGTGCTCTGCACACAGTAAGTGCTCAATAAATACGATTGAATGAATGAATAAATGCTGCTGCCACCTGTACCCTTTGGGCAACTGGTATTCACCCCACCGTCAGCCCCACAGCACTTACGTACATATCTATACATTATATATACATTACTTATATTGATTTCTGCCTCCCCCTCCAGACTGTAAGCTCATTGTGGGCAGGGAATGTGTCTACCAACAGTGTTGTATTGCCCTCTCCCAAGCACTCAGTAAGGTGCTCTGCTCACAGTAAGCACTCAGTCAATATCATGGACTGATTGATAATTAACATTCACAGGTATAGCCTCTCCCCCACAAACACACACTTTGTTCACTTCCATTTGAAAACAGTAAAAGAAAAATCAGAAAAACAAATTAACAATCCAAGAAACTTCAATCTTGGAGATTTTGAAGGAAGCTGTAAGGGACTGCATTATCAATTCACTGGGCAGAGCTTACATATTAACACAAAACACAGATACTTCCATCACACTATCTTAAATATATCCATAAAGAATACACTATAAATAACAATTTTTTATCATCACATATGTGATGAATGTTCTCATCAGTCGTATTTATTGAGTGCTGGTGAAGAACACTAGAACATTTGAGACAGCATTTGAAAACACTATCTGCCCCCAAGGAACTTACAGTCTAGAGGGAGCAGACAGACATTAAAGTGAATTATGCATATGTCTGTAAGTGCTCTAGGGCTGAAGGTGGCATGAATACGAAGTGTTTAAATGGTACAGAATCCAGAGACCTCCTGGTTTCTGACCTTAGCACTAGTAGAACATTCATTGAAAGGTTTAATGAGTCATAATGACTCTCAGGGATATTTATGATACTTTTTTATGATGTGCAGAATTATTTAGGTCTCCTTTACCCAGAAACATTTAGTGTCAACATGAGCCAGTCTTAAGACTGTGGCCCTTTCTTTTTATTGTTATCATCACAGCTATTTATCATTTAAAGTACCAAACAGAAACCATGCATTATACAAATAGCCTATCGAGTAAATACACAGCTTTATTTCTTTTTCTAAATTGGACCCAGTACCTTCCAACTGAGTCAGCTACCCCCAGAGTATGAGTTACCTACTGCTAATGGTGCATTTTTATACATTTAAAATTATTTGGATGTAGTGTGGCCTTGTGGATAGAACAAGAGCCTGGGAGTCACAAGTACCTGGGCTCTGCCACTCATCTGCTGCGTGACCCCAGGCAAATCACTTCACTTCTCTGTGCCTCAATTACTTCACCCGTAAAATGGGGATTAAGACTGTGAGTCCCATGTGGGACCGGGAAGGTGGTCAACCCAATTAGTTTGTATGTACTCCAGTGCTTAGTACAGTGCCTGGCACATACTAAATGCTTAACAAATACCACAATTATTATTACGATTACTACTTGGATGAAACAGTTATCTGCACCCTCAAGTGTGACCCTTACTCTACCCCAGGGGAAGTTCACCAATGGGTCGCAATGATCAGACTGATTTGGGATTGGGTACCAGGTTTTCAAAGGGAGCTTCAAGTATGATTTGGTTTTCTGACTTCTGGGGCCACCTGTCCAGTGTTTTAGGTAAACTCCATGGCCTGTGACATCATTTCAGACCAGGCCCCAGATACCTGGGTGGAGGAAGGTGTGGGATGGCAGATAATAATAACGCTGATGGTATTTGTTAAGCGCTTACTATGTGTCAGGCACTGTTCTAAGCACTGGTGTGACTACAAGCAAATCCAGTTGGACCCAGTCCCTGTCCCATGTGGGGCTCACTGTCTCAGTCCCCATTTTACAGATGAGGTAACTGAGGCCCAGAGAAGTGCAGTGACTTGCCCAAGGTCACAAAGCAGACAAGTGGTAGAGCAAGGATTAGAACCCATGACCTTCTGACTCCCAGGCCAATGGTCTATCCATTATGCCATGCTGCTTCTCTTCCCTTTAGTTTTCAGGAGGATCTGTTTGAGAGAGAATTCTGAATGAATTATTTAGTATTTTATTCTCCCTGCCTTTTTTTACAGGGAAGAAGAGAAGGTGAGGGACCTGACCAGCAAGGAGAAATTGTGCCCATGGGAAATGTGGGAGGCACTAATACACATTTTGGGAGCCAAAGAGTTTCAAAAACAACGAGGCCCTCAGGAATTCTATTTGCAAGACTGCCAGAGGTATTCAATACAGCAGTCACTTTATTGACTCCATTGTGGTTCCAAATAGGACCTAACAGGCAAAGCCACTTGTCCTGCAAATTGCTGATGCCGTGTGATTCATTTCCATTGCCACTAGTGATTTAACAGATGCAATCAGCATACATGCCAGCAAATTGAAACCACAGGAGCCCATGGTGCACATCTCCTCTGTTTGACCTTTCCATCACTGATATTAATGAAATCAATGGTTGGGTCTGTACAGTCCAAATGAAGTGGAAGACAGAGCAATTATCCAGTGGATTGCTTCAGGTCGGTGGACTAGCTGGATGAATTAGTGGCCAGATTCTTCAGGTTTGACCGTCTCCGAGGGACAGATCAGGTAACTGTTCAATCTTCGACTACACCTGGGCTTTGTTGATCCAGCCAGAGCAACTTAAATCAATCTGTAGTATTGCTTGAGCACCAACTTTATGTAGCACGTTGTACTAAAAGATCGGGTGAAAATGATACAGTTAAATGGCACAGAAAGGTTCTGGGGCCCGTGGGACATCAGTCTGGTACCCAAAGCAGCTTTCACTGGTCTTCTAGTGTCAGAAGCCCCAGCTGGAGGGATTGGAGAGTGGGTGGGAACTTTCACCTCAGTGTCACCATGTTCCCATGTAATTGAGATTCCAGGGCCCTTGGTGGGGAAGGGGAAGTGGGGGTGTCTACCCCTGGTGTCTAAAGCAGCATCCCCCCTTCTCTCACCATTACTGAATTGCCTTCCTTTATAATACTTCAAAATATCTGGAGTTGGGAATAGCAAGAAGCCTGTTTGACCCCTTGTAATGGCTTTTTTAATCACTCATTGGCTATTGGCCTGTTGGATTTGGTCTAATCTGTAATTTTTCATTCTTATTGTCCTCCATATCAGTCTTCCCCTACTTTGATGGGGAGCCTCTGGTGGGACAGGGACCTTGTCTAATCTGATTATTTTGTACTTATCCCCAGCATTTAGCATCCTGCTTAACACCTGGTAGATGCTTAATCAGTACAATAATAATAATGGCATTTATTAAGCACTTACTATGTGCAAAGCACTGTTCTAAGCATTGGGGAGGTTACAAGGTGATCAGGTTGTCCCACATGGGGCTCACAGTCTTAATCCCCATTTTACAGATGAGGTAACTGAGGCACAGAGAAGTTAAGTGACTTGCCCAAGTCACACAGTTGACAATTGGTGGAGCCGGAATTTTAACCCATGACCTCTGACTCTAAAGCCCGTGTTCTTTCCACTGAGCAACGCTGCTTCAGTGCTTTACTAATCAATTGTATTTATTGAGCATTACTGTGTGCAAAGCACAATACTAAGCACATGGGAGAGTACAATACAACAGAGTTGGTAGACATGTTCCCTGCCCACAACGAACTTACAGTCTACAGAGAAGCAGTGTGGCTTAGAGGAAAGAGCACAGGCTTGGGAGTCAGAGGTCGTGGGTTCTAATCCCTACCCCACTGCTTGTCAGCTGTGTGACTTTGGGAAAGTCACTTAACTTCTCTGTGCCTCAGTTACTTCTTCTGTAAAATGGGGATTTAAACTGTGACCCCCCAACATGGGACAACCTGATAGCCTTGTATCTACCCCGGCACTAAGAAAGCCTGTTGGGTGGGGACCGTCTCTGTATGTTGCCGATTTGTACTTCCCAAGAGCTTAGTACAGTGCTCTGCACACAGTAAGCGCTCAATAAATACAATTGAATGAATGAATGAACAGTGCTTGGCACATAGTAAGCGCTTAACAAATACTATAATTATTATTACAGGGGGAGACAGACTAATACAAAAATATTCATTATGACTATGTACATAAGTGCTTTGTGGCTGAGGGAGGGGTGGATAAAGGGTGAAAATCAAGTGCAAGGATGATGCAGAAGGGAGTGGGAGAAGAGGAAATGAAGGCCTAGACAGGGAAGGTCTTTTGGAACAGATGTGCCTTCAATAAGACTTTGAAAGTGGGAAGAATGATCGTCTGTCAGATATGAAGTGGAAGGACGTTCCAGGCCAGAGGGAGGAAAGGGGCAAGAGACTGGCAGCAAGATAGACAAGACTGAGCTACAGGGAATAGGTTGGCATTAGAGGAGCCAAGTTTGCAGGATGGGTTGTAGTAGGAGAGCAGCGAGGTAAAGCAGGAGGGGGCAAGTTGACTGAGTGCTTTAAAGCCGATGGTAAGGACTTTGTGTTTGATGTGGAAGTGGATGGGCAACCACTGCAGGTTCTTGCGGAGTGGGGAAACATGGACTGAACATTTTTGTACAAAAATGATCTG
This sequence comes from Tachyglossus aculeatus, assembly GCF_015852505.1. Lineage (NCBI taxonomy): Eukaryota > Metazoa > Chordata > Mammalia > Monotremata > Tachyglossidae > Tachyglossus > Tachyglossus aculeatus. Next base: position 60,020,700 of record NC_052072.1, read on the forward strand.
GGAAGCAGAATGAAGTAAGGACTGGAGTGGGGAGAAACAGAAGGCAGGGAGATCGGCAAGGCGGTGGATGCAGTAATCAAGGTAGGATAGGATAAATGCTTGGATTAATGTGGTAGCGGTTTGGATGGAGAAAAAAGGGTGGATTTTAGCAATGCTGTAAAGGTTGTACCACAGGAATTTGTGACAGACTGAATATGTGGGTTTGAATGAGGGAGATGAGTTAAGGATACAAGCTTTTGAGACAGGAAGGATGGCGGTGCAGTAACAGAAAAGTCAGGGGGAAGGTGAGGTGTGGGTGAGAGTATAACGAGTTCTCTTTTGGGCATGTTAAATATGAGGCATACACAGAACATCCAAGTAACAGTGTCCTGAAGGTAGGAGGGAATGTGAGATTGCAGAGGAGAGAGAACAGTGTTACAAAAGTAGATTTGGGAATAATCCACATAATAATAATAATAATAACTGTGATATTTGATAAACACTTACTGTTTGTCAGGCACTGTACTAAGAACTGGGATGGATACAAGCAAATAAGGTTGATCACAGTCCCTGCCCTATATTGGGCTCACAGTCTTAATCCCCATTTTATAGACGAGGGAACTGAGGCACAGAGAAGTGAAGTGACATACCCAAGGCCCTACAGCAGACAAGTGGAGGAGTCAGGGTTAGAACCCATGACCTTCTGACTCCTAAATCTGTACTCTGTTCACTACACAATGCTGCTTCCCCTAGAGAAGGTAGTTGAAGCCATGGGGGTGAATGAGTTCTCCAAAGGAGTGGGTATACATGGAGAATAGACGGGGACCCAGAACTGAACCGTGAAGGACACCCAAAGTTCAGGGGTAGGGGGCAGAGGAAGATCCAGCGAAAGAGACTGAGAATGAGCAGCCAGAGAGACAGGAGGAAAATCAGGAGAGGACAGTATCAGTGAAGTTGAGGTTGGATAATGTTTCCAAGAGAAGGGGGTGTTTGATGAAGGTCGCTGAGAGGTCGAGGAGGATTCGGATGGAGTAGAGGCCGTTGGATTTGGCAACGAGGAGATGTATGATCTTTGAGAGGGCTGTTTCTGTGGAGTGAAAGCGGAGGAAGCCAGATTGGAGTGGGTCAATGAGAGAATTGGAAGAGGAACTGGAGACAATGGGTGTAGACAACTCACACAAGGAATCTGGAGATTAATGGTAGAAAGGTAATGCTGTGATTACAGAAGGGAACCATGTGGTCAAGGGAGACATCAGCATGTTTGAAAGCAGTGAGGAATAAGGCCACTAGAGAGAGAACAGTTGAAGATGGTGGACAGGGAGGGAAGAAGGGAGGGGGCAAGTGGTTTGATAAGGTACCGGGGGTCAGAGGTGCGGGTTGAGGGGGTGGATTTTGAGAGAAGGGAGGAGCTCTCCTCTTGAGATACTCCTGGGAAAGATGGGAGAGTTGAAGAAAGGGCAGGAGGAAGGAAAAACTGGAGAGGAGAAGGGAAGGATCTCACAGTTGAGAGAGAGAGAGAGAGAGAGAGAGATTAAAATAAATTTCAGATGGTGGAGATGTCACAGTATCAGGATATGCACATAAGTGCTGAAGAGCTAGGGGTGGGGTGAATATCAAAGCACTTAGTGGATACTTAGCCATGTGCATAAGCAATACAGAAGAAATAAAAAATAGAGGAAAATGAGAGCTTAGGGAAGGCCTCAGAGTAATTTTTTAATGGTATTTATTAAGCGCTGTGTGGCAGGTACTGTACTAAGCACCAGGGTAGATACAAGCTAATCAGGTTGGGCACAGTCCATGTCCCATATGGGTCTCACAGTCTTAACCTCCATTTTACAGGTAACTGAGGCATAGACAAGTGAAATGACTTGTCCAAGGTCACACAGCAGACAAATACTGAGCTGGGATTAAAATTTACATCCTCCTGCATCCCAGGGCTGTGCTCTATCTCTCCTGCCCCTCCTCAGACCATCCCCGCTCCTGCCCCCTCTTCAACTCTCCCATCTTTCCCAGCAGTACCTCTAGAGGAGATTTGCTGTCCTCCCTCAAAATCCTCACCCTCCACCCGCACCTCCAACCCTTCACACCTTATCAAGCCACTTGTCCCCTCCCTGACCACCATCTTCAACTGTTCGCTTTCCAATGGCCTTTTTCCCCACTGCTTTCAAACATCCTTATGTCTCCCCTAATCTAAAAAAAACCCTCCCTTAACTCCATGGTTCCCTTCTGTTATCACAGCATTACCTTTCTACCATTGCTCTCCAAATTCCTTAAGTGAGTTGTCTACACCCCGTACCCAGTTCCTCTCTTTCAATTCTCTCATTCAGAGACCTGCACATCCAACCCCATTCCTTCGCACCTTATCAGAACACTCGCCCCCTCCCTTCTCCCCTCCCTAACTGTGATCTTCAACTGTTTGCTCTCCAATGGCTTCTTACCCACTGCTTTCAAATATGCCCAAATCTCCCCAATCCTAAAATACCCCTCCCTTGACCCCACAGCTCCCTCCAGTTATCGCCCCATCTCCCTCCTACCATTCCTTTCCAAACTCCTTGAGCAAGTCATCTACACCCACCACCTCAAATTCCTCTCCTCCAATTCTCTCCTTGACTCCCTCCAATCTGGTTTCTGTCCCCTTCCCTCCACAGAAACAGCCCTCTCAAAGGTCACCAATGATCTCCTTCTTGCCAAATCCAACAGTCTCTACTCCCTCCTAATCCTGCTTGACCACTCGGCTGCCTTCAACTCTCGACAACCACCCCCTTCTCCTGGAAATGTTATCTAATCTTGGCTTCACTGACACTGTCCTCTCCTGGTCCTTCTCTTATCTCTCTGGCCACTCATTCTCTGGTTCCTTCCCAGGCTTCTCCTCTGCCTTCCACCCCCTAACTATGGGGGGGCCTCCAGGTTCTGGGTCCCCTTCTTTTTTCCATCTGCACCCACTCCTTTGGTGAACTCATTCGCTCCCGTGGCCTCAACTACCACCTCAATGCAGATGATTCCCAGTGTGCCTCACTGGTATGATATCACATTTTAGCATAAGGAGAAGTTTTCATAAACCAACTATATCATAAGTCTGAGAAGCAGAAAAACAGCCTGGCCTAGTGTAAAATGCATGGGCCTGAGAGTCAGAAGAACTGTGTTCTGATCCCAGCTCTGCTACTTGTCTGCTGTGAACTTGGGCAAGTCACTTCGCTTCCCATTGCCTCAGTTTCCTCATCTGTAAAATGAGGATTATGACCGTGAGCCCCACGTGAAACATGGGCTGCCTCCAAACAGATTAGCTTGTATCTACCCCAGTGTTTAGTACAGTGCCTAGCACATAGTAAGGGCTAACAAACACCATAAAAAGAAATAGTATGTATTACAGTTCTATCCAGCTATAGTTCTGTGTTTAGATTGTAACTTTTTAGATCAGGGACAATGTCTTTTTCTTCCATTTTAATCTCTCAAAAGTTTGTTAAAATGATTCACAGCACAGTATATGTTTAAATTTCACTACTGATTGAATGATTCAAGTGGTTTTCAGAACATGTTTTACATAAAGGAATGGGCATTTATGGGCTTTTATGCTACTTTTTACTGACACTTTCATTAAATCATATTTATTGAGCACTTACTATGTGCAGAGCACGGCACTAAGCACTTGGAAAGTACAATTCAGCAATAAAGACGATCCCTGCTCATAACGGGTTTACAGTCTAGAATACTGTAATTAATTAAGTGAAGACACCTAATAAAGGAAATCAGATTGGGATAACACTTCATTTCATCTATAAATTTTCATGTTAAAGTACACTTGATCTTATGAACTAGCTTTTTTCTGGGCATACCTTCTTGGTACTATTTAGTGTTCTGCAGAAGTAATTCATTAAAGACTGGCAGGGATCTGACAGTAAACACCAATGTTAAGAACTAACTGATGTGTGAGTGCTCTGAGACAAGCCTGTTGAAATCATATGAAGTGTAAAACCCTTCTATTACTCTGAGCCAATGCTGACAACCCAGCAGAGTATGTTAGCATAGTTACCCTCCAAAACACTAAGCCATAAATGGTTGCTACTTGTAAATGCTAAGAGGGTGTGTTAAGCAACTTACCTCTTGTCAACTTTAGGGCTGTTTGTTTCAATGGTAGCACACTCAGGTGTCATGAATTGGCATGCTATTGGCGAGTTGTCCAGCTGTTGAACGTTCTTGCTAATGTTATAAAAAGATTCAAACGTGTCACATCTTGGAGGGCATAGCTCTAGGCTGGCACATGAGAGAGAGGCAGGAGGCCCCTGGGTTTTCCAGCAAAGCAGATCCATGCCAATACGGAGAATCTCAGGAAGTTGAGGGTGTGGAGTGGCTCAATGCAGGATCCAAAGAGGATCCTGCGGCCCTGAAACTCCACTAACCAGAACATTCCTAGGCTCAGCTGAAAGAGTTGGTGGTACAGGATCCATGGCTTCATTTTAGCTACTGAGGTAACCGTTTTGGACAGGAATGTGTCTGTTTTTGATTATGTTGCACTCTCCCAAGCGCTTACTATGGTGCTCTTCACACAGTAAGTGTTCAATAAATACGACTGAATGAATGTATGAATGAATGAGATTGGCTTCATTCTATCATCCTCTCCCGTTCACATATATTTCAACTAAATATGGGAACACACTATTAATTGTCCATTTCTGAGTACTACCATATGTTTCCAAAAGCAAAATATCCACACTGCTGTTTTCTCCTTGACCTTCCACAGGCTCCTTGTGGCAGTCACACCAAGTAGCCCCCAGGAGGAATTAGAGGGAACCAAAGAGATTGACTACTATGGATCACTCTCTGAGAGAAGTGTAATTGACTTGGTACTAATGGCTTTTGTGGTATTTAGTTGTAACTGAGCCCATCAGAGAGTAGGATTGAGAAGGATATGGAGGGTGGGGGCAGTATTTTTTTTGCATAGTATTTATTAAGTGCTAATCATTTAACCACAAGGAGAAGTATGGTCTAGTGGAGGGAGTACGGGCCTAGATTCTAATCCCTGCTCTGCCACCTGTCTGCTGTGTGAACTCCGGCAAGTTATTTCACTTGCCGGTGACTCAGTTAACATCTGTAAAATGGGGATTAAGACTGTGAGCTCCATGTGGGACATGGACTGTGTCCAACCTAATTAGCTTGTTACCTACTTCAGCACTTAGTACAGTGCCTGGCACATCTTAAGCGCTCAATACCATAAAAACTGTTTACTATGTACTAGGAACTGTATTAAGCACTGGGGTAGGTACAAGTTATTTAGGTTGGACACAGTCCATGTTCCACGAGGAGCTCACCGTCTTATTCTCGATTTCACAGATGAAGTAACAGACACAGAGAAGTTATGTGACTTACCTACGGTCACTCAGCAGACAAGTGGAAGTGCTAGTTGGGGAGGAAGCCCCTCTGCCGTTTTGAGGAGAGAGGTTTGGAAGCGTTTCTCCTTGAGTTGCTTGGGATACATGCCTGGGTTTAAGACCAGGATGGTGGCAGTGATTAGGGTGTAGGAATTTAGGGGTTGCTAAGCAGAGATCCCCAAATCCAACTGTTCCAGGAAGGGAAGAACTGGAGGGAAGGCTATAGAAACCAGTGAAGTCTAACAGGAGTCCAAGTTCTCCTAAAGTGACTCTGGGGACTATTCTGGCATACATTTAGGCCCGAGAACTTCTGGAAATTAGCATTTATAAACTATTTATAAATATGTTTTATCCAACCTTTTCCCCCCATTAGATTGTCAACTCCTTGAAAATACTGAAAATTATTTTGGCTTCAGTTATTCTCTCCCAAATGCTTAGTACAGTGCTGTAGAATCAGTGAATATTCAATAAAAATGATAATGTTCCAAATCACTGGACACAAAGTGAGCATTTAGAAATCATTTTAAAATATCCTGCCATTTACTTCATGGGAATCATGGGATTGATGAGATTTACTACCGTCCTTTAGCCAAATACACTCATATTTCTTCAGATGTCCTGCTCCTTTCTTGCATAAGTGGATGAAAGATTTCTTTACTCTCATTATCATCAACATCATAGTCATCATCAATGAAAGACTTATTGACCATTTGTTATGTGCAACTCACTGTATTAGGGTTTGGGAGCCATATAGAACCGTTATCAATCAATCAATCACATTTATTGAGCACTTACTGTGTGTACAGCACTGTACTAAGTGCTTGGGAAGTACAAGTTGGTAACATATAGAGACGGTCCCTATCCAACAGTGGGCTCACAGATATCAAAAAGATATCAAAAGTCATCTATTCCCTCAAAGGAATTTACCACCTAATTCATATAAAAAGAGCCTGAGAACCCAAAATTCAAAAGTAGATACAAATTTCAATCAACTAAATGTGGACAACACATGATGTTTATAATGTTCCTCAGATTATTATTGCTATTATTATTATTGTATTTGTTGAGAGAGTACTATGAGTTAAATGCTGTAGTTCGTACAGGTTTATCAGGTTGATTAATCAATTGTATTTGAGTTTTGACTCTGTGAAGAACAAAGTACTAAGCACTTGAAAGACTACAACAGCATTGGTAGACATGTTCCCTGTCCACAAGGTGCTTACAGCCTAGAGGGGAAGACAGACATTAAAATAAATTACAGATATGCACGGTTCAGTGGGACTGACAAGGCCCTACTGAGAGCTCACCTCCTCCAGGAGGCCTTCCAGACTGAGCCCCCTCCTTCCTCTCCCCCTCGCCCCCCCTCCATCCCCACATCTTACCTCCTTCCCTTCCCCACAGCACCTGTATATATGTATATATGTTTGTACATATTTGTTACTCTATTTATTTACTTATTTTACTTGTACATATCTATTTTATTTATTTTATCTTGTTAATATGTTTGGTTATTTTACTTGTACATATCTATTTTATTTATTTTATCTTGTTAATATGTTTGGTTTTGTTCTCTGTCTCCCCCTTCTAGACTGTGAGCCCACTGTTGGGTAGGGACTGTCTCTATATGTTGCCAACTTGTACTTCCCAAGCGCTTAGTACAGTGCTCTGCACACAGTAAGTGCTCAAATATGATTGATTGACTGAGTACAAATCCAAGTGCAAGGGAGAGGGGAAAGGGGAAATGAGGATTTATTTGGGGAAGGCCTCAAGTTCAGATGTAGTCTCTGTCCCCCATGGGGCTCAAAGTCTAAATTAGGAGGTCGAACAGGAAATTGAGGCCCAGAGAAATGCAGTGACTTGCCCAAGGTCACACAGCAAGCTATTGGCAGAGCCAGAATTGGAACCCAAGTCCTCTGTCTCTTAGTCCCATGCTTTCCATTAGACCATGCTGCTAGTCAGATTACTCCACATTGATATCTCAGCCTATTCCCCTTGGTTCTATATTATTCAACGTAGCCAAGCCGGAAGAAGCAATAGGGGACATGGATTCTGCTAATAAGCATGTAGCTCTGATACTCTAGAGACTCTTCCAACACGACAGACTACATGCCTTAGCCTTGAGAAAGTCACTCGGGAGTTGGTAAATGGGGAGAACTACACCCTAGATGCTCACATGATAGGAGAATGTGATAGAGAATCAATGTTGCCTAGTGGTTAGAGCATGGGTTTGGGAGCCAGAAAGAACTGGATTCTAATCCTGGCTCTGCCACTTATCTATTGTGTGACTTTGGGCAGGTAACTTAACCTCTCTGGGTCTCCGTTACCTCATCTGTAAAATGGGGAATAAGACTGTGATCAGCATGTGGGACATGAACTGTGCCCAACCTGATTACCCTGTATCTACCCCAGCGCTAAACAAATGCCATTAAAAAAAAGACATGCAGTGGTTGTGAACTGCTATGCTCCATAGAATGGTTATAAATTTGAAGAAAACCAGGGCACTTATGAGGCTGCTCTAAGGAAATACTACAACAGCCAAAATTTTCATCAATAAATCAAAATTTACGTTGGCATGGCAGTCCATCACGTAGGCAGCAAGCTGCTTAATGATGTAATGACAGAGAAAGTAGAAAACCGAATGAGGAAGGCAAGCATATTTGGGAGACTGTTAGACTGTGCTAACAACAATTAGCAAGCTTCGGACCAAACTGGAGGTTTACACAACTGTAATGTTTCTAACATTTTATCCAGGAATCAATATCACTTTTTGAGTATCTACGGTACCTGGAACACCATTCCACGGACTTGGAAACTTGCAGTAGAAACAAAAGTATATAGTCCCTACCCTGAAGGAGTTTTTAGTCTAATGAACAGTTTACAATCTAGGATTATTGAGTCCTGAATGCACCAAAAACTGCATTTTCAATTCCTTGGGCAGTTTTATCAGTGGCATGTAAATGTAACAACTGATATCAAGTGGCAAGATAGAATCACCAACAAAGTAGTCTTGGGACAAAAGAAAATGAATCTAGTAATATTGAAGCTATGATCTCATCAACATAGCATTGGGAAGAACAAAGTATGGCAGAAGTATACTGTGAGCAGAGTCCTGCACAAAGCACTTTGGAGAGTACAACAATATAACAGACCCATTCCCTGCCCACAATAAGCTTACAGTCTTACAATGTACTTACAATGTAGAAGAGTCTAGAAATCATCGGAGAAGAAGTTTCAAGATGATTGAGAGATTGAGACAAAACTGAAAATTAAATTAGGTTCTGTACAGAGAACCTAATGGAACGGAACAGTTTTTGTCTGTGGATACGATAGTGGGGTCTGGAACACATAATGACGATATCTGTTAATCGCTTACTATGTGCAAAGCACTGTTCTAAGCACTGGGGAGGTTAAGAGGTGATCATGTCATCCCACAGGGGGCTCACAGTTTTAATCCCCATTTTACAGATGAGGTAACTGAGGCACAGAGAAATTAAGTGACTTCCCCAAAGTCACACAGCTGACATTTGGTGGAGCTGGGATTTGAACCCATGACCTCTGACTCCAAAGCCCGTGCTCTTTTCACTGAGCCACGCTGCTGGCATTTTGGGTCAAAAATGGACATGTAAGCAAAATTCTACATAATTGGTTTTAATCTTCCAAAATGGAACTATCTTTCACTCTGAATATCATATCTATTGATAGGTAGAGATATATCTGTAATCTATACCTAGAGCTAAAGATTTCTCACGTGTGGATACACACACACACAATTTTTTAAGCTCCATTCCCTTGAAATTCACCAAGAAACTAAACTGTCATTCAAAATTCATTCAATCGTATTTATTGAGTACTTACTATGTGCAAAGCACTGTACTAAGTAAGCGCTTGGGAGAGTACAATATAACAGCAGACACATTCCCTACTCACAACGAGCTCACAGTCTAGGGGGCTAGACATTAATATAAATACATAGATAAATAAATTACAGATATAAACAGATATATACATATGGTCTGTGGGAATGGGAGTCTCAAATGAGTATCTGAAAAGAATTCAAATTAATTTTCAATTTTGGTTTTATCTATTACTACCATTGATTGGGCTAACTAGATAATCCTAGAAGAAAGCACTGTATGAAGAAATCATTTTCAAGTTTTGGATTGAAGCCGCAGGCAATATTATTTCCTATACTGACTATTCAGCAAAAACAGAATTTACAGTTGAGTTCATTACACTGAGGCTGGCTTATTATTCCAATATAATGTCACTTCACTGGAAGAGTTCTTGAGAGATCAACTAACTAACCTCTAGGCAGAATGAAAGCTCCCTCCATTCCCAGGCCAATTTCCATGAGATGTTTAGCCACCCATTCTCTCTGGTTCGAAACCCTGTCACCCTACAAAATCCAAAGCAATACAGCTCGAGCAAGGGTTGATAAGTTGATTATTCCTGGTAGATTTCAACAATAAACTTTGAGAACAATGTAACATTTAGGAATAACGCTAATGATGATATTTGTTAAGCATTTACTATGTATCAAACACTGTTCTAACTGCTGGGTTACATACAAGATAATCAAGTTCGACACAGTCCCTATCCCACGTCATGCTCGCAGTCTTAATCCCCATTTGACAGATAAGGTAACTGAGGCTTAGAAAAGTTAAGTGATTCGCCCAAGGTCACACGGCAAACAAGTGGCAGAGGCAGAATTCGAAGTCAGGTCCTTCGGCCTCTCAGGCCCATGCTCCATCCACTAGGACACACTGCTTCTCTAATCTGAAGGAACTGTGATAGTAGCATTTCTTTAACAGTTATTCTATTTGCTATTTGAGTCAAGGGGGCAACACCTACGGAAGACCTCTGTAAGTTTCTACCTGACACAGGTCTGCATCTCCCACTTAGATGAAATGGGAGCTTGTTTTATGATGCATAAGTGTCTGAAAACACATCACTTTAAAAAACACACCCAAGAAACATAGTTTTGTCCTAAGGAAAAGGATATGAATATGGCCTGTCACCACAGATAGTTAAATAACTCTTGGCCTGCTGCATAAATTTGTACTTCCGAGGGCACAATTCTTTTACATGCTTGTTTTACTATGTTTCAGTAAACCCCATTTTAATGGAGAAGCAGATTCTGTGGAGTTAAAGCCAATGCCTGCTTACTGTGTTAAATCAAAATGCTAAGGCTATAAATTCAGTGATGTATTTTTTTCCCCAGCACATATTGCCTATATTCTCCCCTGAGCCTAACTCACTTACTGTAGTAAGCTAGGGGACCATTTAATTCACTGCAGCAGGAATTTACTAAATGAGACCCTAGTGCTTTGAAAGAGTTATTGCACCAGTCAAATTCCTGATTTACCGCTAGGGAGACTCCGCCTTAGGCATTGAGAGGATTTGGACTACTTGGGAGCATGGGGGGAGAAGGGTCATATTCGATTCATTTTGGAGTCTGTTAGGCTGAAGTAAATTGGTAGGCAAATTTTTTTAAACTAGAAACTCCGTGCAAAATTGAGAAACAATTGTAATAAATATTTCAAGCCATAATGTGAAAACTTCCCAAATAGATCAAATGGATTTAAATATTTTCCCTAAGTATAGAGGGTAAAGAATGTAGGCACCATTAAGACTACACTGCAGAAGAGGAGTTTGAGCAACCATGGTTTGAGGATCCCAGGCCCTGTAGAACATTCCTCCCCCCACCAGTTCATCAAGCCCTCCGGAAAGCAACTCCTATGCAGGACCAATTTCCCACCAGGAATACAGCACTGCTCTGAAAAACGAAACCACAACACAGTTCCTGTACCACCAAAAACTGTTTATAGAAACAAAATAACACAGTTGCAATAATGGTATTTATCGATTGCCTACTTGAAGGCCATGTACTGTACCATCTGGGAAATACGGCAGAAGCACAAAATAGGTTCCCTGCCCGCAAGGAGCAATAATGAAGAAGACAGACATAAATATTTACAAGCAAGAGAAACATAATAAATAAAACTGAATGTTCAAGCAATGTCTCTGCTAAATAATGCAAAGAACATATTCAAACAAACCCCACATAATGTGTTCCTCAGAATAACCTCTCTCTCACAGAACATTGCTTAAGACTCCAAGAAACTCACTGAGATCCAGACTGGATAGTCTTAAACAATAATTAATAATATGGTACTTGTTAAGCACTTACTATGTGCCAAGCACTGTTCTAAGCACTGGGGTAGATGCAAGATAAGGGGATTGTCCCACATGGGGCTCACAGTCAACCCTCATTTTACAGATAAGGTAATTGAGGCCCAAAGAAGTTTTGTGGCTTACCCAAGATCACACAGCAAACAAATGATGGAGCAGAATTAGAACCCAAGACCTCTGACTCCAAATCCTTAAACAAGGATGGGCACAATTGACAATCTTAATCAACAACTACTGGTCCACAGGCCCTTTTTAATGGCATTGTTAACTGCTTACTATTCATTTATTCATTCATTCACTCGTATTTATTGAGCCCTTACTGTGTGCAGAGCACTGTACTACTCATTCATTCAATCGTATTTACTGAGCGCTTACTGTGTGCAGAACACTGTATTAAGTGCTCGGGAAGTACAAGTTGGGAACATATAGAGACGGTCCCTACCCAACAGTGGGCTCACAGTCTAGAAGTACTGGTAGAGTACTTTCTAGTCACTTAGAAAGTACAATTCAGCAACAAATAGAGACAATCCCTGCCCACAATTGGCTCACAGTCTAGGTCCCAGTCACTGTACTGGGGTACATACAAGATTGGACACAGTCCATGTCCCACATAAGGCTCACAGTCTTCATCCCCATTTTACAGATGGGGTAACTGAGGCAAAGAGAAGTTAAGTGTCTTTCCCAAGGACACACAGCAGACAAGTGGTGGAGCTGGGGTTAGAACCCAGGCCTTGTAAAACATTTTGAAGTTATTCCTGATAATTAGCACCCAAGGCTCTATTTAGATTTTCTTCACTTTTAGGGGCATTTAAAAGTCCGATCTCTGAGGCACAGAGGGACAGAAAAATACAATTCCCCAGATGAATACAGTTCATTTTGAAGTCTGGGAGCTAGGGTTAGGATCGCAAGACTGTAAGCTCATGATGCACAGGGATTGTGTTTGCTAATTCTGTTGCATTGCACTCTCCCTTTTTCATGGTATAGTGCTCTATTAGTAAGTGCTCAATGAATACCATTGATTGATTCATTTACTCTTACACTGTAGGGTGTACAGAAGGTGGGTTTCCTGGTGACAAACTGGCACTCATGCTCCCCGGTCTGCCTTAGACTCACTGCTCGAGTAACAGCTAGTGGAGAGCTGGAGTGGACATCAACTCTCTGTCCTGGAACACAAAGAGTCTCCACGATATGTCTGGCTCTAGAAAACAGGGCACCTCGACCTTCCCTGCACCCTGTTTGGGTTGCATCTGCACCAAACCTTTGCCATCTTAGACCTGATGGCAAGATGCTCCTGGGGCCTGCTGCCTCTCCGCTGTGGTTCTTGGGTCTCTTCTCTGTGCACTGCAGGCTGCCCACATGGACTTAAGCTGTTGTTCATCAATCAATCAATCAATCATATTTGAGCGCTTACTGTGTGCAGAGCACTGTACTAAGCGCTTGGGAAGTACAAGTTGGCAACATATAGAGACAGTCCCTACCCAACAGTGGGCTCACAGTCTAGAAGGGGACACAGAGAAGTAGCCGCAGCTAACGCTGCCTCCACAAAATCTCGGGAAGACTGAGGTGGCTGCCGCTGGAGCACTCTCTGAGGTGATGGTTGTAACTGGACTCTGAGCTTCAAAGAGCCTGGAATTCTGCCCCTCTAGCCCCAGAACCACACTGATCTGCTTTTTCTTCCTTCTGACAGTGTTCTCTTTTATCACCTTTATATGTCACCCATCCCCTATTCCCTTTTTAGACCCCGCAACAGACAGGGACCATGTCTAATTTCTATCTCTGCATGTTTTCCTGGTGCTTAATGTATTGTTCTGCACACAGTAAAGGCTTAATGCTATTACTCCAACTGAATCTACTTAATATAGGCAGGAACATACCTCTCACAATACCCTTGCCATCCAATTGATCTTATTAGAAAAAGGAGATCTCAGACTCTCTCTTTGACTTATCTAGGAGTCAGACATTCTGCTTCTTTGATGTGCAATTCTCTTTCCACAAAGTAAACCATGAATGCACATGGTAAGACCTGTTGCTTAGGTGTAAATGGGAATTTGGATTTTTATGAAAGTTTATAGAATTTGGAAAATGTAATCATTGGTATTAGCAGCATGGATCTGTGGAAAGAGTGTGGGCTTGGGAGTCAGAGGTCATGGGTTTGAATCCCCGCACAGCCACTTGTCAGCTGTGTGACCTTGGGCAAGCCACTTAAGTTCTCTGTGCCTCAGTTACCTCATCTGTAAAATGGGGTTAAGACTGTGAGCTCCACGTGGGACAATCTGATCACCTTGTATTCCCCCCAGCACTTAGAACAGTGCTTTGCACATAGTAAGTGCTCAAATACCACAATTATTATTATTATTTCCCATGTATTGAAACAGACTCCTATGACTACAATCTCAGTGGTGGTTTCAAGGGGGGAAAGCTATGAATTTTTTTATGGTATTTGTTAAGTGTATACTGTGTGCCAGGCACTGTACTGAGCAATGGGGTAGATGAAAGCTAATCAGGTTGGACACATTCCATGTCCCACATGGGGCTCATAGTCTTTGTTCCCATTTTACGGATGAGGTAACTGAGGTGCAGAGAAGTCAAGTGACTTGCCCAAGGTCACATGGCAGACAAGTAATGGAGCAGGGATTAGAACACAGCTCCTTCTGTCTCCCAGGCCTGTGATCTATACAGTATACTATTTTTGTCTGACTGCCACATGAATTGCCATTGCAAGCCTGAGGAGTGGAACCTGAGCTTTCTATCTTAAATTTCCAAACTCCCTTTCTAGTGATTACCATGTACTATGTTTTAAGAACAGAATGGCTGAAAGGAAATGGGAATACAACTAGGAAAGCAAATGAGTCTGTCTCAGATTTTGTCGTTTTTGTAATTTAAAAAATGTTATACACAATATATGACCTCTGATTCCTAAGCAAGTCAGAGCACAGGCTTGGGAGTCAGAGGTTGTGGGTTCTAATTCCTGATCCGCCACTTGTCTGCTGTGTGACCTTGGGCAAGTTATTTAAATTTTCTGTGCCTCAGTTACCTCATCTGTAAAATGGGGATTGAGACTGTGAGCCCCAGGTGGGACAGAGACTGTGACCAACCTGATTATCTTGTATCTACCCCAGTGCTTAGAACAGTGCTTGGCACATAGTAAGCGCTTAACAAATACCATTATTATTATCTACAAACTAAATATATATTTTAAAAAGAGTTATAACTAATGCAATGTTCTAATCTGAAGAACCAAGAGCTAAACATTCTCTGTTCAAACTTTAAAAAAGAACTTTAAAAAAGAACTTTAAAAGGGAGTCTAAACAGAGTTGGTAGACACATTCCCTGCTCCAAACGAGCTTGCGGTTTAATTATTTTCCTCATAAAATCCTAGTCAGAATACATCTCTCACCTGCTCAAAAGACTCCACTGGCTACCTACTTTCCTCAACATTGAAGATCCTAGCCATTGATTTAAGGCTCTTCATCAGCTAGCTGTCTCATTTTTCACTCTCCTCTCCTCTACCTAGTGCTCTTCACTCCTCCCAATCAAAGCTAACCATAACTCACTCAGGACTCTCCAGTATCCAGTCAGTCAATCAGTGGTATTTATTGAATGTTTATTGTGCAATCTATGAAGAACATTCTATTAAGTGGTGGGGGAGAGTACAATGCAATAGAGCAGGAATACATAATCCCAGTCCAGAAGGAAATTACAGACTAGAAGGGAAGGCAGACATTAAAATAAATGACAGATGGATATGTACTTAAATGCTGTGAGGGTGGAGTGAAAAATCAAAGTGCTTAAGTAGGGCAGACCCAAGTGGGTAGGCAACACAGATGGGAGGCTAAATATGCGGAAATGGGAGCCCATGCCTATGTCTTACCCCTGCATGCAACTCCCTTCCACGTAGAAATCTGCCAAAGCATATACTTAAAAGCCATTTCCTCCTAGATTCACTGGTCAGTTAATCCTCACTTTTTTGGAAACATCATTCCATCATTCATTTGTTCCGATGTTTTTTTCTTTTTATCACTGTATCTGAATACACATTCTTTATATTTGAAATTTGATTTTATTTGCTTTCCCCATTAACAGGTAAATTCTTAAGGGAACAGATCCATATCTCATAAATTGCCCGTTCCAAAGTTTGTGCATTACTGTATTTTCATGGGCACAGTGGTTAAGCGCGCAAGATATCCTTAAAGTGGCCACATTCACCCATGGATATAATCTCACCATCAGCAATCTCATCCTTGAATCAAAGGCTCCTAATGCTTTTACAGGGCTCCACACACTGTTGGCCTTTGCAGAAGTTGCAATTCAAGTCCAATTTCCTTGCTACTAAAGATGATGGGAAAGATCCGTTTTACCAATGATGGCTTAACATTGTTTTCAAGCACATAATTCTCAACTGTCACATTTAATTCTATGAGAAGGAAATATTTAAGCATGAATCCAAAGTTCTTTAGAGGAGTAAAAGGTAGGGAAAGAAAAAGATGTTAGATGCACAATTTATATTGTGCTTATTTATAAATATCACTTCCCATTGAGTATTTGTGTATCTTAATCATTTTAACATTTATACTGTACTCTCCCACGCGCTTAGTACAGTGCTCTGCTTACAGTAAGCATTCAATAAATATGACTGAATGAATGAATGCCAAACACTGTACTAAGTGCTGGGGTGAATACAAGCAAATCGGGTTGGATACTGTCCCTGTCACACATGGTGTTCCCATTCTCAATCCCCATTTTACAAATGAGGTAACTGAGGCCCAGAGAAGTTAAGTGACTTGCCCAAGGTTACACAACAGACATGTGGCAGAGCCAGGATAAGAACACAGGTCCTTCTGACTCCCAGGCAGGTGCTCTACCCATTAATTTGTTAATTACTTGAGTGCACTAATCATAAACATTTATCATTATTGTATTCAAATACAAGTGGCAGTAAATTTCTAATATATTTGGTGTCATCAATCAATGGTACTTGAGTGTTTGCTGTGTGCAAAGTACTGGACTAAGCCCTTGGGTGCATATAATAGAGCCAGCAGACATGACCCCTACACCAGAGGAGGAGTTTATAAATCTAATGAGGTAGAGAAACTTTAACATACACTACAGGTAGGAGAAGCAAGAGAGTATAAGGATATGTAATTATAATAATAATGATGATGATATTTAAGCACTTACTATGTTCCAAGCACTGTTCTAAGCGCTGGGGTAGATAGATATAAGGTAATCAGTTTGTCCCATGTGAGGCTCACAGTCCTAAATCCCCATTTTACAGATTAGGTAACTGAGGCACAGAGAGGTCAAATGGCTTGCCCAAGGTCACACAGCAGACAAGTGGCAGAGGAGGGGTGTGACTTTGGACAAGTCACTTAACTTCTCTGTGCCTCAGTTACCTCATCTGTACAATGGGGATTAAGACTGTGAGCCTCACATGGGACAACCTGATCACCTTATATCCCCTCCAGCGCTTAGAACAGTGCTTTGCACATAGTAAGCGCTTAATAAATACCATTATTATTATCATTATTATTATAAGAACCCACGCCCTCTGCCCGGGCTCTTTCCACTAAACCAAGCTGCTTCTCTACTGTACTTTAAGTACTGTGTGGGTAGGGAGGAGCAGGTATCACTGGTACTTCAGAGATAAAGACTTAATTGCAGAAAGAAGAGTCAGTGTGTGGAGATAAGAGAAATACAATCTATTCCACGTTTTATTACATAGAGACAATCCCTTGCTAAACTAATGTTTTTCTACCAGCAAAGCACTGCATTGGTTTCAAATATAACTCTTGGTTTTACAGTCTTTCCACGCACCTGGTCTCCCAGCAGTTCATTGCTATACTTTTGACTAAGGCAGTATGATCTGGTACTTAAATAATTATCAACATTTTCATTATTAAAATTTTTTGAAAAGCATTTTGATCAGTTAGATTATCTGATTAAAGATTATTTCCTTGCAAAATAGATTTTCGAGGACTTGACGAACAACTATTGTAGATACTGTAGATACTTTAAGAAGGTCTCTCAACAAGCGAAGGCCTACACAAATGCTTTTCATTCCACAGTCTATATTAATAGGCAGCTTGGATAATGTATAACTTTTAAAAATCGAAAACTAATTCAGGCTTAATAGAATTGATAAAGTGCTTTTGCTACAGTAAGAATTTAAGAGTAGATATTTGACGATTACAGCCAAAAATAATGAGTTCAGTGCTCCCTTGAAAGGCATTTGTCACTTTACAATAACCTATATGTCATGGAAAATATGATATTTGATTCAAAGCCAGATTAGGACTAAATTCATTTGTAAACCCAAGTTTGAATCAAGGTATTTGTTCTAGTTTGTATTCCCTGTTCCTGTTGAAATAGAGTAGCAAAAACAAAGTACAGTATCTAACAATACCAACTACAAAAATAATTTTGCTCTAAAATAACTTTACCTTATTTTGGCAATCCTGACAGTTTCCACAGAAATCTACTTGAACACAATTCTGTTGCAGTAGGTAAAATGGTTAACAAACACTGGACATTATTAGGAAGGGAGTAGAAGACAACGGAAAAGGCAGAGTTTTGTTATTCCTGGCATAGTTCATGATAAATAGTTTGAGTTATTTGAAAATGTCATTATATGGTGATAGACATATATTAGGAATTAGGATCTAAGCCACTCTGAGAAACAGCATAGTCCTAGTGGAAAGGGCGCAGGAGCTGGGAGTCAGAGGACCTAGGTTCTAATCCTGGCTCTGCCACTGATTTGCTGTTTGACCTTGGCAAGTTACTTCTCTGTGCCTCAGTTACCGCATCTGTAACACAGAGAGCAAGACCATGAGGCCTATGTGGTTCAAGCACTATGTTCAACCTGATTATCTCATATCTATCCCGCCAATTAGTATAGTGCCTTGAACATGGTGAGGGCTGGACATGTACCATTAACCAAAAAGAAAGGTAAAAAGAAGAAATTCCTTTTGGAGCTACTATATATAATGATGTGATGCAACTATCGTTTAATCTTCATGAAATTAATTCAAAGCATCACATTGCAATCTATCATTTATATATTTTGGAGAGTTTGTTGTTTCATTAATTTATTGCACTGATGTACACTAACCACCTCCTGGAGGAACTAACTGCTTGAGGAATACAAACAGAAGCACTACACAAATGTTTATACTTTCATATTTCTGATCACCTACAGATACCAGTTTTTGGATACACCATTCTGCCATTTAAAGTACCTGAATGTGTGACTTTTACCATCTGAATGTTCTGGCTGAAAGGTTTAAGTAACTGTGTAGGCATAGTTTATGGGATAAGATGAGATGGAGCAGTGGAAGGGTGATGAAGCATGGAGCCCCAGGTGTCTGCTTGACCAATTCAATAAAGATGTTTGTTGACAGGACCTAAGGGTTTCTAATCAAGACTGAAAATAACCCAAATTGTTGTTTACTGGTCTGTTGGCCTTTCAAGCCTATCCCCTCCCAGGCGCCCTATCGCCTAAAATCATAGCACCTTCTTCACCTGTGCATTCAGAATGGGAAAGCTGGCAACTGTGTTCCAAAGATATATAAGACTCAGAGAGCAAAAAGTTAGACAAGCGATTATCAGAAGAGCAGAAGCTTCTATATGAAGGAGTGCTAGAACTAAAGAACAAAGACTAACACAAGCAACTCCAAGGTCAGTAGAAGCTTCTGTATTGGCCAAACATAGGAGTCACCTGCTACATCTTGTCATTCATCTCTGCCAAATCAATCCAATCAATCAATACTGTTTATTGAGTACTTACTGTGTGCAGAGTGCTTGGAAGAATACAGTATAATATAGTTGGTAGGCATGCTCCTTGCCCACAATGAATTTACAGTCCAGAGGAGGAGACAGACACTAACATGAATAATGCATATAATATAACACCATATATTATACAACACATACTAATAGTGATATTTATATGTGGATAATATATAGTAATATTAATATACATAATATAATATAAATTAATGTAAATAAATAAATTATGGATACATCTATAAGTGTTGTGGGGCTGAGGAAGGGGTAATTGAAGAGTGTAAGTCCAAGTGCTAAGTCAGAACTGCCACGTTATCACTTCTATGGCATTTTTCATCAACTTAATTTTTAATCATTTTATTACTCATTCCCCTTTCATTACCATGATTCATTTTCTTATGTTGATGTTGAAGGGAGGGAAAAGCTATAAATGCCCCTAACTGGATAATAAGCCCAAATTTTCCAGTCACATTAAGTACTAAAGGCTGTTTGGCAAATTGCAGTGTTAACCATCTATAGTCACGACCACAGTTTCTCGGAGTTATGCCTATACTGTTCCAATTTGAGGTATGCAGCCAAGGAATAAAGAAAAAGAATCCCGAGGATTTTTAAACCATGTTAGAAATCCAGATACCCAATGATTACCTACTATCAAGACTTAGGCGGACACCAGAGAGAGAAAGATTATTTTCAAACTGCTAAGAACAAAGCAAAATTTCCAACTCCCCTCCACAACTAACCAAAATTCCCCCTTCCTCCTCACACTAACTGCAGAGAGAATAATTGTTTCACACACATGCACTAATCAATCAAAGACATTTTTTGATTACTTACCTTGTGCAGAGCACTGTTCTAAGTGTTTGGGAGAGTACAGTACAACAGATTGGTAGCCATGATCGCTTCCCCCAAAAAGCTTACAGTCTGGAGGCCATATGCACCCAAATTGCCCTGCCTCTACCACCCTAAGTGGTTTTTTTTCCTTCCTGCCTCCTCCTGGCCCTTCCCCTTGTTCATTAGTATAGCTGATCACCTTAAAGTGATGAGATAGATCCCTTGTTAAAGTGAGAAGCAACAAGTCCTAGGGAAAAGGACAAGGGCCTGGGAGTTAGAGAACCTGGCTTGTAATCCTGGCCCCACTTGTTGCCTGCTATGTGACCTTGGGCAAATCATTTAATAATAATTAATAATAATAATTATGGTATTTGTTAGGTGCTATGTGCCAAGCACTGTTCTAAGCATGGGGACAGATACAAGGTAATCAGGTGGGACATAGTCCCTGTCTCACATGGAGCTTACAGACTCAAACCCCATTTTACAGGTAAGGTAATTGAGGCACAGAGAAGTTAAGTGACTTGTCCAAAGTCACACAGTAGACAAGTGTTGGAGCCGGGATTAGAACCCACAACCTCTGACTCCCAAGTCTGTGCTCTTGCTTCCCGGGTGCCTCAGTTCCCTCATCTGCACAATGGGATTCAATACCTGTTCTCCTTCCTCCTTATACTGCATAAGATCCCATGTGGGATCTGATTATCTTGTATCTAGTATTTAGAGAAGCAGCATGGCTCAGTGGAAACGGCACAGGCTTGGGAGTCAGAGGATGTGGGTTCTAATCCCAGCTCTGTCACTTGTCTGCTGTGTGACCTTGGGCAAGTCACTTAACTTCTCTGTGCTTCAGTTACCTCACCTGTAAAATGAGGAGTAAGACTGTGAGCCCCACATGGGACAACCTGATTTCCTTGTGACAACCAGAAAGTGTTTAACAAATACCATTATCTTCTAGACTGTGAACCCGTTGTTGGGAAGGGATTGTATCTATTTGTTGCTGAATTATACTTTCCAAGTGTTTAATACAGTGCTCTGCACACAGTAAGTGCTCAATAAATACGATTGAATGAATGAATGGTGAACGTTTCTGACAGATGTACCACATAAGGTGTTCGGTAAAATAGGCCCAGAAGGAATTCTGTAAAAATCTGGCTAATACCAGAAGAGAGAGACAAAAGGATGGCTTTAGGACCCAGCAGAAGCTGGCCAGGGCCTAGGTGTTCCTAAAGTTATTCCAGGGGCTCTTTCAGCTGGGATTTTCAATCAATGGTATTTCATGAACACTTACTAGGTGCAGAGCACTGTACTAAGATGTTAGGAAAGTACAATACAACAGAGTTGGAAGGCAGATTCCCCGCTTACAGTCTGAGAACTCCCAGTAATGTCACAACAGGTAAAGTGAAACGTGTTTCTCTAAAGAGAAGGAGAAACAGAAGCAGAAGGAGGTTTTCGAAAGGAGAAACAGCCTGGCTCAATGGAAAGAGCACGGGCTTTGGAGTCTGAGGTCATGGGTTCAAACTCCAGCTCTGCCAATTGTCAGCTGTGTGACTTTGGGCAAGTCACTTCTCCTCTCTGGGCCTCAGTTACCTCATCTGTAAAATGGGGATTAAGACTGTGAGCCCCCCGTGGGACAACCTGATCACTTTGTAACCTCCCCAGCACTTAGAACAGTGCTTTGCACATAGTAAGCGCTTAATAAATGTCATTATTATTATAAAGAACAGCAGGAATTTTACTCTTCTTAATCTCACCCATAGCTCAAGGGACTTTATGAACAAATACCTGATAGCTAAACCCTTCACCTGTATATCACCACATGTTCTGTAGAATATAATAGAACAATCCATAAAAAGCAAGAGGTACAAACCATTGATTCACGATCACAATTGTTAAAGAGACATTCTAAGGAAATTTGTTTGGAAAATGTAAGTTTTGCTGGTTACAATAGATTATTTTTTTTGAAAGGTCTTCTGCTTGTTTATTCATTTTCAGACAATAGCTATAAACAGGAATTTGCGGTACAAGATTAAGAGCTATTTGTCATATGACTAGTGGAAACTGAAAACTTCTGGCTCTCTCACCTAAGGACATGCACTGCATTAAATATATACCGTCAAAATATTCAGTATTAAAATTCACTTTTCGGTGGTTTCAATTTGCATTAATCTTACAAAGAACTCACTGTTAGAACTTTATGTAGAGTAAAAGCAATTCAACTAAAATTGAGATTTTAAATGAATAGTGACGCCAAAGGCAGCAATGAACTTTTGTGCTCATATGAAAGACTACAGTTGATACACCTTGAAGTTTTAACCTAGAATCTTTTATTGTGAGTTTTCAAGTTACTTAAACAAGACACTCCTGAAATGCTCATCCATATCAGAGTAGCTTTCAATTCACCATTTGTCTTTTACTGTCAAATACGATGTGTTATATTCCTAATGCGTTGCTCCCCCTGGTAGAAATGGATAGCATTTGGAGAAATCGGTATTGCCATTAAAATGTTTGAATAATGACCCCGATTCTCTCTGGCTTATAATACTTCCCTAGTGATCCATTAGGCCCTTTTGGAAGGAAGCAGATTAACTCCTTCAGACCACCTAGTCCGGCAACAGTTCCTCAATTATGCATGCTCAGCGGCAAGGCAAGGAATGCTCCCTAGTGATCTGAAAGAGTTAATGTTCCTCCCAGCGTGCCATCTCTCTTTTCAGGTGCACTGGCAGAAGCCTCACTGTTAAATGACTTGTGCAGAGATGAGCCCTTTCTTTCTCAGGAGCACTCCTACACTTTCCAGAGTATTTGCCACTGAGAGTTGCACAGGCCAGAACTGACCTGGTTAATGAGTCACAAGCAGGGTCTTGGAGATTTGGGGAAAAATTAAAATCTATGAGTCTACAAAAACAATCCCGAAAATGCCTTCATTTCAGGTTTAGTCTCTGCTGAGATTCAATGGCACACAAAAAAGGAAAACGACGGACAATTTAATAGTCAGGGATAATAATCCCCCCAAGGTTGAACCAAATTATTAGTTTCTCCTAGAAAGAAGCTCGAGTCCTAAGAATAAAGTACAAAATTGGTAAGGCACAGTGCCTACACCACAGTCACTGATTTGAATCAAGGGTAGAGTTTTTCATGAGTCAGGCCATTCTGTTTCAATCTTAAATTGACAAGATGCTCTACTAAAGGTTCATTTCCAGATTCAACACACGCATACATACACATTATTTTTCTTTGTGAGTAACAATTCATTTAGTGACACTGAATATCTAGATTTCACTGGCTTCTAAAAATGGATGGAAGGAAGAATGTCAAAAAATACTTACCTGTAGGCAATGAAACTGATAGCTTGGAATGCTCTGTCCATTATTTAAAACAGAGTACTCACGCTCTGAGATACACAGTCCAGTTAGTCTGTACTGCCATCAAGTGCCTGAGTAATTTGTTTTAGATTCTTCAGCAACCACAAATGGATTCCTTTACTGTTATCCGAGACTAGCAAGAATTAGACGATGGTCATTTTCTCTCACTCTAAGTACCTTAAAACTCGGCAGTCTTCATAAAGTGGAATTTTAAAAAGCATAAATAGTTATAAAGGATTCCTACCTGCTCACTGCCAGATCATGCACTTTTAAAATGTTGCTTATCTTGTATCCAGATTTTAACGGATGGCCACATTCTTTAAACCAATACAGGTGTGGATTTATTTGTGTATCTACAGGAAATTCTGAATCCTAGAAAGAAAGAGTCCATAAGAAATTAACTGTCCAAACACATTTCTGTAGTCTATCATTTATTGTTTTATTCCTTCATCTAGCCAGTTCCTTTGAAATTTCCCCATTGCAAATCCTGAACTCCTTCTAGCAATAACAGCAGAACACAAGGCTCCCTTATAACACTAAAAATAATAGGAAAAGTGGGTTTGTTTTATTAATCTCCTTGAAAGTGAACTACCAAAATGTTTTGTCTCACTATCTTAACAATACAATTATAGGAATGTTTTCCTTATATTTTCTGCTTTTTGAGTAACATCTTATTACAAAACCCATTTACAAATATTTTACTTCTAATGCTGCATATGTTGTCAAAGTACCTTCAAATGCCTTTAGTCAAGACCTCATAATTGGTAAAATTTGCACATCATAATAGAAGTGATGGTTTCACACAAAATGTCTCTTTTCGAAAAGACAACATTAAAAGCCTAAATCTACTACTAATACTAATAACAGTAGCATTTGTTAAGCACTGTGCTGATTCTTAGGGTAGGCATGATTAGACAGCCCCTGACTCACATGGGGATCACATTCTAAGGGGGAGGGAGAAGAGTTATTTGAATCCCATTTTACAGATGAAGAACCTGAGGCACAGAAAGGTTAAGTGACTAGCCAAAAGTGTCCTGATGTGTCAGGATTTGAACTAGATTTGTTGGCTCACAGTCCTGCGCCCTTTTCACAAGGCCACAGTGCTTCTCCATAAAGGAAATCCTTAACTTTTAGATGTTTGTGCTGTGACAAGCAGCATATGTTAAGGCATCTTATTTTATACCCTGTTTCAACTTTAAAACACTACTCTTCTTTGTGGCATTAGCTCCAGATAGGTGTCATGGGGAATGGGAAAACAATTTGAAAAGCCACAGTGTGGGCAAGATAGGTTATCCAATAACCTAATGGAGTCACCAGGGAGGGTTGACAACCTATTTCTCTCTGATGAAGTGAAAGTTATCTTATTATGCAACCTCTTCAACTCTATAAAAAAAAGCAGCAGTATTTCTCTCCTAGAATTGACTTAGTGCACAATTTTGGGTAATATTGGTAAAAACTGAGGATCCAACTTTGGTTCAGGAAACAATCTCTCCATACATAATGAATATACTGCTCTTATGGGAAAATTGATTCCAATTAAAAATGTTTTGACTTTAAGACAGTTTTCAGGGACTAATTGTGTCTTCAATCTGAGGTCTTCCTGTAGAATTCTAATTGAATTTTAGAGACTAAGTTCTACCTTTAAAAAGATTAGCAGGTTATAAAAGGAAAAGAGAAGGTTAAATTGGCTGTTAAAAGGACCACCACCTGAACAAGGGGAGAAACTACTGGGGGAATGACCCTCCCTTCCTTCCCCTCTCCATCTGCTGTGCCTCAACTGCCCACTGCTGGGCACAGAGCCATGACAAAAGCAAACAAGATGGCAGAATGGTAAATGAGCAAGTCAGGAAAGTTCAACTGACAGTCTTTAAAAAAAGAACAATGAGCTCAGTATTGTCAAATGTATTAAAACAAATAGAACCAGTTCTACGTTGTGGGGGTGGTGTTCTTGCAAAATTCTGCGTTTAAAAAAAATGATTTCCACTGTCCTATTCATCTGTTCTGATTCTACGTACACACATGTGCACAGTTTCTTTCAGATAAAAGGGAGGGTGTGAGCAAGAGATCGGTGGTAAAAAACAAAAGCAAGGCGCAGTAAGGAGGTTGACTTAAGAGGAATGAAGGATGCAAGCTGGGTTGTAGTTGAAGTGGGAGGATAAGAAGGGGGAAGAGAGCTGATGGCCTCAAAATGGGTACTCAGGAGTTCCTGCAGAAAATGGAGAGGAAAGGGCAAAGTTGTTGAGAAGTTGGGAGATGTGTGCAGAACAGTATTTTAGAAGGATGACTTGGGCAGCGGAGTGAAGTATGGACTGGAGTAGGGAGGGGCTGGAGGTAGGGAGGTCAGCAAAGAGAATGATAGTAATAGTAGTAATGGTATTTGTTAAGTGCTTACTATGTGCAAAGTACTGTTCTAAGCACTGGGGGGGATACAAGGTGATGAGGTTGTCCCATGTCGGGCTCACAGTCTTAATCCCCATTTTACAGATGAGGTAATTGAGGTTCAGAGAAGTTAAGTGACTTGCCCAAGGTCACACAGCAGACATGTGGCGGAGCCAGGATTCAAACCCATGACCTCTGACTCCAAAGCCCGGGCTCTTTCCACTGAGCCACGCTGCTTCCCTGATGTGGTGATCAATCAATCAATGATGTGGTGCTTCAAGATGTCTAAAACATTTGCCCTTATCTTTCAGCTGTGATATCATATTAACTGAGTCTTTCACCATTTGCTTTTAAAATATTTATTCTGTTCTCCTTGTTTCCAGTCACCCATTTTCAGTTTAGTCAAATTTTAATGAACTGTTAAAATTATTTGCAGAACAACACTTTTGGTAGAACTGCCAAGAGTGAAACTAACTGAAGCTTTAGATCCTTTTTCCCCTGCCTGGCTTAGTGGACAGAGCACAGGCCTAGGAGTCGGAAGGTCATGGGTTCTAATCCCAGCTCCACCACATGTCTGCTGTGTGACCTTGGGTAAGTCATTTCACTTCTCTGGGCCTCAAGTTACCTCATCTGTAAAATGGGGATTAAGAGTGTGAGCCTTATGTGGGACAGGGACTGTGTCCAACCTGACTACCTTGTATTTACCCCAGAGCGTAGAACAATGCTTGGCACATGGTAAGCACTTAACAAGTACCATAATTATTCTTTTTTATCTTTTATTGGTGTCCTAAGGAGCTCACCAATAACCAAACATCAACAAAGAGACATGCAAAGTCTCTGTAGATGTGCAATGAGCAATCGATCAATTAATCAATTGTATTTATTGAGTGCTTACTGTGCAGAGCATGGTACTAAGTGCTTGGGAGAGTACAATATAAGTCTATAACAGACACATTCCCTTCCCACAAATCTCACCATTTTTCTTTCACAGAGTGAGAACCTGAAATCCTAAACCACTCACAAGTAACTCAAAGTTCAGCAAGAACTTTTTACATGTCTAAAACATTCATTTATTTCCTGTATATAACTGCAGTGATGGCTTCTTTATACATCAGTAAATTTGTATGACAGAACATGAACTATGAAGATAGGGCCTCTGAAACTTTGTACTCTTCCAGCTCATTGTGGTCAGGGAATGCGTCTACTGACTCTGTTATATTGTACTTTTCCAAGAGTTTAGTACAATGATCCACACACAGTAAGCACTCAATAAATACAATTGATTGATTGAGTAGTATCAACCATGGGGCCATAGGCAGACAATCCAACCATTACTCTCTACCAATCAATCAATCAATCAGTGGTATTTAGCATTTTCTATGTGCAGAGTAAGTGCTTGGGACAATACAATGCTCATTCCCTGCCCATAAGGAGCTTACAGTCTAGGGAACAGCATGAGGAGTCCTCTTGGACTACACAACAGTGTGATCCCATTGAAAATTAGTTATTCATGTTTAGTTCTTATTTTCTGACATGTCCTAATATTATGAGGGCATTTCAAATGCAACGATAGAATTTCAAACTTCCTATCAGCAGCAGAATCTCAGAGGTCCTGGAAATCCATAAGTTCCTAGTTCTACATTTTCTCCCAACTTGCAACAGCTAATTATGTAATCCAAACATTCCATTTGTCTCAATACATCACAAAAAAATATTGACACTATACCCTTTATAATCATCATCATTATCATCATCATCAACAAAATTTATTAAGTGCCTGCTGGGAGCAGAGCACTATACTAGCCACTTGGGAAACACACGTTAAAAGTGCAGGATTAATGGGAAAAATAAATGGATAACATGGATAATTTGCCAAATATACAATAAATGAAAGAAGAGCAAAGATATAAATGATAAAAATAAGCTATTTGAATAAATAAAGAAATAGCGATCAAGTTAATAAAGAGATCTGTATATGAGTGATGAGGCAGATGATGGGGTGTAAGGACCAGAAAGATGGAAATTAAACAAAGAACACATCCATCTTCAAGGCAGTTATTTCTTAGGAGGGCCTTGAAGTTGAGTAAAGATTTGTTTTGATGGATCTGAAGCAGCAGGGAAAGTTACAAAGAGATGAAGGCTTAAGGAAGAAGGATGTGGAGTTCATTTTTCTATTTTAAAGGTGCCAGCAGGTCAATCAGATGATTTAAGGAGATATGAGATTGTAAAGCAGGTGAAAGGAGAGAACTGAAGCTAACATTTGGGGAGTCATTTCTATAGAATGGTAGCTCTAAAGCATATGAACAAATGAGTTCCTCAAGTGAATACATGTAGAGTAAGGATATCCAAAACTGCATCTGTAGGACCCTCACAGCTGAAAGGGTGAGTAGAGGATGAAGAGTCTGTACAGGAAATGGGCTTGGAGAAGTCGGAGAGGTTGAGAGAGAACCAGAAGAGTACTACATTGATCAAATCATGTCCAGAGAGAGATGGTAGGAGGAGAGTGTGATCAAAAGTGCTGTAGGACGACAAGAAAGTAGAATTAACCCAAAGAAAGTAATCAGTAACATTAACGAACACAGTCCCAGTAGAATTAGGAGGGTCAAATCTAGATTGAAGGGGTTCTGGGAGAGAGTGGGTAGAGAGGAGGAACTGGCCACTGTTGTTCAGAGCCCATTTGAGGAGA
Source organism: Tachyglossus aculeatus (assembly GCF_015852505.1). Classification (NCBI taxonomy): domain Eukaryota; kingdom Metazoa; phylum Chordata; class Mammalia; order Monotremata; family Tachyglossidae; genus Tachyglossus; species Tachyglossus aculeatus. The sequence goes on from NC_052072.1 coordinate 60,049,268, forward strand.
TTAAACAAGACAATGACAACACCAACCAAAATCAAGGAGATGGGGTGATATCTCTTTTTGGGTAATGGTTGAGGGATTATTGTTTTAGTGTGGGGTAGATTCCAGCTCACTTGAAGCAGAGGGAAAGGAGACAAAGAAGAACAAGAAGCTGAAGTTAGCAGCAAGAGGGAGGATAGCAGGAACAGGTTGAGAGAGGGTGGAGTCCAAGACACAAGTAGAGAGGTTCCTTTTTTAGATCGATCATATTTATTGAACACTTACTCTGTACAGAGTACTATACTGAGCACTTTGGAAAGTAAAACATAGAGTTGGTCGACGTTTCCTGCCCATGAAGAATTTACAGTCTAGGGGGATTAAATGGGACCGTCTCTATATGTTGCCAACTTGTACTTCCCAAGCACTTAGTACAGTGCTCTGCACACAGTAAGCCGCTCAATAAATACGATTGAATGAATGAATGAATGAAAGTGGGAAATCACTTGGATGTAAACTGGTAAGAGAAAGTGGATATAGGGGCCAAGAGAACATTAAAAAAGCAAAGAGGCATTGGTTAAGCACCTGTTGGAAATTCCAGCCCTCTCATCCCAGAAACAGGGAACCAGATCATCCTTGGGCCTCTAGTGCTGTTCCCAAGATTGTAAAAAGCAAACAAACAAAACAAAAAATAAAATCATTAGAACAAGAAATAAGTCTCTGCCTGCTTATTCTTACTAGGCCTTTTTGGTATAGTCATTGAGTAATGATAGGGGCTCTCCAACTCCATTTTCTCATATCAGATTTTCTCTTCCTCAAACTAGAGATGCTCAATGGCTTTCTCTTTACACCATTCAGATTTGACAGAGGGCAGCCAACTGGTTCAATTCCTCCTTCTGGCATATCAGAAAAGATACAGCTGGGCTGAACATCCTTATGTTTCTCTGGAAGCTGTCCTGGTGATCCCCCAATTCCTCTGCATCTTACCAGATGCTAATTCAAATTAAAATCAAATTCTAAAAAGTTTCAGTGTTGCTCATAGAATGCTTAGTAATTGCAATAAGCTCTTATTTTACCAACTATTTGAGAAGGAGCAGCTTTCTGATTAATTTCCTAGTCTAAGAACATCCCATATAAAGATGATTATTTTTACTTTATTCAAGGAAGGAGCTAAGTTTAGGTGCCTAGAAATTATATGTTGGAAATCTATTTTGGGTTTACATGTAAGGGGGCTGCCTTTCAATATTAGCTTGGCCTTTTGCTTTTTAAAAAAATCACTGCTACTTCCAATCTTTATTCACTTTGTTCACTACATAATATGAATCTTGTCAAACTGCAATACTTGAAGAAAATGTATGATGTGTAATTAAAATTAACCTTTACAAAGGCAAAAATGTTAACATGAACCTGTGTATATAATTAACTGTGGTACTTCACTAATTTTACCTTGTTTCTCACTCTTTATAATTAGTAATAGTAATGTAGCATTCCCTTCCCAGCTGTGGGCTGGGGTTATAATAGTTCTTAGGGCTTGGCAAAACACTGAAGACTTCTGAAAATTTGGATGTTTCATCCCATGAGTCTGCAGAGTTGCCCAAAGTCAGCCACTGCTTCGACTAGCCTCTCATCCTCCCACTTCTTATTAACCACCGCAAGAGAAAAGTCAACCTTCGCAACTGCTAGAACACTAGACAGACAGCAGAAACTTGGAAAAAAGTACTATTGCCTGGAGTGGACAGGGGCCAGGGCACTTTCTTTTCCAAGAACTGTGTAGCTAATTATTTTGATAATATTTTGGACTTCCGCCCTTAAGCTACTCTTAATAATTACGGTATTTACAAAGCACTTACTATGTGAAAGCACTGTTCTAAGCACTGGGGTAGGTAGATACAAGATAATCAGGTGGGTCAAACTCTGTCCCACATAAAGATCACAGTCTAAGTAGGAGGGAGGACAGGTATTGAATCATTTTACAGATGAGGAAACTGAGGCACTGAGAAGTTAAGTGACTTGCCCAAAGTCACACAGAAGGCAAGTGTCTAAACCAGGATTGAAAGCCAGGTGCTCTGACACCCAGGCCTGTGCTTTTTTCACAAGGCCATGTTCTAATCACCAATACTCTTATTTTTGTTTGTAATTATTGTTGTCGACTACTAATTCTCATTATTCTAATCAGTGTCTGTTGTCCTCCACTTTGAGTGTGATTCATTTACAGGACAACGATCAGGGCTTATTGGTCATTTGTCTTTCACCCCAGAGCAGGGATCTCGCATGGGCATAAGGCATCAAACAATATATGATGCATTCCGGGGTCACTGTATTGTGTAGTGATTGTAACTTGGGGTAGAGCATCAAATATACCAGCTACATCTCTGGGTTGTACATATGCCAGGCTACCAACAAACTGTAGGCAGGACTTCACAGTTTCTGTCATACCATGCAACAATAATAATAATAATAATAATAATAATAATAATGGTATTTGTTAAGTGTTTACTATGTGTTAAGCGCTTACTATGTGCCAACCACTGTTCTAAGCGCTGGGGTAAATACAAGGTAATCAGGTTGTCCCACGTGGGGCCCACAGTTTTAATCTCCATTTTACAGATGAGGTAACTGAGGCACAGAGAAGTTAAGTGACTTGCCCAAAGTCACACAGCTGATAAGTGGCAGAGGTGGAATTAGAACCCACAACCTCTGACTCCCAAGCCTGTGTTCTTTCCACTAAGCCACACTGCTGCTGCTTGTGAAACTCAAGGTTTGTGATAAAGTCTATTTCTAATTTAATAATAATAATTGCGGTATGCATTAAGTGCTTTCTCTATGCCAGACACTGTAGGAGGAGAACCAGGTGAGTCCTGTAATGGAGATATCAAGGTTCGATCACTACTGCACTTTATGAACCATGCCCAATAACAAATGTGCAGAGAAGAACAATGAGGTCTCGGAATCAGTTAACCAGCATTAACACAATGCTCATCATTGAATGAGACAGGGTGACCACAGTGGATCATAGAAAGACATCCCAGCTGCTACTGAATAGTGAACTGACATGGGACATATGCAATCAAGTAGGGAAGGACAAACACTTTACAATAAAATGCAGCACATACTGAAACAATGTAGTAAATCATCAGACAGCTGGCAGAACACCCTGACAGACCAGCTGCCATGCAGCAATTAGCAGAATAAAGAATCAATCTTGAAATCAGTAAACACTCAGGAAAACAGAAACTGTTGGGGATAAAACATGATTGCTGAAGAAAAAAGCACTCCTTAGTAATCTGACGGATTTCTTTCTAAGGGTCAATAACCAAGTAAGATAGAAGAGAACCAGTGTTCCGTAACAGAGGCTTAAAAAACATGATCACAGCATTGGTGGGAATGTTCCAATGCAGACAGAAAACTGGCTAAATGAAACCAAGAGAAAGGATAAAAAGGCATTTTCTTGGATGGAGAGATGGAGAGAGTGGGATCTCCCAGGGGTTGGTGCCAGGATTGGTTTCCTATAATGACTTCATAAAGGATTTAGAGAATATGCAGCGAGATCCTCCAGTTTTTCTGATGGCACTAAATTATTCTCCATCATGGGACCTCATGCATATTGGGATAAACTGAAGGAAGACCTTCCACAACAGAGCAGGAAAGCATGGGGTGAGCCTCTAAGGGAATAAATGTGTACAAGTACATATTGATGGGCTCTAACCTATCAGTCATAAGTCAGGATTCATTAGTAACTGTTCTCTCAAAGCATCATACCAATATACAGTGGTCAACAAAATTCTGAGCATCATCAGGAAAAGCACAGAAAATAAAGTCAAAGGTGAAACCTCGCCACTAAATAAGAACATAATGCCTCAACATCAGAAATAATAAGCAATCATAAATATGCAGTTCTGGTAACTGCATCACCTGTAGAAGAGATACGATTTAGGGTACTAACAGTGAAGCTGCAATTGCATAGAAGAGACTGAGAAAAATAGGATTCTTCAGTCTGATCATATGTGAACTGAAAGGGGAAATGATTGAAGCTCACAAAACCATGAGGGTTTCTTTTTAATGGTATTTGTTAAGTGGTTACTATGTGGCAGGCACTGTTCTGAGCACTAGGTTAGATACAAGTTAATCAGGTTGGACACAGTCGCTGTCCCAAATGGGGCTCACAGTCTTATCTCCATTTTACAGATGAGGTAACTGAGGCCCAGAGAAGTGAAGTGACTTGCACAAGGTTACACAGCAGACAAATGGCAGAGTGGAATTAGAACCCAGGTCCTTATGACTCCTAGGTTCATGCTCTATCATTCATTCATTCAATCGTGTCTATTAAGCACTTGCTGTGTACAGAGCATCATCATCATCATCAATCGTATTTATTGAGTGCTTACTATGTGCAGAGCACTGTACTAAGCGCTTGGGAAGTACAAATTGGCAACACATAGAGACAGTCCCTACCCAGCAGTGGGCTCACAGTCTAAAAGGGGGAGACAGAGAACAAAACCAAACATACTAACAAAATAAAATAAATAGAATAGATATGTATATGTGTATGTATGTATGTATGTAGATACTAAGTGCTTGGGAAAGTACACTATAGCAATAAAGAGTGACAATCCCTGCCCACAGTGAGCTCACAGTCTAGAGGGAGAGAGACAGACAACAATACACATAAGTAGACATTAGTATGAACAAATAAAATTACAGATATATACATATGTGCTGTGGGGCAGGGTGCGAGGAGAAGAACAAAGGGAGCAAGTCAGGGGAACAAAGAAGGGAATGGGAGGAAGAGGGGTGCAACCACTGAAGCTTGAAGATGGCAAGATTCAAATAAAATAAAAAAAAACATTTTTGCACGCTGGGTATGAAGCATTTAGAATTGATTAGTGTTTTGTGCAAGCAGGAAATAGCAACAGGCACAAAAGGATTTGGGTAAACAGTGATTAGAGGAAAAGATGTGGATTTGAATGGTACATCCATAGTAATATGGAGATCTGGATGGGCAAGCCTCAGCCCCCCTACAATTGTGCTTGGAAGTGTTTAGGATTTGATATAAGCGACCTTCAGTTTTCCTATAATGTGAGGGTGAGTTTCCTGGTGAAGCGTGCATTAAGGAAAATGTATTTAGGGTACCTGAGCCTTACCACAACCATTTACTCTAACATCTTCTAACCATGACTTGCCTTCCACCACAGTGGAAAGGACACAAGCAGCAATGGCAGTGGCATATCTCCATAAAATGTAGACCTTTGGGAAGACAGTAACTGTAGCTGTTCCTGTGTCCGCATCTGTGGAGCCAGAAACTCCACCCCTCTAGCCACAATTACCCTACTTTTTCATACCACCAAACAGCGGACCTGGATCACCTCCCCAGTACACTTCCTCTGTTTCTGATCGCACTGCCAAAACTGCTAGAAGAAATCCAGACACCAGGCCAAGCTCTTTCAAATTCACCCTCACTTATTATAAATCGGTCATTCATTCATTCAATTGTATTTATTGAGTGCTTACTGTGTGCAGAGCACTGTACTAAGTGCTGGGAATGTACAATTTGGCAATAAACAATCCCTACACAACAACGGGCTCATATTCTAGAAGGGGGGAGATAGACAACAAAACAAGTAGACATCAATAACAGAATTATAAATAAACAGAATTATAGATATATACACATCATTAATAAAATAGTAAAATAATCTAAAAATATGTACATTTATACACAAGTGCTGTGGGGTGGGGAGGGAGGTAGAGCACAGGGAGGGAGTTGGAGTGATGGGGAGGGGAGAAGGAGCATAGGAAAAGGGGGGCTTAGTCTGGGAAGGCCTCCTGGAGGAAGTGAGCTTTCAGTAGGGCTTTGAAGGGGGAAGTGTGCTAGTTGGGCGGATGTGAGGAGGGAGGGCATTCCAGGCCAGAGGTATGACATGGGCCTGGTGTCGAAGGTGGGACAGGCGACAATGAGGCAAGGTGAGAAGGTTAGCATCAGAGGAGTAGAGTGTGTGGGCTGGGCTGTAGAAGGCGAGAAGGTAGGTGAGGTAGGAGGGGGCAAGGTGATGGAGAGCTTTGAAGCCAATAGCGAGGAGTTTCTGGTTGATATGGATATTGATAGGCAACCACTGGAGTTTTTTGAGGAGGAGGGTGACATGCTCAGAGCGTTTCAGTAGAAAGATAATCTGGGCAGCAGAGTGAAGCATAGACTGAAGTGGGGAGAGACAGGAGATTGGGAGGTCAGAAAGGATGCTGATCCAATAATCCAGTCAGATATGATTAGTGATTGTACTAACAAGGTAGTGGTTTGGATGGAGAGGAAAGGGCATAACTTGGTGATGTTGTAAAGGTGAGATCGGCAGGTTTTGGTGACAGATTGGATATGTGGGGTGAATGAGAGAGCGGGCCCAGCAAAGAGACTTCTCCCTTACTGAATCTCATGCCCACTGTCCACATCAACTATTTCAGACTTTCAACTCCCTCCTTAAACCTCCAATTCCTCTGCCTCTCCCATCTCTCATCCCTGATGACCTTGCCATCTGTTTCATGGACTAAACTGAAACCCTGGGGCATAAATTCCCTCAAATCTCCCCAGAACATGACCGCTCCAACCTCCACATACATTCTCTCATCTTTCCTAGTTGTCTCACTAGATATGTCCCCACTCCATTCTAAATCTACCCTTTCCACCTGCCCCACCAATCTTATTAAAACATTTGTGCACTCTGCATTCCCAGACCTCTATCTTTAACATTCTGCACATGTCTTCCCAGTCCTCAAGAACCCCTAATGGTTGTCAATCTGTCTCTACATCAAATCGGAAACGGCTCGTAATTGGCTTTAAGGCTGCCTCCCTCCTACCTATTCTTGCTCCTCTCCCAGGCTGCATACTTGGCTCCTCTAATACTAACCTACTTGCTGTGCCTTGATCTCATCACTCACTATTGCCACCTTACTCTCATCCACTCTCCTGCTTGGATTTCCTCTCCACACCTTCTCATCTGACAAACCACCATTGTTCCTGTCTTCCGTAACCCTACTAAAATCATATCTCCTCTAGGAGACCTTCCATCTCCCCATCCCATTTTCCACCTCTACTGCATGGCCTATGCAGTTGTACCTGTATCCACTAAACACTTAGATATTCACCCCACCCCCGCATCACCTATCTTTAGACTAGGTTGCTTTCCCCTAACTGTTATTTATTTTAATGTCTGTCTCCCCTGTTACACCGAAAGTTCCTTGAAATCAGGGATACTGACTACCAACTGTATTGCAATTTCCCAAGTGCTCAGTATAGGGGTCTGCATAAAGTGTTCAACAAATACCATCACTTGACTGTGCTATAAAATGTGTTGACTATACCCATTTCACATGAATATTCAAAGAATATACTCATTTTGAAAATGTCATTCCTTTAAAAATTAGTAGTCTTACTAGATAAATTTAAACCTATTGAACGAGTCTAATAATTTGATCAAAAATGAGGACAGGGTTACTCAGGGAGGGAGGCTTTCTCACTGTGGACATTATTATTATCATTAATATTGTTATTACTATTGTGATTTTGTTGCTTGCTAAGCACTTTCTATGTGCCAAGTATTGTGCTAAGTGCTTGAGTAGATTCAGGATAATCAGGTTGGACACAGTCTCAGTCCCATATGGGGCTCATAGTCTATTTGCATATAGGAAATAAGGATGTTGATAAGGAAAAAAGTCCATGTTAGCAGCTAACACTTTTAGAAGAGAACAACTTTATACCATTTCTCACTACTGGGAGCATCTGTCGTTGAAATTCCTGGGTGTTAGAGCAAGTGAAATGAAGATATCACATATAAGACTAGTACTGAAAATATTTCTTTGCCAGGGAAGCATTACCTATCAAAATCTTCCAAGTCCAAATAAAGAGGCGGGTGGGGAGGTAGGGGAGACAGAGACAGGGAGAAAGCGAGAAGGAGAGACTTTTGAAATAATTTCAAAATGTCTAACACGTCATATCAGAATTCATTTTTACGAAAACATTTCTAGGTATATAGTACTTTAAAATAATATGATACTTAAAAATGAGAGTTTATATTCATCAGAAATTGAAGAAAAATGTTGAAAAAGGCTATAAGAAAATAAAAATCATACACTCTCGTGTTTACTTGGCAAATAAAACTCATAAAATCCATTGACAAAGGATGTGGGTACATAAATCTCCCTTGTAGAGCTTTACAGGCTTGATAGCTTTTTCTTTCTTTAATAAATATAAAGATAATATACAATAGACAGTACAAGTTAGATTAATTAAAAAAAGGAATTGCAAACTGGCTCTTCATAAACTACTGTGCTCACTCAACTGCTGCTAGAGTGTGAATACTAATACCAACAATAAATTTAAACCAAAACTCCTCTTGATGCCATCAGTTTTTAGTGCCAAATTTATTACAATAGTTTCCCATCCAGTGAGAAAGGGAAGGAAGAGAGGGTTGGTTTGTGGAGCATTCTTAGAAGCATCATGGCTTAGTGGCAAGAGCACGGGCTTGGAAGTCAGAGGATGTGGGTTCTAATCCCGGCTCCACCACTTGTCTGTTGTGTGACTTTGGGCAAGCCACTTAACTTCTCTGTGCCTCAGTTACCTCATCTGTAAAATGGGGATAAAAGCTGTGATCCCCACGTGGGACAACTCAATTACCTTGTATCTACTCCAGGGCTTAGAACAGTGCTTGGCACATAGTAAGCACTTAACAAATACTATTATTATTATTCATTCATTCATTCAATCGTATTTATTGAGCACTCACTGTGTGCAGAGCACTGTACTAAGCGCTTGGGAAGTACAAGGTGGCAACATATAGAGACGGTCCCTACCCAACAGTGGGCTCACAGTCTAGAAGGGGGAGACAGACAACAAAACAAAACATATTAACAAAATAAAATAAACAGAATAAATATGTACAAATAAAATAGAGTAATAAATACATACAAACATATATACATATATACAGGTGCTGTGGGGAGGGGAAAGAGGTAAGGCGGGGGAAGGGGAGGGGGAGGAGGGGGAGAGGAAGGAGGGGGCTCAGTCTGGGAAGGCCGCCTGGAGGAGGTGAGCTCAAGTAAGGCTTTGAAGGGAGGAAGAGAGCTAGCTTGGCGGATGTGCGGAGGGAGGGCATTCCAGGCCAGGGGGAGGACGTGGGCAGGGGGTTGACGGCGGGACAGGAGAGAACGATTATTATTATTATTATTGTTATTATTATTATTGTTATTGAGGAATTGTGCCCACTGAAATGGAAGTTGAGGGAATGTGATTACCTACTCTGTTGTATTGCACTCTCCCAAGCATTGCTCTGCAAACAGCAAGTGCTCAATAAATACCATTGATTGGGAACTTCCTAATAACAAATATTTACCTTTTCCTACTGCAGTACTTGTAATACCCATCAGAGCTGGTACACTCAGAAGACACTAATGCACCAACTAATAGCAATAGTCCCTTGGGGTGTCACTGAGATGATCCACTATTAAAAATAAAATAAATAACTAATATTATAAATGTGAAAAACATATGGTATGGGTTCCAAACACAGCTCTGCCACTTGTCTTCTGTGTGACCTGGGCAAGTCACTTAACTTCTCGGTGCTTCAGTTACCTCCACTGTAAAATGGAGATTAAGACAGTGAGCCCTATGTGGGAAAGGGACTGTGACCAAATAAATTAAGTTGTATCTACCATATCATCTGTCTACTTGTTTTTTTGTCTGTCTCCCCCTTTTAGACTGTGGGCCCATTGTTGTTGGGTAGGGACCTTCTCTATATGTTGCCGATTTGTACTTTCCAAGCGCTTAGGACAGTGCTCTGCACACAGTAAGCAGAAGCAGCATGATTCAATGGAAAGAGCATGGACTTTGGAGTCAGAGGTCATCGGTTCAAATCCCAGCTCTGCCAATTGAAAGCTGTGTGACTTTGGGCAAGTCACTTAACTTCTCTGGGCCTCAGTTATCTCATCTGTAAAATGGGGATTAAGACTGTGAACCCCCCTGGGACAACCTGATCACCTTGTAACCTCACCAGAGCTTAGAGCAGTGCTTTGCACATAGTAGGTGCTTAATAAATGCCATTATAAATATGATTGAATGAATGAATGAATACAGTGTCTGGCACATCTTTCAGATGCTGTCGAGTCATCTCCGACCCATAGCGACTCCATGGACACATCTCTCCCAGAACACCCCACCTCCATCTGCAATTGTTCTAGTAGTGTATCCATAGTAACTACTTAATAAATGCCATAGAAAATATACGCTTGTGCTGCATTTATGATGTGTACATAAGTGATTAATGTCCTTCTGCCTTAGATTTAAAGCCCCATGGGGAAGAGACACCATAAAGTTGTTCTGTATAATGAGTACCACATCAATCCTTAAGAAATGTAATATTAATGATAACAATAACCCTTGTTAAGCATTTACTATGTGCCACTGTGTTACGGGCTTAGGTAGATACAAGATTCAAAGTTTTACTGAAGGCACATCTCCTCTAAGAGGTCTTCCCTGCCTAAGCCCTCCTTTCCTCTTGGTTCCACTCCCTTCTGCATCACCCAGACTTGCTCCATTTATACATCCCCCTTCCTAGCCCCACAACACTTGTAATTTATTCATTTATATTAATTCATTTAATGTCTGTCTCCCCCTCTAGATCGAAAGCTCATTGTGGGCAGGGAATGTGTCTGTTTATTGTTGTATTCTCTAAAGCACTTAGTACAGTGCTTCACACACAGTAAACACTTAGTAAATATGTTTGAATGAATGAATGAACAAGATTATCAGTACCTATTCAACACAAGGCTCACAATGTAAGAGAGAGGGAAAGCAGATATTTAGTCTCCATTTTAGAAATGAGGAAACAAGCTGAGAGAGGTTAAGCAAATCAATCAGTGGTATGCAGAGCACTCTAGTAAATGCTTGGGAGAGTACAGTAGAGTTCTTAGGCATGAATTTCTAGACTGCGAGCCCGTTGTTGGGTAGGGACTGTCTCTATATGCTGCCGAATTGTACTTCCCAAGTGCTTAGTACAGTGCTGCGCACACAGTAAAAGCTCAAAAAATATGATTAAATGAATAATTATAATAATAATGATAGCATTTATTAAGTGCTTACTATGTTCAAAGCACTGTTCTAAGCTTACAAGGTGATGAGGTTGTCCCATGGGGAGCTCACAGTCTTAATCTCCATTTTACAGATGAGGGAACTGAGGCCCAGAGAAGTTAAGCGACTTGCCCAAAGTCACACAGCTGACAAGTGGTGGAGCCGGGATTTGAACCCATGACCTCTGACTCCAAAGCCTGTGCTCTTTCCACTGAGCCACGCTGCTTCTCTATGAATGAATTAATTCTGCCTATGAGGAGTTTACAGTCTAGTGGGGGAGACAGAAATGAAAGTAATTACAAAGAAGGGAAGTAACAGTATAAGGATATATGCATAAGGGCTGGGGGCCTGAATGGAAGTTGTGTGAGTGCTTATGGGTATGGATGCAACTGCATAGGTGACACAGAAGGGAGGGAAAATAAGGTGGGTAAATTAGAGTTTAGTCAGGGAAGCCCTCCTGGTAGAGATGTAATTTATTAGGCCGACCATCTCAAACTCACCCTTTCTTGCTTTAACACTTCACTCTCTTGGGCCAGCAACAATAGGTCTCCCACGCCTGCTGTTTCAGACTTTTAACTCCTTCCTCCAATCCCAACCCCCAGCCTTCACCATCTCTTGCCCCTAATGATCTTGCCTGTTTCATCAATAAAAGCAAAACCATCAGGCATAGTCTCCCTAAAATCTTCCCTGATCCTCTCCAGTCCTACCCTCCTAGAGGTCTTCTGCCTATTCTTAAAATCTACCATCTCCACCTGTATCCCATAGAGCTTTATGAAAACACCTGACTCCTTGCATCTTCTCTCTTTGATCCTCACCTTCAACTGCTCACTCCCTAAAGCTTCCATCCCTTTTGTTTTCAAACATGCCAAAGTATCCCAGAATCTAAAAAACCCTTCCCTTGGCCTGACTGCACCCTCCAGTTATTGCCTCACTTCTCTCCTACCATTCCTTTCCAAATGCCTTGGAAGATTGTTTACACTTGCTGTCTCCACTCTCTCTTCTCCAATCACCTACTTGATCACCTATATTGGGACTTCCACCCCATCCCTTCCAAGGAATCATCCCTCTCTCTGAAGCCACCAATGACCTCCTTCTTGCAAAATCTCAAGGCCTCTACTCCATCTTAATCCTCCTCATCCTCTCAGCTGCCTTCGACACCATAGACAACCCCTAAATTCTGGAAACACTATCTAACCTTGTCTTCTTCATTGACACTCTCTTCTCCTGGTTCTCTTATCTCTGTTGGCTCTTTCTCAGTATCCTGCACTGATTCTTCCTTGGCTCCACACTCCCTAACTGTGGGAGCCCCTCAAAGCCCAGTTCTGGGTCCCTCTCTATTCTCCATCTACACCCACTCCTTTGAAGAACTCTTTCGCTCCCACAGCTTCAACTACCATCTCTACATTGATGCTTCCCATATATACCTCTCTAGCCCTGGCCCCCTCTCCTTCTCTGTTGTCCCAAAGGCAGGATGAAATATGAGATATTGTTTCCATTTGGATGTCCTTCAAACACTTAACATGCACAAAATAGAACTCCTCATCTATGCACCCAAAGCCCTGCTTTCCCCACCACTGTAGATACTGCCACCATTCTCTTTCACTCACAAACCCAAAAACTTGGCATTATCCCTGAATCCTCTCTCATTCAACCCACATATTCAGTCTGTCACCAAATCCTCTTAGTTCAACCTTTGCACTCTCTCTAGAACCTACCCCTTCCTCACTGATTCAACCACCTATCACATTCTTCACTGACCAGCATTAGCTTCCTCACCAATCTGCCTATCTCCTATCTCTACTTTCTCAAGTCCATACTTCACTCTGCTGCCTGGATCATTTTTCTAGAAAATACATTCAGTACATGTCTCTCAACTCCTCCAGAACCTCCAATCATTGCCCATCCATCTCCATATCAAACAGAAACTCCTTACCATTGGCTTTAAGGCACTCAATCAACTCTCCCCCTTGTACCTCACCTTGCTGACTAAAATCCAACCCATACACTTCACTCCTCAAACACATACAACCTAAATTTTGTCTGTCTCAACACTAATTCCTTGGCTGTGTCTTCCTTCTGGCCTGGAACTCACTCCCCACTTCATTCAATCGTATTTCGTATTTATTGAGCACTTACTGTGTTCACAGCACTGTACTAAGCAGTTGGGAAGTACAAGTTGGGAGACCATCACTACTATCTCCACCATCAGAGCTCACCTAAAATCACCTCTCCTCTAAGAGAACTAGCAAGACCTAGTGGAAAGAACAAGGGCATGGGATTCGGAAGAACTGGGTTCTAATTCAAGACCTGTCACTTGACCACTGTATGTCCTTCAGCAAGTCACTTAACTTTCCACTGCCTCAGTTTCATCACCTGTAAAATGGGGATTCAGTAACTGTTCTCTCTTATTTTGACTATGAGCTCCATGTAGGACAGGGCTTGGGTCTGACCTGATTATCTTCTATTATCCCAGTGCTTAGTATATATTAAGCATATAACAAATATCACATTTTTTTCATTGTTGATGAGCATAGATAACTGTGTACTCCATGAATGGCAATGCAGCATTGGACCGAAACATAACATTTGATTTTTGCCATATGCCTGATGCAGGAAAGGTTCAGAGAGCAACACCAAGACTTTCATATTATGTTCACAAACGATTTAGAAAACTTTTAACATTTTCAACAGACCAGAAATGTTCTAAGCAAATTTGGCTCTCGGGGAAATTCATCAACATACTTATGCTATCCTACAAAAGTAGAAATAGAAGCACAGAGGAGGGCCTTCTACCACCTTGTCAATCCTTCTTGCATTATTGAATGATGTGCTGTGATATGTTGCAGAATTCAGTGACAACTTTTGTGTCTGCATTGCATAATGGAGACTGATAACAATTATTTTTATTATGGTATTTGTTGAGCCCCACTTATTATGTGTCAGGCACTGTTCCAAGCACTGGGGTAGATACAAGTTAATCAGGTAGGACACGGTCAAACAATTAGTCTGAAGGACAAGGTTATATATCAGACTGCATCTGGTAATCCTCACACGTGAATGCAGAATTGGAACTATAGACATAGAAACATTAACTGCAATTCAAGTTAAACTTCCTTTAACTTGAAATTACACAAATACTTGTTTTCATAGTCTGAAACATTTGACAATTGGAAGTACAATCCGTTATACACAATAAGTGTCCAATAAAACCCTGATGGATCTGAGACCATTAGCATGATTTCAGAGATTACATTCACGACCTAGAACTGTTCAGGGAAACTGGAACATATGATCATCCTATGCAAAATGTGCAATATTCAATTAAGCTTGAAATAATGCTGTTATGTACTATAATTAAGCTTTCTCAATGATATTGCAAAATCCTGTGACCCGATGTCAGCTCAGTTGAATAGTCACAATAATGCAATAAATATGTGTTCTACAGCGCTGAGCATATATATCATTAAAACAAGTCGAAAACATAATTCCATCCTTGAATTATTTTTGTTGGAAAGGACTATGACTTGCTTTTGCAGATGTAACCCAGTCCTATGGATTCAGGATTTAACTTCTAACTTGCCTGAACTAAAGTCAAATATAGCCATTTAACTCAATGATCTAAATCCTCTCCCTCCACAAAACTGTTCCATCGTAAATCAACAATACCTCCAACCTCTCAGTCTGTCAAGTATTTTAATCATGGCAATTTCCCAGAAACTTCCTACACTTTCCACTCTTAATCCTCATATTCCATCTGTCACTAAATCCAGTCAGTTCTTCCTTCAAAATGCTTTCAAGAGCCACCTCTTCTTCCAGTCAATCAATGGTATTTATTGAGCACTTATTGTGTGCAGAGCACTGTACTAAACACTTTGGAGAGTACAATACAATAGAATTGGTAGACATTATCCTTGTCCACAAGGAGGTTATGATGTGGAGGCTACCACGCTGGTCTACTGCATCAGCCTCGTTGTTGATCTTTCTATCTCCAGTCTATATTTCATTCTGCTACCCAGTTCATTTTGCTAAAATGACATTCTGCACAAGTCTCCCTCTCCTGAAATAAAGCCTCCGGAGGTTACCTATTCCTTTCCACATCAATTGGTACTTCATGATGATTGTTTTTAAGACACTCAGTCAGTTCTCTCATTCCTAGCTATCCACTATCATCTCACTTCACCCAATTCCTCTTTGTTCCTCTGAAGCTTATCTACTCACTATGCCTCATATTCATTTCTCCTATCACCAACCTCTTGCTCACACCTTCCATGCTGCCTGAAACTCCTTTCCCATCCATATTTGACAGACCCCAGCTCTTCAGAAGTGGAAAGAGCATGGGCCTCGGAGTCAGAGAATCTGGGTTCTAATCCTGACTCTGCCACTTGTCTGCTGTGTGACTTTGGGCTAGTCACTTAATTTCTCTGTGTCTCAGTTCCCTCATCTGCAAAATGGGGATTCAATACCTGTTCTTCCTCTGACCTAAACTGTGAGCCCTGTGAGACCTGATTATCTTGCATCTACCACAGTACTTACATCGTGCTTGATACATAGTAAAATGATTATTTTTATGATTATTATCATTATTGTCATTATTATTACTATAATTATTATTATTATCATTATCATTACTATTCAGAGCCCTTCTGAAACCATATCTTCTCCAGGAGATCTTTCCCAGTGAATTTCTAATTTCCCCAACTTCTACCTCAACTACCACATCAGCACCTTCCCAAATTTAAGGACTCCAAGTACTCACATTCCCCTAGAACTCTGTTAAAGTCTTATAAACTCGATTACTCCCTCTTACCTACAATTTACTTTGTTGACTGTCAACCGTGCTATACTGAAAGCTCTTTAGGGGCAAGGATCATTTTACTCAATTATACTGTACTCAGTAAAGTGCTCAAAACTAATGAGTGATAAGTCACAACTCCGGATATCATGTTGAGAAATATTTACATAATGCTTATGTTGCAGCACTAGAAATTAATTTGGCTTTTCCATTTTAATTGTAATCATTTGCCAGGGAACTGATTTTTCCTAAGCATCATGAAGAAGGTTAAATATTTTTGCAAGCTGTGGTTGCACTTCTGGCAACTGGAAATGATAGACTCACAGGCTAAAATTATCCCTGTAATTTAATGTGGCTATTATATCCTGGGGGGGAATTATAATGTGGTTGCCTTCACTAAATATGATCATCAATCCAATGGGTATACTCAAAATTCAATCCTTAAATCCCTGAAGCTGAAATGCTATAGGCACAATTTTTTTTGAATGTCCAGAGAGAAGACTAAGGAAGAGTATAGCTGCATCAACCAATCTCAAAATAATAATAATAATAGTCTTTGTTAAGCACTTTCTATGTGCAGGCACTGCACTAAGCGCTGGGGTGGGATATAAGCAAATCGGATGGTCACAGTCCCTGTCCCATACGGTGTTCACACTCTTGATCCCCATTTTACAGATGAGGCAACAGAGGCACAGAGAAGTGAAGTGACTTGGCCAAGGTCACACAGTAGACAAGTGGCAGAGCCAGGATTAGAATCCATGACCTTCTGACTCAGGCCCCTGCTCTATCCATTACAACATGCTGCTTCTCTTTTAACTCTTTTAAAAGGAGTAGTAGTCAAGGTGAGAGGCTACTAATATGATAAAGGTTAATCTCTCCCTCAAAATGTGAATGCAAAGAAAATCCTTGGCTGCACTGACATATATATATATATATATATGTATATATCTGTATATATCTATACAGATATATCAATATATCTATGTATATATGTATGTATGTGTGTATGTATGTATATAGGTATGTATGTATGTGTATATATATATATATATATATATATGTATATATCTATATACACCTTTAGTCTTTGTAACTATCTTTGAATCTGTCTTTTGGTATCTTAAGATGCCTGGATCATCTTTGTGCAGAAATGGTCTGGGTATGTTACTCCCCTCCTCAAAAATCTCCAGTGGCTACCAGTCAACCTACACATCAGGCAAAAACTCCTCACTCTCAGATTCAAGGCTGTCCATCACCTCGCCTCCTCCTACCTCACCTCACTTCTTTCCTTCTACAGCCCAGCCCGCCCCCTCCGCTCCTCTGCCGCTAACCTCCTCACTGTGCCTTGTTCTCCCCTGTCCCACCATCAACCCCCAGCCCATGTCATCCCCCGGGCCTGGAATGCCCTCCCTCCTCACATCCGCCAAGCTAGCTCTCTTCCTCCCTTCAAAGCCCTACTGAGAGCTCACCTCCTCCAGGAGGCCTTCCCACACTGAGCCCCCTCCCTCCTCTCCTCCTCCCCATCCCCCCCGCCCTACCTCCTTCCTCTCCCCACAGCACCTGTATATATGTTTGTACAGATTACTCTATTGATTTTATGTGTACATATTTACTATTCTATTTATTTTTTGTTAATATATTTTGTCTTGTTGTCTGTCTCCCCCTTCTAGAACGTGAGCCCGTTGTTGGGTAGGGACCGTCTCTATATGTTGCCAACTTGTACTTCCCAAGCGCTTAGTACAGTGCTCTGCACACAGTAAGCACTCAATAAATACAATTGAATGAATGAATGAATCTTAAGAAAGGTAGTGTTGCCTAATGGAAATGACATGGCCCTGGGAGTTAGAGGACTTGGTTTTTATCCTGGCTCTGCCACTTACTGCTGTGCAACCTTAGCCAAGCCTCAGCTTCCTCTTCTGCAAAATGGGGATTCAATGCCTGTTCTTCATTCATTTATTCATTCAATCATATTTATTGAGCACTTACTGTGTGGAAAGCACTGTATTAAGTGCTTGGAAGTATTGGAAGAGTACAATATAATAACAAACAGACACTTTCCTGCCCACGATGAGCTCACAGTCTGTTCTCCCTCCTACTTAATAATAATGATAATAATAATAATAATGTTGGCATTTGTTAAACGCTTACTATGTGCAAAGCACTGTTCTAAGCACTGGGGAAGATACAAGGTGATCAGGTTGTCCCACGGGGGGCTCACAGTATTCATCCTAATTTTCCAGATGAGGTAAATGAGGCACAGAGAAGTTAAGTGGCTTGCCCAAGGTCACACAGCTGACAAGTGGCTGAGCGGGATTCAAACCCATGACCTCTGACTCCAAAGCCCATGTTCTTTACTGTGTATGCCAAGTAGGACAGGGATTGTGTCCAACCTGATTATCTTGTAACTACCTCAGCACTCAATAAGTGTTTAATACCACAATCATTATTATTAATCTCACCAACGGCTCTTCTCAAGGACTTTCGGAGACTCTGTTCTCTCCCAGCTGGAATATACCAGGATGATCTTTGAACTGCAGTTTTCTCCTAACAGGCCACCATTATACCACATTGCTGTACTGTACTCTCCCAAGTGCTTAGTACAGTGCTCTGCACATAGTAAGCACTCAATAAGTGTTTATGGGCAAACAATGAACTAAGCAGGGGTAGATAAAACTTTATCAGATTGGACAGCCCCTATCCCACAAAGGGCTCAAAATCTAAGGTGAACTGATATTTAATTCCAATTTTACTGATGAAGAAAGTGAGGCACAGATGCATTTGCGGCAGCTCGCTGGTTTGAAAGCAATATAAAATTTTATTTCACATCTATATGTTTCCTATATCAGGGGATATTTGGGTTCTCTTTCACTTGACCTCCTTGCCATACCTAAGGTGTTTATTTTAGGTTCTCACAAGTGCAGTCTCTTGTCTGTCGTAATAAAATTGGAATACTTTGGCAAAAGTCATTTTTCCTTTTTGAGACTCATTTTGTTCTCAACAGCTGGTAAAGGCTTTCTTAGAGAATAATCAGAATAAAGAATATAATACTTCCAAAGGAGTTTTTAGTTTTAGACTGTGAGAGCCCACTTTTAGACTGTGAGCCCACTGTTGGGTAGGGACTGTCTCTATATGTTGCCAACTTGTACTTCCCAAGCGCTTAATACAGTGCTCTGCACACAGTAAGCACTCAATAAATACAATTGATTGATTGATTTAGCCCAAACAATCTGAAATGGCACTTGATATACTATTCCAGAAATCATATACCTCAATATTTCATAATAAGATCAGCTATATCATTCATCCTATGCTTACTCTCTTCAAGACTGAGTTATCAAACTTATTAAGTGCTTCTACTGCAACTTTGCTATGTATTATAAAGGACAATGATATGACATGCAGAGCAATAATGCAACTGACATCAATTTAAGATTTAATTCTACTTTGCTGTACTTGAACTACTTAAAAACATGTCACCAATATTTATTCCTCTGATGCCCCAGAATAGGAGGTTTCTGCACACAAATCTCCAAATGAATGTTGGCCATTACATATATCATGAACTGACACTTTCCCAAGGAAAAAATAAATCAAGTAGATTCTTTGAATATCACATCTCCACAAGCGCATACAAAATGGCAGGCATGTGTTTCTACTGGCATGAGGATGAAATAAATTACCCTAGAAACATGTCCTTGGTAATAATGCAGACTGTGACTCCTATTCTTTTCAGGAAGACCTGTCTGCCAGCTAAATGATTCATCCTCTAGACAGTCCGGAAGAAACCTCTGGCATACATAAGATTTGGGAGGAGGGAGGTGGACAGAGGGATAGGATGGCATGCCAAGACATCTCACCAGCCTTTGCTTCAAGTATGGACACCCGTCAGTAAGTTGATGGTATTTATTGAGAGCTTACTGTCCTCAGAGCACTGAGCTAAGCGCTTAGGAGAGTACGATATAGCAATGAACAGACATATTCCCTGCCCACAGTGAGCTTACACTGCCTCACACTCTCACCACCACTCCCAGAATGCACTTGCTACTTCTGGATTCGGCCTTACTCTTCTGGAGTCTATGCAGCCAACTCCAGAACGAACACTCTCCCTCCTCAAATCCAACGAATAATTATTCTCCCCCCACTTTAAAGCCTTATTGAAAGCACATCTCCTCCAAGAGGCCTTCCCAGAATAAGCCCTACTTTTCCTCATCTCCCACTCCCTTCTGTGTCGCCCTGACTTGCTCCCTTTGCTCTTCCTCCCGTCCCCCACTGCAAGCCCAGCAGCACTTACGTATATATCTGTCATTTTATTTATTTGCTTTGATGTCTGTCTCCCCGACTCTAGACTGTGAGTTCACTGCGGGCAGGAAATGTCACTGTTTATTATTCCATTGTACAGTCCTGAGCACTTAGTACAATGCTGTGCACACAGGGGTTAGAGCACTGGTCTTGTAAACAGGGGTCGTGAGTTTGAATCTCACCAGGGCCTGTGTTGATGTTGCTGCTTCCTGCGCTTAGAACAGTGCGTGGCACATAGTAAGTGCTTAACACTATTATTATTATTATTATTATTAATATGTTTGTACATATTTATTACTTTATTTATTTATGTTACTTGTACATATCTATTCCATTTATTTTATTTTGTTAATATGTTTGGTTTTGTTCTCTGTCTCCCCCTTTTAGACTGTGAGCCCACTGTTGGGTAGGGACTGTCTCTATATGTTGCCAACTTGTACTTCCCAAGTGCTTAGTACAGTGCTCTGCACACAGTAAGTGCTCAATAAATTCGATTGATGATGATGATGATGAAATCCTGACCCTGGGACCCAGACCTCTCAGAGAGCCTGATCCCCAACTCACCTTAGCCATTTTCTTACATATTTATTACTCTATTTATTTTACTTGTACTTATCTATTGTATTTATTTTATTTTGTTAGTATGTTTGGTTTTGTTCTCTGTCTCCCCCTTCTAGACTTTGAGCTCACTGTTGGGTAGGGACTGTCTCTATATGCTGCCAACTTGTACTTCCCAAGCGCTTAGTACAGTGCTCTGCACACAGTAAGTGCTCAATAAATACGATTGATTGATTGATTAATAATAATAAATACTACTGAATGAATGAATGAATGAATGCACACCTTCTCCCTCCCATTCCCTTATTTGAACAGAATAATTTGGCTCCCCTCTGGACCTGCTGCTAAATACCCATAAGTCAGAGTCAATCCCAAACTCCCCGTGTTTAGGAGGATCAAAGGCAGGTTTGGACCTAGAAAGTCTACCCTCGATCCCATTTAGAATGTTGTAGAAGCTCCAGAGGCCATGACAGAGCTGAACCCACAAGCAGGTAGGAGAAACCAACAGGGTTTAATTCTGAACCAGTGAAGACTAAAGGAAAAATTCACAAGATAATTATCTGTAGCTCCTGAAGGATTTCAGGACTGAGAAGCACATCATCCACCTAGAAATCAGTCTTTATCAGGTAGCCATGTGACCCGAAGCCTGAGTGCCTGAAAACTGGTTTAAACTGAAATTACCCACCAACAAAGACTTTAACCAAGTTAACCCACACTAACCTTCCTTTTAATCCCTATTGTAGCTCAGAGAAACAAAGACAACACATGTGGTGAACCAGGCCATAAGAGGTTTTGACTTCTATACCGCAAAAATTTTCATTAATCAATCAATTCATGGTGGTATTTAAGTGCTTACTATTTGTCAAGTGCTGTACTGAGTGCTGAGGTAGCTACAACATTAGGTCCCACAGGGCCTCACGGAGTAGTAGGAGGGAGAAGAATTATTGAATCTCCAATTAGCAGATGAGGGAACTGAGGCACAGAGAAGTTAAGTGACTTGCCCAAGGTTACACAGCAGAAAAATGGCAGAGCTGGGATTAAAACCAAGGTCCTCTGATTTACAAGCCCAAGATCTTTCCACTAGGCCACATTGTTTCTCATTCTCAGCTCCTAGAAACAACAAATGGGATTTTTTTTCTTCCCTCCACGGCTGAATCTGCTCTGCCTACCACCGCCCTATTGGTCCAAAAACATTGTGTGCCCCCAAATTATTCTAAACATCCTAAATAGGTGGGTTATGGGGAGGATTGACCAAGATAACAGCATCTGTAGCTAGGCTAGCATCCCCACTACTACCCTTGTTTTTTTCTAACATTTTTTCTAACATGGCAACAGTAGTACTGTCAGAGATTTGGGATTCAAGATTGCAGATAATGGTTTGAACAAAAAGTATCCTGGCTAATTGCCTTAACCGCTGGTTCTACATGGCACAAACTGCTTTTTTCTGGGTGTCCTCATTTTTTAACAGAGGTTTCACAGCTATAATCTAATTCATGGCCTCAAAATAAAGAAGCAGCATGGCCTAGTGGATACAGCACAGGCCTGGCAGTCAGAAGGACCTAGGTTCTAATCCCAGCTCTACCACTTATCTGCTGTGTGACCTTGGGCAAGTCACTTAACTTATCTGTGCCTCAGTTACCTCATCTGTAAAATGGGGATTAAGACTGTGAGACCCATGTGGGAGAGGGACTGTGTCCAACCTGATTAGCTTGTATCCACCCCAGTGCTTAGTACAGTGCCTGGCACATAGTAAGCACTTAAAAAATACCATAAAGAATACAGAAATTTAGAGAGTTGCCCCTTCTACAAAACAGCATCCTTGGAGCCACAGTAAATTAAGGCAAGAAAAATTGTTCCCAAAGGAAAAGAAACAAAAAAAGTAATACCAAAGAGGAAGTTATTTACAAGAAATAAGCCTACTTTCTCTTTTAAAAGAAATATACTGCAACCATCACACGATATGAACCTTGAGCTTAATCTAAATTTGAAATCTGCATTCACTCTAGTAGGTGCTTTTTGTGAGATTTCAACACATACCATCAGAAGTCCCGTTGAAAGTTGGTAAGAGCATTGTGGGGAAGAAAAGGAAGAATTATACATCCAAAGAAGTAAAGATGCTGATTCTCTGAATAAATTGATTAATTTCACAACAAAAAGGAATTGTTCAGGGTGGAGCCAAGCCTTCTAGACATTAAGCTGCTTAAGGGCAGGGATCATATCTACCAACTTTACCACATTTCACTCCCTGAAGCACTGCGAAGCAACATGCCCTAATGGAAAGAACATGGGCCTGTGAGACAGAACCTGGGTGCTAGTCCTGGTTCTGCCACTTGTCAGCTGTGTGACCTTGGGCAAGTCACTTAACTTCTGGGTGCCTCAGTTTCCTCATCTGTAAAATGGGGATTAAGAGTGTGAGTCCCATGTGGGACATGGACTGTGTCTAATCTGACAATAATAACAATAATAATAATAATAATAATTTTGGCATTTGCTCAGCGTTTACTATATGCCAGGCACTGTTCTAAGCACTGGGGTTGGATGTTGCTTGATTAGCTTGTACCTACACCAGCGCTTAGTACAGTGCCTGCCACATGGTAATCGGTTAACAAATAGCATTTTTATAAAGTGCTTAGCAAGTAATCAATCAATCTCTGGCATTTATTGAGTGCTTACTCTATGCAGTTTACTACAATACAATACTAAGAGCTTGGGAAAGTACATTACAGCTGTTGGGAGACACATTCCCTGGACAAATCGAGCACATAGGAAGCGCTCAAGAAATATCATTGATTGATTCTTGAAGGGACAGATACAAGGCCTGAATTTCTGTTTACTCTAACTGCTGAGAGGAGGCTGATTCTGTGTTTTCTGCCCCTGGACTGAAACAAGACTTTTCAATTGTCAAGGCTTCAATCAACACTTGAGAGAAACAGGTGCTGGAGAAATAAGTGTTTGCTGCTTACTTTGGGGTTTTATGGCTTAAATCCTAGTTTTCCATTTTCCATCGCCTTTCCACCTTAGAGTACAATTACATATTCCACTCCATTACATAGAGTAGAATTACCTAAGCCTGTCACATGGTAAGAAGCCTTTTTTATCACCTGCCTATCCTCCCGGAAAAGGTTAACTGAAGCAATAGCGGATTGGTTTTCTATCTTTTTTGCTTCCTGATTTGTTTCTGGTTTCAGTCTGTATCTTCTCTTGCATTCCTTTTTGAGTAAATTCTTCTCTGCAGTGTAACAGTTTCTTTTTTGTTTTTTTAATGGTTCTTATTAAGAGGTTTCTATGTGTGAAACACCATACCAAGTGCTGGGGTAGATAATAAAATGATGGTTTTTGTTAAGTGCTTCCTGTGTGTCAAGCAGTGTTCTAAGGGATGGGATAACATCAGAGAAGCAGCATGGTTCAGTGGAAAGAGCACGGGCTTGGGAGTCAGAGGTCGTGGGTTCAAATCCTGGCTCTGCCACTGGTCAGATGTGTGACTTTGGGCAAGTCACTTAACTTCTCTGTGCTTCAGTTACCTCATCAGTAAAATGGGGATTAAGACTGTGAGCCCCACATGGGACAACCTGATCACCTCGTATTCTCCCCACTGCTTAGAACAGTGCTTTGCACATAGTAAGAACTTAACAAATGCCATTATTATTATTATTATTATTATTAACAGGTAGGCCTCAGTTACTGTCCCACATGGAGCACACAATCTAAGCATGAGAGTGAACAGGTACTGAATCCTCATTTTACAGTTGTGGAAACTGAGGTGCAGAGAAGTTAAATGACTTGGCCAAGGTCATACCACAGAGAAGTGATGGGATTAGAACCCAGCTCCTCTGACTCCCAATGGATCTGTCCATCCTTGCAGACCTCACCACATCAACTTTCCCCATTCCCTCCTTTCCCCACACCGTCCCTCTCCTCAGCAGGAGGTGGTAGTGAAGAAGGAGGAAGGTGAGAGGAGACCCTTCTTTTCTGAGCCTTCTCTTTCAGGGAAGCTCCAAGAAGGTCCCCTCTAGACTGTGAGGTCCTTGTGAGCGGGGAACTTGGCTAATAATAATTATGGCATTTGTTAAGCTCTTACTATGTGCCAGGCACTGTACTAAGCAGTCTACCAGTTCTGTTATATGGTGCTCTCCCAAGCAGTTAGTACACTACTCTGCACCCAGTAAGTGCTCAATTAATATGATTGGTTGATCATTTGAAACCCATAGGTATGGAGCATAGCTTGACTAGGAAGAGTGGGGTGAGTCTACCTCCCGGTTGAATCTGATAGAGCAGAATGAAAAGGGAATTATATTCCCCATATGATAATAATAACAATGGTATTTGTTAAGCACTTACTATGGGCCAAGCACTGTTCTAAGTGCTGGGGTAGATACAAAGTAATCAGTTTGTCCCACGTGGGGCCCACAGTCTTAATCCCCATTTTACAGATGAGGTAACTGAGGCACAGAGAATTTAAGTGGCTTGCCCAAGGTCACACAGAAGACAAGTGGTGGAATGGGGATTAGAACCCATGTCCTCTGACTCCCAAGTCCTGCTCTTGTTGGTAAGCCATGCTATTTGACAGGAAGTGTGCCCAGGTCTGGTGTCTGGAACAGGAATGCAGAAATGGGCTTCTCGTATCTCCAGACATGAAGCAACAGTGGCTTGAAAGAAAGCCATCTCTGCTTCCAGACAGAATTTTGCTGATATTAACAGCTAGAAAGTCCTGAACATTCAGCCTTTCCCATCCTTATTGAGAGATGGGGAGACTGAAATTATAAGGGTGTAAAAGTGATATTTGGCAAATAATAAACCATAATTATTTTTTATGGTATGTGTTCAGCACCTACAGTGTGCCAGGCACTGAACTAAGTGCTGGAGTAGACACAAGATGATCGGGTTGGACACAGTCCCTGTCCCACACTGAACTCGTAGCTTTAGTCCGCATTTTAAAGATGAGGTAACTGGGGCACAGAGAAGTTAAGTGACTTGCCTAAGGTCACACAGCAGACAAGTGGCAGAGCTAAGATTAGAATCCAGGTCCTCTAAATCATAGGTCCAGGCTCTGTCCACCACGCCATATTGCTTCTCAATTGAGTGGCATTATAGATACACAGAATAGACACATTGAAAATCCCCTTGGCTACTGAAAAGATTTTAAAGTTCTCCCTGAAAATGCCCAAGGGAAAAGTACATTTATGAAACTATTCCTATCCACCAAGTCTGGAATTGATAGATGTAATCAGCTCCAACAATTAAGAAAATCAGGATAAGTGCCCACTTTTAAATGGGCAGAGATTGGTAGAGATTAATTGGAGAATCTCTTCTGGAGGAAATGGCTTTTTCAGAGTGCTTTGAAGATGGCAGATCCATGCAGGGGATGGACCTCCATGCAGAGGGAAATAAATGAAGAGTGGGTCAGAGATGGGAGACTAGAAAGAGGTTCTGTGAGAAATTTAGCTTGAGACCTGGGAAGAGTGTTAGCGGAGGTGTAGTGGGAGAAGAGAATGGGTAGATGAGAACAGGTGCAGGAACAAAGGGGAAAAATAAGAAGAAAATAGCTCATCGATTGAAATTCTGTCTAATGCTGAGAGAAATGAGTAGGGATTAGAGGTTTTGAGGAGTTTAGCGTTCATTCTTCTGAATGGAATTTTAGAAAGACGATCTGGACTGCTGAATATAGGATAGATGAAAGGGTGGAGATGTTGGAGGCAGGGAGACTGGTAAATTGTCTGTATTTTTTATGTTATTTGTTAAGTGCTTACTATTTGTCAGGCACTGTATGAAGCACTGGGGGTGATTCAGGCTAATTAGGTTGCATCTAGTCCATGTCCCATCTGGGGCTCACATTTCATATAGATATATAATATATTATACATCTATATATCAAATGTCATCGTGTCATGTCTGATTCATAGCGACTTTATGGGCATATTTTCTCCAGAACATCTTATCTTCTGCCATAATCCATAGCCTTGCAGATGGCTCACATTATTAATCTCCATTTTTACAGATGAGGTAACTGAGGCACAGAGAAGTGAAGTGACCTGCCCAAGGTCACAGAGCAGACAGCGTTGGAGCCAGAATTAGAATCCAGGTTCTTCTGACTCCTAGGCACGTGTTCCATCCACTAGGCCATGCTGTTTCTTTTGTAATAATCTTAAAGCAGCCCTCTATTAAAATTTTAGAAACCCTCATGAGACACAGCTGAGTTAAAGAATCACTCAATCAATGGTATTTATTGAGTGCTTACTGTTTGCTGAACTCTGTACTATGCCCTGAGGAAAGAACAACACAGTAGAGTTGGTAGAAATATTCCTTGCCCATAAAGGAGCTCAGTCCAGAGGGGGAGAGGAATTAAAATAAATTACTGCTGTAGAAATGGGATAGGTACATAGAAGCTGTGGAGTTGAGGGTTACAGATACAAGTGTATTTACAGTGTAGAAGGGAGAACAAATGGGAAAAATGAGGACCTATCAGGGAAGGCCTATTGGGGGAAATGTGATTTTAGGAGAGTTTTGAAGCTAGGGAGAGTGGTATTCTGTTGGATATGAGTGGGGAGTGAGTTCCAGGCCAGAAAGAGGCAAGACAGATGATGGCGGTGTCAGTGGCGAGATGGATGAGATCGAGGTTCAGCGAGTGGGGAGCGAAGTGTGCGGGTTGGGTTGTAGTAGATCAGTGAGATAAGGTAGGAGAAGAAGAGTTGATTGAGTGCTTTGAAGCCAATGGTTTCTGGAAGAACACAGTGCTGACATAACCATATTCAACCCCTCTTCTGACCCTCTGTTAGGCTTATGTGGCACTGAGAACACTCATCCCCTAAAAATGTAAATGACTAGCTCTGATAATTCATTTATTATTTAGGCTCCCCCTCCCCCCCCAAGTGCTGGAAAATGTGGCCGATGAAGAGCTCAGCACCTGCTAGCTCTTGAAACAGTTGCTCAGAATTTGTACTGTGTTCCTGTGAGCTTTTTCTACTAATAAGATTTCTAAAATCTCAGATAAAAGGTGATCAATCAATTGTATTTACTGAGCACTTACTCTATGCAGAGAACCATATTAAGCTCTTGAGAAAGTACAACAGAGTTAGTAGACATAATTTCTGCTGTCACGGAATTTACAATCTGGGGGAAAGACAGAAACTAAAATAAATTACAGGTCGAGAGAAGAATCAACATTTGTCTTGTCTTATGCTGTCAAGTCATTTCCAACCCATAGCGACTCCATGGACACATCTCTTCCAAAACGTCCCATCTCCATCTGCAATCGCTCTGGTAGTGTATCCACATAGTTTTCTTGGTTAAAATATGGAAGCAGTTTACCACTGACTTGTTCCATGCAGTAAACTTGAATCTCTGCCCTCCACTCTCTCCCATGCCGCTGCTGCCCAGCACAGGTGAGTTTTGACTTGTAGCAGATTGCCTTTCTCTTGCTAGCCACTGCCCAAGCTAGGGAATGGAACAGATATGCCTCTGTTTGACTCCCTCCAGTAGCTGAGACTAGTAGAGTACTTGATATTCTCCAGGTGTGATCCTGAGAGGGGCATCAACATTTAGAGATTTATAAATAAGTGCTACTGGAGTGGGGTGGGGGGTGATAAGTACCTTGTACTTTGAGAAGCAGTGTGACCTAGTGGAAAGGGAAGAAGTATGGGAGTCAGAGGACCTGGGTTCTAATTATGGCTCTGCCACTTGTCTGCTGTGTTACCTGGGCAGGTCACTTAAATTCTCTGAGCCTCAGTTCCCTCATCTACAAAATGAAGATTTAATACCTGTTCTCCTTCCTACTTAGACTGTGAGCCCCATGTGCAACCTGATGATCTTGTAACTACCCCAGTGCTTAGTACAGTGGTTGGCACATAATAAGTGCTTAACAAATTCCACCTCCTTCGAAGCCTTATTGAGGGTACATCTCCTCCAAGAGGCCTTCCCTGATTAAGTCCCTTTCCTCTTCTCCCACTACCTTCTGTGTCCCCCTGACTTGCTCCTTTTTTTCATTCCTTCTTATCCACTTCAGTACATATCTGTAATTTATTTATATTAATGCCTTTCTCCCCTCATCTAGACTGTAAGCTCATTGTGGGACAGGAACGTGTCTGTTTACTGTTGCACTGAAGTCTCCTGAGCGCTTAGTACAGTGTACTCAATAGCACTCAATAAGTACAGTTGAATGAATGAATGAATGAAAAGTGCTTAGGTAATGCAAAAGTTCTGGAATGGCAGTGGGGACTGAAATATGGTGAAAAGAAGATGGATCAATCAGGGATGGCCTGCTGGAGGAGATTTAATTTCAGAAGGGCTTAGAAAATAGGGAGAGGTGGTCTACAAAAGTGGAGGGCACAAGAAGTCAGTGATGAGAAAGACAAGGAAGAAGGGGGTTGAGAGGGGTAAAGCAAGTGAGCTGGAATGCAGTGAGAGAGAAGCAAGGGTAGGGAGGAGAGAGCTGATTGAGTTCCTAAAAGCCAATGTCACGAGTATTCACTTGAAACGGGCAACCACTGAAAGTTGAAAAACGATGCAAAACGATATTTTAGAAAAATCATCTGGGCACCAGAGTGAAGTAGAGACTGGAGGCAGGGAGGTCAGTGAGGATGCTGATGCAGTAGTAGAGTTGGACCATGACAAGTGCTTAGATCAAGGTGGAGGCAGTATGGATGGAGAGGAAGGCATAGACTCTGGAGATGTGTAGAAAGAAATGATGGGAATTGGTAACTCAATGAATGTGGGACTTGAAAGGTAAACAGGAGTCCAGGATGTCAACAGTGATGAAAAAGTTAGGAGGAGGAGAAAATTTGGGAGAGAGGATGAGGAGTTCCATTTTGGAAATGTTGAGCTTGAGGTTCCAGTGGTACGTCCATATAGAGCCATCTGGAGGCAGGAGGAGATAAAAGATGGCAGAGTGAGAGGTTGAGGTTAGTGAGGTGGATTTGAGAGTCATTCTCACAGAGGTGGTCGGGAAGCCTTGAGAGCAGATGAGCCCTCCAAACGAATAGGTACTCAGGTGATGCGAAAGGGCTTACCTGGTTTTGGGAGGGGATAAACGGTGGGGAGATTAGAGATTAATTGGGGATGGTCACCTGGAAGACATGAGATTTCAGAAGAGCTATAAATATGGGAAGATCAGATCATCAGGTCACACATTGTCCCTGTCCCTCAGGGAATTCACAATCTAAGTAGGCAAGAGAGATCAGGTATTTATGAGCTAGTGGACAGAGCACGGGCCTGGGAGTTAGAAGGTTATGGGTTCTAATCCTGGCTCCGCCACTTGAATGCTGTGTGACCTTGGGCAAGTCACTTAAATTATCTGGGCCTCAGTTCGCTCATCTGTAAACTGGGGATTAAGGCTGTGAGCCCCATGTAAGACAGGGACTGTACCCAACCCAAGTATCTTGTATCTACCCCAGAGCTTAGAACAGTGTCTGGCACAGAGTAAACAACTAATACTGTAATTATTTAATCCCCATTTTTTACAAATGAGGAAACTGAGGTAGAGAGAAACTTGCCCAAGGTCTCACACACAGCAGGCAGGTGGCAGAGGCAGGATTAGAACCCAAATCCTCTGACTCTGAGGTTGCAGCTCTTTCCATTGGACCGTGCTGCTTCCCTCTGGATTTGCAAAACCACAAGTCCCCAAAAGAGGATTATACTGGTTTCAAATTTGAGTTAATACGGCATGCCCAATATTTCTGATTATAAGGCCTAAATATATAAATATGAATAATATGGTGGAATATTTACAATATTCATTGTTTTAAAAGAAAATGTGAAGCCTAGTCTCGGGAAAGGAATGCAGTCAGCAGTTTTCCTGAAAGTGAATCTGCTCATGCTTGCTTTCGTCAACACTCTAATCCAGCTAGTTCGCAATCTTGACCAGTGCCTTGACAGCACCAAAGCGATATAGGGTCAGAAGAACCAATAATATGGATCTGGATGTCAGTGGGATATTGATGACATACATAATGACTCTGAATTAATTTTCTAAGTCATTTTACGATGCAGCACAGTTCTAGTATTAGAAGTCACAAAATGCAGTTTCCTCGAGTTCAATACAGGAGAGTCCTAGAATACACAGAGTCTTTAAAACATCACCTTTTAAACTTTTAAAGAAAAGTGTTCTAATGAAAGCCAGGTAACCTACCACATGATGACATCATATCTAAAAATTATACATCATACATTATTTATTTATATTAATTTCTACCCCACCCATAGGCTGTATACTCACTGTGGGCAGGGAATGTTTCTACTAATTCTTGTATTGTACTCTACTGAGCGCTTAGTGCAGTGATCTGCACACAGTAAGCACTCAATGAATACCACTGACTGGTTGATTGATGATCATCACAGTTTGATTTGTAAAGTGAAAAAGTCTGTTTCTACCTTAGGACAATAAAATATGGTCATTTGTAGTATATCCTTGGGAGTTCCTTGAAAGCTTTGTTCCTAGACAACTGCATCCCGTATAGTCCCACTCACGTGAGCCAAGTCAGGGAGGTAGAGGAGGAGGTGGGCAGGGGCATGGTTTTCCATGTTTGTTGGTTAAGTGAAACTTGCTTCTCAGATATTTTTCACACAGAACTACCACCCTGGGAAAAGTTAACAAGGAAAATCCCGAGAAGCAATTTTAGCTTTAAAAGAGGGGGGAAATACCCTTAGAACACAAGCTGTGTCATGCTAGCACAGAGTAATCATCTTTCCATCCCAGTGTTGGGTTTCCAATAGTGGCACTGGGGGATCCCTGGAAAGAAAGCTTCTTGTAGGCAGAGAACCTAAGCATGCAGTAAGCACTCAGTATATAACCCCCGATTGAAAGTGTAATGGTTGCCCAACTTGAAGTCCACCATCAGGGCAATAGAATCACTTTGTAATAGCCCTAAATTTCCACTGAGAAACTCCATATGGAATAACAAACTTCCTAAAGCCTTCTAAGAACCCCAGGTTCCCCTCTATTAATGTACCATGAATTTAATTAAGTCTGTCTTCATGGTGATATTTTAATGCTCTATAAACTTGCCAGGCAACAGTATATGTTCAAAAACCTTTGAAAGAGATGTAATGTAATATTTAATTTCAGTTTTTATAAACTTACCAAATGTGTTTAGTACAATGGGAGAATAGTTAAAACAGCAAATACAACTTTTGTAAAACTTACATTTCACATGACTTTCATAAACATCCTTAATACGGTTACTTTTCGGTGAATATTTTTCATTTCTTTTTTATTTGTGTAATTTATATGTAAATCACAATGTGCAAGAATAACATTAACTACATTGAAATGGAAACCCTGCAAACAATTAGGGTTTCTAATATTATTTTTATTATTATTTGCATTAACATATCAGTTAAGTCATCCCAAATTTGATACAAAAAAGAGTTTGTGAAGAAACCCCAAAGATTGAGAAGACAGAAATTGAGATTATTTAGGAACTGGACATGCCTACTCTCAGAAGGACCTGGGTTGTAACCTCGTCTCTGCCACTGGTCTGCTGTGTGACCTTGGGCAAATCACTTAACTTCTCCATGTCTTAGTTACCTCATCTGTAAAACAGGGATTAAGACTGTGAACCACATGTGGGACATGAACCGTGTTCAATCTGATTTGCTTGCAACTACCCCAGGGCTTAATACACTGCTCAGCACATAGTAAGTGCTTAACAAATACCACCCCCCTAATAAAATAAAATAAAATAAAATCAGGAGAGAAGCAGTGAGTGGAGGACTTTTGGAAACAGGGATGAATTTGCCAGTTGAAAGAGAGATGCAAAAATTGTATGAAATGAGGCACAAAAATGGAATCTTTAGGCTTTGGACGTGAGTCTGAGCCTCTGTTGGACTCAGCTGAGGGACTGGAATATGAAGATGTTGTAAGTTGCAGATGAGGACTGACCAGAGAAAACCCTGGATTTCCTGAAGACGGATGACTATAAGATTGAGGTGAAAATTGAATGTGAAGTAGGCACTGTCTAAATTAGGGCTAGGCAATTGGTTCCTTTTCATATTGGTAGCTTGATCCCAAAATGCTTAGGCTCTGTGAATATTTAGTACTAAAACTGGTTATCATAACTCACCAGAATGAGTGGGTGTTTCACACAGTTGAAGAACCCAAGGCACTCTGAGAGAACCCAAGGCATTCTGCATTGGAAAAATACCTAAGCTAAAAGGAGCCTCAGCAATTTCCAAAATTATCACCCCACAACACTTATTCACATATCAATAAATTATATATTATAAATTATTCATTCTTATTAATATCTATCTCTCCCTTTAGACTGTAAGCTTGTTGAAGGCAGGGAATGTGCCTATTAACTCCGTTGTACTGTACTCTCCTGAGTACTTAGTATAGTGCTCTGCACATAGTAAGCACTCAGTAAATACCTTTGATTGATTATCAGTATACGCTGTCTAGAAGTCGAGGTGTGTGGGCTGAAGCTGTCATACTTCCCTTGCCTTTAAGGGCTTAATTATAAAATCCAGGAGGTGGTTGTAGGAGAATTTGAGGATAAATTTGAGTAACAAGTGGTGGACTTCTAATGTCTGCCCCTGCCTCAAGAAGAGAACATTCCCAAGGGGGAACCCAGGCATTTGAAAGCTTCTCTTTCCATTCATTCAGTAGTATTTATTGAGTGCTTACTGTGGGCAGATCACTGTACTAAGTGCTTGGAAAGTACAATTCAGCAATAAAGAGAGACAATCCCTGCCCACACCGGGCTTACAGTCTACCAGTGGGCCTTAGGGTTATCCTCCACACTGTAAGCTCCTGACAGGCAGGGAAAATGTCACCAATTCCATTGTATCGTATTCTCCCAAGCCTTTAATACAGTGCTCTGCACACAGTAAGCACACAATAAATATCATTGATTGATCCTGGCTGAAAAACATCTAGGTGGAGCCCCAACACACAGATCTAGAATCATTCTCAAAACAGCACTGACAATCTTCCAATTTCAGTTTTATATATTTATTTTGGCTGTGTATCGCAATGAGCACTTGGATAATCCCTTATATTTATTTCCTACAGAAAACAACAGAATTAGATGTTAATTAGTAAAGTCCTGTCAACTACTTTGACTATTTATGGAGACCTAAAAGTCATGTTCAAAGGCTTTACAAAGTCTAATCTTGCAGGGTGTATTTTATCTGAATTTTAAATTAATACTGGGTCAAAGTAAAACACAAAGTATTGTGTTGTAAAACCTAATCCTCCAAGAAGAGTTTATTCTCATGTGGCTTTCTGGGTCATAGAATCTTGGGCCTAAAATGCTATTTTCTTTTTCTTACAACTATCAGGAGTCATCTGTCATGATAGCTACTTTTTAATCTTTATCTTCTCCCAATTAGTCTCCTATCTTTGAACAATGTATCCTCCAAACCATCATCATTCAGTGCCTCATTGTCTGCAATAGGAAAGTAACGGAGAACGGTCTCCTTCGCTTCAAAATGAAAGAGAGGTCTTGGAACCCTTAATTTCCAATATTGAGTCTGGCTGTGAGATCAAGGACCGAGAAGAATTAGGGATTGCAGGAGAAAGAAAGGTTCCTCAATAATCAATTTCTAGACTGTAAGCTCACAGTGGACAGAGAACATGTCAAACAATTCTATTGCATTGTAATCTCCCAAGCATTTACTGCAGTGCTCTACACATAGGAAGAACTCAATCAATACTATTGATTTATTGATTGAGCCCTAAAATCATAACCTCTGAACAAGGATTATTCAGAGAAGTAATACAAAGAAACTTCCAGTAACATTTCTTTACCTAGACTAGATGGTTACTCTCCAGCTTTTCCTCTTCTGCCTGTTGACTGTCAATCAAGCAACCGTATTTATTGAGTACTTATTGTGTGCAGAGCACTGTACTAGACTTTCATTTATGAAGCACCTACTCTAGTCATCACCCCATTTTTAGGTGACAGAGACTACAGAAAAAAGCCCTAGTTAATAACATAAATACAAAATCTGAAAACAGTTATTGTAATAGTTGAGTTGGTAACACATATTTATGAAACCATCCAATATTGATATATATTCTTGAATGGTCATTGAAGGCATGATTAAATGGCTCATAAGTATCTCATCATTAATATATGATCTCTATCAATCAATGGCATTTCCTGAGCATTTTCTGTGTGCAGGGCACAGTACTAAGTGCTTGGTAGAGTATGACAGAGTGGGTAGACATGATCTCTGCCAACGAGGAAATGTGTAAGAAAAATTATTATTTATAGCTTGTATAAAATGTGCCTTGAATTATTTTTGAAAGATACTGACTGGTTATATAAAACTAATGTGTCCAACCTGCTATGCGTGTATCTACCCCAGTACTTAGAAGAGTGCTTGACACATAGTAAACACTTAACAAATACCATAATTCATTAATAATTTGAAATGGAGATTAAATGCTTCTTCATTGCTTCTCTTCCATTAACTATATCACTGAAGTATATCTAGATATATTACTTAACAGAAATTTATGGTCAAATTTTAACACTGAAATACTTTTTTAATTACCTTTTCTAATATTGCCTTTTTTAACTTGCTCATAGGCAGATTTTAGAGCTTTGGTAACATAATATTTTCCCAGGACTTATGCAAATTATTATTTTCACATGGTAATCATCACTGCTTTTTACAAAAAGATTTTAGAATTGCATGACTGAAAAATGGTGTAGGGTGGTAAGTACATACCAAATTCTATTAATAGCAAATGGACTCTTTTCTAACTTCTGATTCCTAGTTATCTTGGAAAATTGTTTCCCCTCAAAGTAAATTTTGACTGTTGGTCTTGTGGAGGAGAAAAAAATCTGGTATTCACCCACAGTGCAACGCTGCTAGAGACTTGGTGGTTCAGATGAAGTTGTCAGTCAAATTCAATTCTAGACCAGGTTCTGCCACTAAGTCCTCCTTTAATCTGAGACAAATCTCCTATTACACTGCTGGCCAAAACACTAGTTTTGACTATCATCAACATTATCATCCATTTACAAAACAACATCAAAATAGCATGAAAGAACCTTAAATCAAACCCAGGAAGTTATTGGCTTATATCACTGAATAGTATAAAACCCAGAAAAGTCCAGAATACTAAGCATTCTAAATGTCAGCCTATACTGGCAAGCAGCTAATTGTCAAATGCTAAACCCAACTACTCTCGGTTGTCACAGACGTGTCTTCCCCACAGAGACTTTTCACATTCCGAAGAAAAACTTCAGCAGCTCTTCAATTTCATATATTCATACTAAAATAAATAAAGCAACAAATTAAAAGAAACACATAGCACTATAGCATGGTAAAATGAATTCCCTGGACTCAGCTCTCTTTTAAACCTAGTTTTCATCTTTCACTGAAGAACATCTGTTTCTACTGTTGTTACATTTTGACAAGTGAATCGCATTTGCAGTTGGCCACACTAATGACTTGATTTCTGCATTCTCTCAAATCTCCAAACACTCATGCCCTGCCACTCATGTGGGTATATATATGATCTCATTTTCAAAAGACAACATTATTGACAGTGAGATTTTACTCATGCATGTGAGTGTTCCTGAAAAGACAGGTGTGGGATTAACACTCCTTTCCACATTGTTTGAACACGCAGATGAAACCTTTGTCAGGCTAACGGGCTTATCCCCCATCAGATTTGTCTCTGTATTTAATGTCTACGCATATCCCAAATCCTTTGAGAGTAATCAATGATGGGTATTTATGGAGCATCCAAGTGCAGAACTCCACACTAATTGGTGGATTACAATGGTTACAAAAACAGTGCTTTGCAGTGTTTAGCTGTTTAGTAAATACCATTACTGCAATAGAATTAGTAGATAAAATTCATGTCCTCAAGGAGTTTAGAATCGAACAGGAGGGCCAAAAATAATTTACAGATAGGAGGGAGGAAAAGTGGATATGTAGGTGAGTGCTTAAATAATATGGTATGTAAGATGATATATACAGTATTCAGCACACAGAAAGCACTCAATAAATACCACTGATGATAGTGATACAGATGGTTTGGTTAAACAAGTGCTAGTTGGTACAGAAGAGCATGGGCTTGGGCTGATACCATGACAAAATGGCACATTCTGTGCTATGAAACATAATTTTTTTTGGTACTTGTTAAGCACTTACTGTGTGCCAGGCACTGTACTAAGCTATGGGCTAAATATAAACTAATCAGGTTGGACAATGTCTATGTCCCACATGGGGCTCATGGTCTTAACCCCCACTTTACAGATGAAGTAAAGAGAAGTAAAGTGAAGAGACTTACACAAGGTCATACAGCAGATGAGTGGTGGAGCCAGGTTAAGTCATTCTGTCTCCCAGGTCTGTGCTCTATGCACTAGGCCAGGCTTCTTCCCCAGTCAGGGGAAATTCCTCAAGATGATTCCATAATGCAGTGCTTTATGGTGCCTCCTGCTCTGATGTCTATAAAGTTCATGGTAGGAAGTTGCCGAACCTTCTGTTTAAGGGGTAGTGCCAGGGAAGAGTCTTTCCTCCGGAGCTGGCCCTCGAAAGATGCAGGAGGGGCAGAGTCTGTCAGGAGATGCATGTGGATTGTGGTAGCAGGGGTGGCCTGGGGATCGTGTATCCTCCTCCAAGACCTCTTCCCCAGAGCTGACCCCTGGGAGCAGAATCAGGAGGGCAGAGCCCACCCAGGGATACGTGTGGATTGAGGGGGTGGCCCAGGGAGCATGCACCCAGTTACACGACGCCTTCTCCGGAGCTGACCTCTGCAGCAAAGTCAGGGGGGACAAAGTCTGTCCGGGGACATGTGCCCTGCTATAAGACCTTCTCCCCGGAGCTGATCTGCACGAATCTCAGCAGCGGTCCATGAGACGGGACGGAGCCACTTTGGTTTTGCCGCTGTGGACTCACACAGGGCCTCAGCGGAGCCTCGTGGCTGTGGGAGGAGAATGGTTTTCTGAGCTGTGGAGACACTGCTGCTCTCTGGGCTGTGGGATGCAGGGCTTCCACAAATGCCACCACTGTGGGGTCACATGGGGCTATTGCCAATCTCACGGCTGTGGGAAGGCAGAGGTTCCCTAAGCCACACTGAGCATCACACAGGGCCACTGCTGCTCTTGGGGCTGTGGAAGGTTGAAGGTTCTGTGAGCCACCTCTATGGACCATGTATGGCTATCACCACTCTCAGGGCCGTGGTACAGCAGGATTCTGTGAGCTGCCGCCATGGTGGGGCGAGTACTGCTTTTAGGGCTGTGGGAGGGGAGCATAGACTATAAACTCAGGTTGGCAGGGAAGCTATCTGTTCTATTTTTATACTGTACTCTCCCAAGTGCTTAGTACAGTGCTCTGCACAAATTAAGTGCTCAATAATTACCACTGATTGATTGATTGATTGAGGGAAGGGATCCGGAGACCTGCCATTAGTGCTGCTCTGTATCTGATCCACGAGTGGAGCTGTGTCAGATTATGGCATATGACTAGGAGGATGGGGAGGTGGGGCAGAGTAAGATCATAGTTCAACCCCTTCGCCTCAGGTTTGCTGGAGTTGATAGGAGGCCAAGACAACTGCATAAGCCAATGTACCTCTTATGCAATCGCACCAGCATTGGACCCCCTGGGTTCTAATCCCAGCTCTGCCACTTTCCTGATATGTGATCTTGGGAAGGTCACAACTTCTGTGTGCCTCAGTTACTCATTTGAAAATTGGGGATTAAATACCTGTTCTACCTCCTGTTGGGCTGTGAGCCTGAAGAGGGACAGGGACTGTATAGAACCTAATTATCTTGAATCTATGCTAGTGTTTAGGACAGTGCTTGGTACATAGTAAGCACTTAACAAATACCATTATTATTACTATTAGAATTACTGAGGTAGTAGTTCATTCATTCAATCGTATTTATTGAGCGCTTACTGTGTGCAGAGCACTAGTTAGGGGCACATAACCTGGAAATACGGGAAAATTAATAGGAAAAGGCCACCTGGTGGTAAAATTTCAGAAAGGCTTTAAAGATGGGGAGGACTATAGTCTGGTAGATTTGAAAGAAGTGGGGGTTCCAGGCAGGAGGGAAGGTGTGAGCGAGGGGTCAATGGTGAGAGAGATGAGAGTGAGGAACAGTGAGTAAATTGACTTGAGAAGAATGAAGAGTTTGAACCGAGGTGAGGTCAGAGAAGAGTAGATGAGGAGGTGGAATACAATTGATGGAGTGACTTAAAGCTGATAATTGGGAGCTTCTACTTGACATGGAGAAGAATGGGTAACTATCAGCAATGTTTGATGAGAGAGAAGATGTGTTCAGAATGACATCTGACAATGATTAAAGTTGTACAAAGAAGGACAACTGGAGAAAGGAGAGCCCCAAAGCTGGGAGGCCAAGAGACAAATGATGCAGTAGTGAAGCTGGGCAAGGAATCCTGTCTAGATTGAGGTAAAGGCCATTTGGATGAAGAGCAATGAATGGATCCAGGAAATATGGGAGGAAAAATCAACAGGATCTATTGCTAGACTGAATACAGGAATTGAAAGTGGAAATATTCAAGGATAATACCACAGTTGTGAGATTTAGATGTGAGAAGAAAAAAGGTGATATTGCCAACTAAGAAGAGAAAGTTAGGTGGAGGTAAGGATGTGGGAGGGAAGATGAGGAGTTAAAGTTTAGAAGGATTGAGCTGGAGGTTCATTACTCACAGCTGGAATTACTAGTTCCTTATATCCTCCAACTTCCAAGTCAACTCTTTCCTGCAATAAGCATGTAAGTACTCAAAAACTTCCACAGCACTTATGCATGTATCATAAATTGTACCACAAATCAGAGAAGCCGCATGGCTCAGTGGAAAGAATACGGGCTTGGGAGTCAGAGGTCACGGGTTCTAATCCCGACTCCGCCACTTGTCAGCAGTGACTTTGGGCAAGTCACTTAACTTCTCCTTGCCTCAGTTCCCTCATCTGTAAAATGGGGATTTAGACTGTGAGCCCCATGTGGGACAACCTGATCACCTTGAATCCTCCTCAGAGCTTAGAACGGTGCTTTGCACATATTAAGTGCTTAACAATTGCCATTATTATTATAAATTTTATGCCTTCCTCCTGTCTCTATTACACTTTGTCTTTCTCCCCTGCTAGACTGTAAGCTTCTTAGGGGTCAGCATCATGTTTATTGCCATAAATCATTCTATTGTACTTTCCCATGTGTCTAGTACAGTGCTGCATACATGGCTGGTGTTCAGTAAACAATATTGATTCATTAACTGATTACTCCAATAGGACAACTGTAATATTAGCCCCAGACTAATAGCCTTCTTTATTTTCCAATAGGTTGATTTTTGACCAGATGGATGGATGGATGGATGGGATGCCAGTTTGCAATGCCTTGGATGTATTGATGGCTTGTGTTTCAAGACGCACTGATGGGCATTGACACAGTCTATGAGATGCTGCTGCTTAAGCCTTGGGTATGTCTAAGTTTAGTGGAAAGAACATGGGCTTGGGAGTCAGATGACATGGGTTCTAATCCCAGCTCTGCCACTTGTCTGCTGTGTGACCTTGGGCAAGTCACTTTACTTGTCTGTGTCTCAACTCATCTGTAAAATGGGGATTAAGACTGAGAAGCCTCATGTGGGATAACCTGATTACCTTGTATCTACCCCAGCACTTAGAACAGAGCTTGGCACATAGTAAGTGCTTAACAAATACTATTATTATTTTTATTATTCGAGAGGTAGAAGATGGTGTTGGTGATTACTAGCTGATTTTGAGCTACTGCTCTTAATTGGTTCCATGAAAGAGAAGTAAATGACATGAAGTTCACCAAGGAACTGATATAAAGTGCATGAATGCATTCCTAAGACACACAAAAATTACAAAAGCAATAAAAATAGATTGAGAAACAATTATATCGCAAATGTAAGTTACAGATCAAATAACGATATAACTGTGTACAAATAATGAAATTATTTGAATTATATTTTGTTTGTGTACATATGTAAAAACAGTTAACCACGAAGTATTATCTACCACATCCTATTCAGTACAAAAGAATCTTGTGTTTAACACATTAGAGATGTCATTATCTATGCTAAGTAGAGGTTGTGATCATTTTATTTAAGTCAGTGAAGGGATCTGAAGTGAAGTGCTTAAGCCAATGTAAATTTTGCAGGGTTATTTAAAAGTAATAAAGCGATTGGCAGTAACACCCTTATTAAAATGCAATAGTGCTATCATGGAGGAGAACTAAACAAACGTGTTATCACTGTAATGAGAAACTTCCTCCATTCTAGCTCCACTAACAAAATTTTACTAATTTAAATCAGTACTATTTCTTCTCTGGCACCCTTTGGTAGATAGTAGACTCTAGAAAGGGCATAGTCAAGCACCACATGTGATAGGAGAAAGGATGGATATCAATTCTACGAAGATACATTGATGTTGCTTTGTTCTGGTTGTTTTTTTCAATGGTATTTTTTAGGTGCTTACTATATGCCAGGCAATGTACTAAGCACTGGGGGTAGACACAAGCTAATCAGATTGGGCACAGTCCATGTCCCACATGAGGTTCACAGTCTTAATCCCCAGTTTTACAGATGAGGTAACTGAAGCACAGAGAAGTTAAATGACTTGTCTAAGGTCACATCGCAAGCAAGTGGCAGAGTATGGATTAGAATTTAGGTCCTTCTGATTCCCAATCCCTTGCTTTATCCACTAGGCCATATCACTACTCTGACATTGTTGCTTTATGATGATGCTACTCATAACCAGCCTGTTCAGGAAGGGGCATAAGCCAAAAATAAAAAAATAAGGCCCCTGATCAACCATTCTCCTTGACCCGGTAGCTTGAACAGAGATTCTTACTGTGACCACTATGGGAATCTCCCCTCTGGAGGTGTGTGGTCCACGGAAAATATAAAATTTCTGCTTTCAAAAGGGAAACTCACAGTTTACTGTAGTAGGCCCAGTATCATTTCACTTAAGATTCAAATGCTCTTAAACTCCCCAAATTAGAATGTTGTCCCACCTTGCGATTCGTTTCTGTAAAGTTTATTTTAGATATCATAATCACCTTTGAATCATACTTCCAGACTTGCAAAAGGTTCATGCTACAATCGGTCTCCTTAATAAAGTTTTCCTCACAATAAACCTTAAGTGAGTTATGCCAGCCTATAATAAATTACCACCAGCTAGGGCAGGCATTGATAAGATGAAACTGCCCTTACTAATAAAAAGCCCACAAAATTTTTAATTACATGGTGCCACTTTCTCCCAGTTGGCATAAATTATTAACAGCAATAACACAGCCCTGTGTATAGGAGCAAAGTGGATTTTCATAAATCTAAGGTTTTAAAAATTCATCCCCGCCCCGCCTGGCCCAGCAGAGCTCATTATAGGCAGGGAATGTGTCTGTTTATTGCTGTAAGGTACTCTCCCAAGTGCTTAGTACAGTGCTTAGCACATAATAAGCACTCAATAAACACGACTGACTGAATAAATGAATGAATGTTACACAATATGTGCACACAAGATTCAGCCTGAGAGAGGGACAGGGGCTTGCAGGCTA
Source organism: Tachyglossus aculeatus (assembly GCF_015852505.1). Lineage (NCBI taxonomy): Eukaryota > Metazoa > Chordata > Mammalia > Monotremata > Tachyglossidae > Tachyglossus > Tachyglossus aculeatus. Next base: position 60,091,488 of record NC_052072.1, read on the forward strand.
CAGAGAGGCTGTTCCCTGCTGGTAGGGATTTTCAGTGCTTGATTCAAGAGAGAAGGTTCTGTTAAAAGCAGAATCAAGGAAGGAGTGTGAGAGAAAAAGCAATGGATCTCAAATAAGTATGTGAAGATTGTGCTTGACAAAATGACCTGAATTTATGCATGATGATACTATATACCTTATCCCAGCAAATCATATTACAATTGCATTATAGCCAAAGATGTTACAATTATCAACTGTTGAGATGTCGGAACATATCTGCTAATTATTTTGCACTGTACTCCTCCAAGCTCGTAGAACAGTGCTCTGCACAGAGCAAGTGCTCAATAAATCACCATTGATTGATTGATTGATTGATTGATTAATGTCGGAAAAAAATTCGGTGACAGATTTGTTCGAACTCCTCTGGAAGTGAGGCTTGCATATGCCAACTTCCCTCTTCTCTAAAATGTTTAACAAATGCACAGACAATTCCCATGTTTGCCGAAATGATCAGTGCCTTAGATACATCAATCAGTGAGATTTACTGAGTGCTTACTGTGTGCAGACTACCATACTAAACACTTGGGAGAATGCAGCACCATGGCCTAGTGGAAAGAGCAGAGGACTCACCAATTACCTGCTGCGTAACCTTGGGAAAGACACTTTACTTCTCTGTGCCTCAAGTACCTCATCTTTAAAATGGGTGTTAACTCCTTCTCCCTCCAACTTAGATGGGAGCCCCATGTGGGACAGGAACGTTGTCAACATGAATACTTTGTATCTACCCCAGCACTTAAAAAAGTATTTAACACATAGTAAGCATTTAACAAATACCACAGAGTTGGCATACATGTTCTTGGTCACAAGGAGTTTAAACTCATTTCAATATAGTTATTATTATTATCATTATTATCATTATACATTCCTCTAGCCTCAAAGAAAACAAGATTGCAGTACTTTGTTACTACTGCGATCGAAAAGGCTGTTGATCCTGTCTTCATTCAAAAATGAAAATTAAAACAGAAGACAAAAAATAGATCAAATTAGTTCCTCTCAATGTTTGGTTCAAAAATTTCTATGCATTAAATCTATGTTTACATATACAATGATATCATAAGATATACATTGGAATTCTGTGTTTTTCCAACAAAAAGGGTAAAAATCAGCACCACCAGGTATAAGAGCATTCCAATTTGTATTTCAGAGTAACCCACCTCTCACGAACACTCTGAATGTATGAAAGTTGAACAAAATGCTTTTTCTTGCAGTATTACAACTTACCTGAAGCAGAATGAAATGGTAGATGTAATTAAGAACGCATCTTTGCAATGCATGGGCTTTCAATAAACCATAACGTAGATCTGTAAATTATTCTTGAGTTCAGTATACAGAGAATTTGCATACCTTTGGGTACCTCTTGCCTTTCTGTTTCACTGGGTCTTTGGCTGTATCATGGGAAATGACTCCATCACACTGAAGCTTTCCTTCCCTGGCTCTTTGAAGAGCTTCTTGGGTCGGACCTTCTGAGTCATTTTCTCTTTCACATCTGTGACCTACTATAAAATAACACAATTTGGTTATTATGAGAATTATATCATTTGCACTTTGTGACTTAAAAAGCTAAGCAAATTACAAAAGGAAACTCAGTAGTGCAAATTAAGGGCCCTATTGATACTTTCCACTGGAATGGACATTTCTGAAAAAGAAATGTTACTGTAATAAAAGACATGTATGTGAATGTATGCATATACACAAAAATACATACTTACAAACAAGCAAATCCAAAAATACAACTGAATTACAACCACACTTTCAAGAACTTTATCACAAAATGATAGTTTAATGGGGAACATTTCCTTTACACTTACATGGTTATAACAGTTAACACAACCACCACCCTCCCATCAGAGAAAATGGTGACCTCAATGTCATCCTCATCTCTTTGCTATTTGCTAACTCTCACATCCAGTCCACTGCCAAACCCTGCTGGTTCTTCTTGTGCAATGTCTCCCAGCTCTGCCCTATCTTCTCCATCCAAACTGGTCCCAACCTGGTACAATCTCTGGTCTTGCCTTGGCTAAACTATTTCATTACCCTTCTGGCTGGTCTCCCCTTCCTCCAGACTCTTCCCCCTTCCTCCTCCTACACTCCTCCAATCTATACTACTTGCTGTTGTACGAAGCATTTCTTTTTTCCTCTCAACCCTCCACTGGCACACTCTGTCTCTTCACATTAAAGGAATTCTGCTCACAATCAGCTTCAAGGCTCTTTATCATCTGCTCTCCTCACTCTTTCCAAGACAACCTTCTAGAGGTACTTCACTCTAAACTCTCCCATTACTACCCTTTTGCTCAGACTGCTTCCATAGTTTGGAGCTACCTCTCTCTAGGCATCAGACAGATCCCACTTCATTCACTCATTCAATTGTATTTATTGAGCACTTACAGTGTGCAGAGCACTTTACAAAGCACTTGGGAAGTACAAGTTGGCAACATATAGAGATGGTCCCTACCCAACAACGGGCTCACAGTCTAGAAGGGGGAGACAGACAACCAGTTCATTCCACATTAAAATCCATCCTAAAATCCCTCTTCCCTGATCAAGCTTTCCCCAATTAATTTCCCACCACTCTGAGCCAGATCGTCCCTTCAGCCAACTTGAGCACTAATAAACTTATTTACACTCTGTAATCCTCATTAATATAGACCCACTTTATTTTTGATCACTCTAATAGTAAATACTTTTACGTTCATCTTCCTGATTAGACTGTAAGCTCTTTGTGGGCAGGGGCCATGTCACTTCATTCAGCCTACTACAGTATACCACACCAAGTGGGTGTTCAATAAATGCTACTACTATAAATTAGGACACATTCCAGAACCTCTGTTAAAGTAAAATAAATCCTTTCATATGTAACTTATTGATATGAGAATCACTAAAGTGCTGCTTAATCTTTACTAAAGCAATTCAAATCAAAGCATCACAATATGAAATGAGTCATTATTATAAATATTAATCGATATTCGTTAAGCTCTGTGGCAGATACAGGATAATCAGATTCCACATGGGGCTCACAGAGTAGGTAGGAGGAAGAACAGGTATTAGATCCCCATTTTGCAGATGAAGGGGCAGAGAAGTTAAATGATTTGCCCTAGGCCACACAGCAGACAAATGGTAGAGCCAGGATTAGAACCCAAGTCCTCTAACTCCTGTGCTCTTTCCACGAGGCCACTCTGCTATGGTTGAGTCTTTGTGACTGTGCAATTTAAGGATGATCTGTAGTTTTCCTACTTAAAGTCCCTTGTGGCAGGCTAATTTCTCTTGAACACTTCTAGGAAACTTTGAACTCCTCTTTCCACTAGGGTCATCTTCTTCAATCATGTTTATAACTTCTTCCACTTCCTTGAAATCACAAGATGTTAGCAGATGGTAGAGAAACCATAACTTCATCTGTTTTGACACTTTACAATGATACATTTGTTCACTGAGGTCCTCATGGTACGATTATCCCTACCACTGAGATGCAGTGAACTCATCGACATCTGAATCAATTTCTAAATTCTGCTGCCTCCCCAGTTCAACAACTGCTTTGGTTATTTGCTCAGGGACCTCTTCAACACCTTGAGAAATCTCAAAGAAACAATGGGCTGAGTTTGCTTCAGGATTCATTTACTGTTGATTGCTTAATCTCAGCTCAGATGAGACAAAGGGCAGGAAGCAATTTATTTGCCTCCAGAACTTAATTACCATACTTGTTTTAGCACTTACTATGTGCCAAGCACTCTATTAAGCACTGAGGTAGGGACAAAATAATCAGGTTGGACACAGTCCCTGTCCCATGTGGGGCTCACAGTCTAATTAGGTGAGATATATCAGAGCTGGTCAAGCATAGGTAAGAGGCAATACAGAAACTTGGGGTATATCTGTTCAAGATTTGATGAAAATGCTATTGACAGTAAGATTGTATCCCAATATATGACAAATCATTTCCTTCTATATCTTTTCAGGCAAAGATCTCCCTTTGCTGAGCAGTTGCATTTCCTGGCTGCAGTAGCTGTTCTCTTTTTTACTTTGTCCCTTGATATGGAAATCCTCTCAAAACTTCTGGTTTAAAGTAACTCCATTTCTCATTGCTTAAATACAGCTGATCTCTCTTCTGCTTTGGTCCTCCACCTGTCCACAAACCTGACATAATGTTGGAGGATTTTTTGCTTTTGTTTTGTTTATTAATGGTGTTTGTTCAGCACTTACTGTGTGCCACACTCTGAACTAAGCGCTGGGGTCGATACAAGATAATCAGGTTGGACGCAGTCCATGTCTCCCATAGGGCTCACAGTCTTAATCCCCATTTTAAGATGAGGTAACTGAGGCCCAGAGAATTTAAGTGACACGCCCAAGGTCACACCACAGATAGGTGGTGGAGCTGGGATTAGAGGGCAGGTCCTCCTGGCTCCCAGGCTTGTGCTCTAACCTCTAAGCCACGCTGCTTCTCGTTTTTTTGTTTTGCTTCACTGTTCCATTTCGAGTCCTTCCCCTTCAACTCATCGCACAGAAACTGCTTGGGTATTCTGCTAACACCCAGAAGAACATGAGGATTCCAGGATCACACCAATGCTCTATCTGTCTCTGATTCTGGAACCATGTGGAGGTTTTCCTCTTGGTCAAAGACATAGATAGTCTTTTTCTAAACATTAGCATTTATTATTGTCTTATGCTGAAGTCATGTCTGACCCATTGCGAAGCCATAGACATATCTCTTCCAGAACGCCCCACTTCCATCTGCAATTGTTCTGGTAGCATATCCACAGAGTTTTCTTGGTAAAACTACAGAAGTGATTTGTCATTGCTTCCTTCTGTGTAATATATGAGTCTCTGCCCTTGACTCTCTCCCATGACGCTGCTGCCCAGCACAGCTGAGTTTTGACTTGTAGCAGGTTGCCTTCCACTCATAAGCCACTGTCCAAGCTAGGAATGGAATGGATATACCTCTGATTGACTCTCCCTCCTGTAATCATGACTGGTAGAGTCCTGGAAACTCTCCAGGTGCGACACTGGGAGGGGTACATTAGCATTAAACATCCCTATTTTTTTCCTCTAATAATATATTTTATAATGCTCATCTATGAATTTATCCAAACAGTTCTGGAACCTGCTGATAATTCTGGCCTCCATATCTTCCTCATACAATCCACCCGCATGGACATGATGTCATAAGTAGTGTTTCACTGCTACTGGGCTGTTTTCCAAGCCCTAGTTGACTGTGGTCCTGACATTTAGTGTTAGGCAGGAGTACATCTTCCATGATGTTCCATCTTCCTTGATCATTCACAGTTCATCAATACTCTCACATCCCCCAGCCCTCCGCTTTGGGGTCAAGGGATACATTTGTTGATCTTCCCAAACACTGATTTGATGCCAGGAGACTTTTACAAGCAGCATGGCTCAGTGGAAAGACATCAGGCTTGGGAGTCGGAGGTCATGGGTTCAAATCCCAGCTTCACCACTTGTCAGCTGTGTGACTTTGGGCAAGTCACTTGACTTCTCTGGGCCTCAGTTACCTCATCTGTAAGATGGGGATTAAGACTGAGCCCCATGTGGGACAACCTGATCACCTTGTATCCTCCCCAGAGCTTAGAACAGTGCTTTGCACATAGTAAACACTTAACAAATGCCATTATTATTATTATTTAACAGGGAAAGTATAATGTTTAGAGCACGGGCCTGGGAGTTAAAAGGTAATGGGTCCTAATCCAGGCTCTGCCACTTTTCTGCTGTTGACTTTGGGCAAATCACTTCACTTCTCTGTGCCTCAGTTACCTCATCTGTAAAATGGAGATTGAGGCTCTGAGCCCCATATGGGATGGGGACTATGTCTGACCCAATTTGCTTGTATCCATCCCAGCACTTAGTACAGTGCCTGGCACTGAATAAATGCTTAACAAACAGCATCATTATTATTACTATTATTATTTCCCACCCAAAGCAGAGCGGAGGACGAAGAATCCTTGCTGTGTTTACTGGTATTAGCTGAAAGATAAAGGGATAAGTAGGAGAGAGGGCAAATAGTGGCCAAAGTAGAAGAAGATAGACAAAAGAAGATACGAAGCATTCTCTTGTGCATGATAGTCTTCCTGTTTAGGTAAGTCCCTCTCTCTCCTTCATGCCCCACCTTCCCACGCCCACTCTCTCTCATCCCATCCTTCCCACTCTGAATTGCTGCAGGCAATTTTCTGCCCCTCGCTCCATGCACACTGAGCCTCCTCCCCCCCAACCCATTTTCACCCCACAGTTTTATTTTCAAGCCCTTCTCCCATCTGCTCACGTCCTTTATGGTGGTTTTTCTTTGAAACATTCTTTAACAGTCAAGGGGACAGGGATGGGCCTGGGTAGAGTCAGTGGAGGCCCAGATCCATTTCAGGGTGTATGGAAAGGGACTACCAAGAGGAGACCACCTGGGACTGCCTGGACCCCGCCAAAAGCAGGGAGAATGGGGGGAAACTAGTGATGGGGGGCACAGTATAGGATGAACCACAGAGGTTGGAGAAGGAGGGATTTTGAGGTGTAGGAGCGGGACAGGAGAGCTATGTCAAGAGCAAATCCAAGAGTGGGAAGAGTAATCTGAGGGAGGTTGGCCTTGGGTAATTTACCTGCTTCCACGTGAATCCAATAAATGGAATACCATGCAAAAATCACTTCATCAAGAAGTGAAATCTGTGAGACAGTCATGGAGCAGAGGCAAAAAGGGAAAACAGATTTGAGGAAACAAGTCCTTTCTGTCCTACAAGTCCTAAAGTTGCAAGTGATAGGAAGGAAGAAAAAGAACCAATATTTGAATAACATTTAAGATTCCACCCTCCTCTAGGACCTGGTTAGTGACAAAAGTAAGCCATATGTTGCTAAAAATGTGATGAGGATAGATGTTTCTTTTTCTCACATCTGTTCATCCTCTAATCCAAATAATCCCAATTGATCCTGAGGCAGAGTTAAGAAACTCCCTCTGTGAGTAAATAATTTACGAATGTAATGAAAAAGTAACACATTTATGTTGCACAAATATTTCCCAAGCTTGTGTTCTCTTCATTTCAGCCAAGGAGAAAACAAGCCTATTCATTATTTTGGAGTCCTTTCATTCATTCAATTAATTCAATCGTATTTAGTGAGTGCTTACTGTGTGCAGAGCACTGTACTAAGTGCTTGGGAAGTACAAGTTGGCAACATATAGAGACGGTCCCTACCCAACAGTGGACTCACAGTCTAGAAGGGGGAGACAGAGAACAAAACAAAACAAAACAAATTAACAAATTAACAAAATAAAATAAATAGCCTTCTCCCTAAACAATAAAGTTATTCTAAATTTCAATTTGAATTCTCCAATTTTCTAGGAGAACAGAACATTTGCTACTAATCAATAACGTTCCACCCACTTAATCAGCTATCATTATCATAATCAATGACCATTTATTGACCATCATATACATAGAGAGCAAAGGGGAAACAGTGAACAATCTTCTGTATTTGAAAATGGTGCTGCTACTGGCAACATCCTAACAGTGCCAGCAGGTACAGCTGGAGATCAATGTGTGTTTCATGATCCATTCCATACTATGTGCATGAGAAGCTCATCCTTTGTCATACTGATGTGTTTGGTGCTTGCAGCAACTGTTTTGGTTTTCAAATATGTTTTATGAAATCCTGAATTTCCTTAATTGTCTGCTCCTAGGCCGATCTCCCTTCTGTTTGCTACACTGGTTTATTTACATTATCTTCCTCTAAAAGCGAGAAGCATCCTGGCCTTGTGAAGACAGCATAGTCAGAAGGACCTGGGTTCTAATCCTGGCTCTGCCACTTGTCTGTTGTGTGACCCTGGGCAAGTCGCTTCACTTCCCTGCTCCTGCTACCTCATCTGTAAAATAGGGATTAAGAGTGTGAGGCCCAAGTGGGAGATGGGTCGTGTCCAACCTGATTAGCTTGTACCTATCCCAGCTCTTAGTACAAGGCCTGGCACATAGTAAGCATTTAACAAATACCATAAAAAAAGTTCACTGAAATAACACACTGTTTGCAACCCAAGGATAAAGCCACTAGAAGCAGTCCTAGGATGAGCCTGTTCTAAGGGAGTGAGTCAGGCAATTTAGGTAACATGCTCTTAATCAATTGATAGAATATACTGAGCACTTAATCTGGGCACTGAACTAGGCATTTAGGAGAACAACTGAGATAGACATAACTCTCGCCCTCAAGACGTTCACAATCTAGAGGGGAGATGGACATAAAAATAAAATACAAGTAGGAAAAAGTACTAGAATTTAGTGATGATGTACTTAAGTTAGTGGTGGGGGCTAAATACCCAACTACTTGGGTGACCTGGAAGTGTTTAAGTAGCATTTCGAGGTCTTATGGATAGGTAAATCAGAGTTTAATCAGCACAGACCTCTTTGAGGAGATGTGTCACAGGTGTGGCCTGCAACATGCACAGTATTGTTTCAGAACTGAGGCAAGAACATTATGAACTAGGGTCAGAACTGTAGCAAATACAGTCATTTTACAAAATGTTGCAGATTAGATTTCCAATACTCAAAGTGTAACCTTGAGACTAATCATACAAAAGGAATTTTTATGGACTTGGGGGCATCAAAAGGACCTAATAAGAAAGACTGAACCTTGCCAGTGAGGGTCTTGCGGATGGGGTACTGGAAAAAACAGACTTCTCAAGAACCAATAAAAGGATACTGAGATGGAGCATAGCCTAATGGAAAGAGCAGAGGATTGACTGGGCATCAAGAGACCTGGATTCTAATCCCAGCTCTGCCACTTGCCTGCTGTGTGACCTTGAGCAAGTCACTTGACTTCTCTGTGCTTCAGTTTCCTCATGTCTATAGCGGGGATTAAATATCTATTCTCCCTCCCATGATTATTATTATTATTATCATTAGTAGCAGTAGTGATAGGATGCACGTCCCATCATCACATATAAAACCCTACATTCAAGCTAATGTTCTGGTAGCATTTAAGGATGCAATTCCTAATTAAGATCAGGCAGCATGTAAAAAGCTGATCAAACAAGTTTTCTCAAAGAATGCAATCCCCCACAAGAATATGCCGTTACAATAGACATTTACTGTAGAATATCAAAATATATCTCAAGGGCTGGAATGTTGCCCCATGAATACACCATCCAAAGAAAGACTGTTTCTTTCAGCAGAGGCAAGTTGAAAGGCGATAAACTTAAAGCAGATTTACCAGCTCAGATCTCACAGAGCAATAGTTAGGCCAACATACATATAAGTACAAAGAAGAACTACAGGCTTTGAAACAAATTTTCAACAAAGAAAAGGAGTGGATTTTGTAGGAATTTTCTTTGCAACTGAAAAAATTGAGAGGACTGAAAAGAATTTAGGTTCACTCCTTAGGGATCTGCACATTACTGACAGCTCCTTGAATGGAACTGATTTTGCAGAATACTAAGTATTTGTTCGATAATTCGAGTGAGAAGCAGTGTGGCTCAGTGGAAAGAGCGCGGGCTTGGGAGTCAGAGGTCATGGGTTCAAATCCCAGCTCAGCCACTTGTCAGCTGTGTGACCTTGGGCAAGCCACTTAACTTCTCTGTGCCTCAGTTCCCTCATCTGTAAAATGGGGATTAAGACTGTGAGCCCCACGTGGGACAACCTGATCACCTTGTATCCTCCCCAGCGCTTAGAACTGTGCTTTGCACAGAGTAAGCAGTTAACAAATACCATCATTATCGTTACTATTATAAAATCTTATTCATTTTTAAAAGAGAAGCAGCAGCCAGTTTAATGCCTTAAAGTCCGTAATGTGGGTGATAAATATTTAGAATGGGAGTTCAGAGAAGATCCATCACCTAAGAATCAAGTGGCACACATGCTATATGATAATTGCTGATGGATACTCCCCACAGGAACAACCAATGAGACACAGAGTTGAAGCCACAAGACTGATATCCTGCGGAGTGATTATAGTAGTAATGGCTTGAGCAGTTTCTCGAGCACATTCTTGTTGCCATGGCAACACAACAAGCAAGAAGGCAGATAGAGAGGCAGCCTATTGCTCAGTGCAATTGTCGTTTTCATCCACATAAGCTGGCTAAAGGCAGAGCCGGGTCTAGGATCAAGCTCTGCCACTACCCGGAACTGTTCTTCATCCACAGTTCCTCCTCCTCCTTCTCCTACTCACTCCTTCTCCTCCCATCCCCATTGCCCCTACTCCCTCCCTCTGCTCTACCCACTTCCCCACCCCACAGCACTTGTGTATACTGGTACACATTTTATTTATTTATTTATTTTATTAATGATGTGTATATATCTATAATTCTATTTATCTATTTTGATGCTGTTGATGCCTATTTGTTTTGTTTTGTTCTCTGTCTCCCTCCTTCTAGACTGTGAGCCCATTGTTGGGTAGGGATTGTTTCTACCTGTTGCTGAACTGTATTTTCCAGGCACTTAGTACAGTGCTCTGCTAATAGTAAGCACTCAGTAAATACGACTGACTGAATGAATGAATGAATCCACAGGAGCAATAGGGCTATAAAGCATCTAACAGGAACAAGTAATTGGAGATGGGGTTGCAGCTGTCCCTGAGAGGAGGGGAAGGGGAGGGAGACGAAGGGCAGCAAAATCAGCAAAACAGCTTCAAGTCTGGGGTTTTAGGTCCAAGTTAAATATGGCTTGAATTGGGAGATTTTCTTCAAAGAGTTTGACATTGTTCCTACTAAAGGGCTTTTCACATTACCTTAGTCCTGGTATCTGTTTGGGTAGATATGAAGAGAAAAATCTGGTAGAGAAGAAAGGATCCAGGATTTTCTTTTATACTAGGAATTGACCATAAACCATGCTGACCAAAATGGGAAGGTTGACAACCCCATGGGGCAGTTTTTATTTTTAGGGGAGCTTTGAATTAGAGGAACATTGCATCTAAATCTTGCAATGTCTTCCTCAATATTTCATGAAGCTGTCTCTTTTCACCATTTTAGACCTCCACTGATTTAGGCTTCTCTTATCTCCTTGGCAAGATTACTGTAATAACTTCTTAACTACTCTTGGCATAGTTAATAGAGCATGGGCCAGGGGGTCTGAAGGTCATGGGTTCTAATACTGGCTCCACCACTTGTCTGCTGTGTAACCTTGGGAAAGTCACTTCACTTCTCTGGCCCTCGGTTACCTCATCTCTAAAATGGGAAGTGAGACTGTGAGCCCCACATGGGACAGGGGCTGTATCCAACCCGATTTGCTTGTATCCACTCCAGTGCTTAGTACAGTGCCTGGCACATAGTAAGTGCTTAACAAATATCATGATCATCATTATTATTATTATTATTGTTACTCTCTGTCTCCACCCTCTCTCCTTTTCAGTCCATTTTATATACAGCCTTGTGAATCATCTTTCTAAAATACCTCCAAAAGCTTCCAAAGGCCATTGCCTCTCCCATCAAACAAAAATTCTAGATCATTGCTGGAGCATTTATTGAAATCCCACCTAGTATAGTGCACTGTAGTAATACCAATGATGGTATTTGTTCATCGCTTCCTATGTGTCAAGAACTGTTCTAAGTGCTGGGGTAGATACAAGTTAATCAGGCCAGACACCTTCCCTGTCCCAAACGTGACTGAAGGTCTAAGTAGGCGGGAGAACATAGGTATCGAATCCCTGTCTTACAGTTGAGGAGACTGAGGCACAGGAAAGTGAAGTCAGCAGCAAGAGGTGGAGCCAGGATTAAAACACTGGTCTTCTGACTACCAGACTGGTGCACTTTCTCCCAATAATAGTAATAATAATTATTATTATTATAGTATTTGTTAAGCGCTTACTATGTTCCAGCACTGTTCTAAGCACTGGGGTATATACAAGGTAATCAAGTTGTCCCACGTGGGACTCACAGTCTTAATCCCCATTTTACAGATGAGGAACTGAGGTACAGAGAATTGAAGTGACTTGCCCAAGTCACACAGCAGACAAGTGGTGGAGCCGGAATTAGAACCCAAATCCTCTAACTCCCAAGCCCGTGCTATTTCCACTAGGCCATGCTGCTCCAACATCTTATATATGCTTGTTTGTTGTAGAGGTATTCATTTATCTTTTATCTTGCTCTTTTAACCACTATATATTCATCAATTTATGTCTGTCTCACACCAGATTGTAAACTCCTGGATGGGTGGGACAGTGTCTAATGATTTTTCTCTATATCCCCCGAGGGCCTAATGCAGTGCTCTGCATATAGTAGGTTCTCAAAAAATACTATGGGTAACAACAGAACACTCATTAACTAGATTAACCTAGGGTGAACATTTCCAGTACAGAGTTGGAGAGATTACACCAACAAACTAGTTCCTTGGTCCGGGCAGTAGTGTTTGGGAAGATTTGAGATGTGAACCCGATGTGACCTCTCCAACCCCAACAAGCCATACATTATTCAATATCTCCTAACTCTTTTTAATTTCTATTTCCACAGCTCCAATTCTGCTGAGTCCCATTAAGGAGTCTCATTTCTGCTACCTTTTCCCACCATCCCAGGTTCTCTCTTGTGACGTACAAAACTTTGAATACTATATGTTAATTTACTCTTCAGAAAATAATGCTGATGTGAAACTTGAAAGATATATATGCCTCTCCAGTCATGAAATTAATTACTCTTAAATCCCCTGTTTGATGACAGGAAATACCAAAGTAAAATGATGAAATAGCTCAGTGGTACACTTATAAACATCTGAGAAGTAATGGATTTTATCTGTATGCTTCTGGTTTTACCTCTACTCTTAGGAATCTGGACACTATGTCCTGTTTCCAAATTCTGCAAAGTAGCCTGGAGTCCTGTAATCTAAAGAATGAAACAAGCAGTCATTATTTACATATAATACAAGTTTATCAAATAATCAAATCAGAGACTAATTACAAAAAACCTTACAAAGATTTTCCCAAACACCTCCTTTAGCTTAATTTCAAGAAGGTTGAAATATGTGTCTTGTACAAACTTAACTCTAAACTTAACCTTACAGTTAAAATGGAATGTGTTGGATCCTGTTGAATGTGTCTTGCACAAAAGGAATGTATGCAATTATTTATTTTGGTATTTAAAGATTAAATTTTACAATATGATTTCATGAATCAAACTGATAATTTAAGCGCTATTGCTTTTTAAGATATTTTCTTCTAGGTTCAGAATGTTTTTCTTCATTTTATTATTCCTTATGTGTTTAAAAGAGAGGAGGCATGAATGCTTACTGGAATACTAAACCACACAGAGATTAAACAACTGGCCCAAGATCCAGAAACTACTGGAGCAGGGAGGGAATATAACGTTCCAACTCAGTGCTTTCTTGACAAGAAAATCCCCTTTTCTAATTTTACTGAAACACTATTTCCTATCAAGAATAGTTGTTCACCTGGTACCTTAATGATGAGGAACCATTCCTCTCCTGAAAGAATTCAATTTTTTCATTAGGGATGACTTTAAAATTCAAGCTATAAAAGCACCACGTCTCCCAGATGTGTACAATTAAACTGGAAAATATATTTTTTTTCTGGCAAAAATTTCAGCAGTATGAAAATGGCTTAAACTTAGAAAACATAAAATAAATGGTGAAAAAATGTAAGAATGCCTATCTAAAATGAAGCAGGAACATGTCAAACAGTATGGTCTAGTGGAAAGAGCAAGGTTCTGAGAGTCAGAGGTCCTGGATTCTATTCCCAGCTCCATCCCTTGCCTGCTGTGTGACCTCAGGCAAGTCACTTAACTGATCTGTGCCTCGGTTTCCTCATCTGTAAAGTGGGGATTTAATACCTGCTTGCCCTCCTACTTAGACTATGAGCCACCTGTGGGACAGTGACTATGTAATCACTATATAAGCCATTATTTTGTATCTACCCCAATGTTTAGTACAGTGCTTGGCAAATAGTAAGCATGAAGAAGTGTGATCATCATCATAATTATAGTTATTAAAATTATTATTACTATATTTTCATTAAGTCAATTTAATGAAAGCAATGATCAGGAGAAAAACTATTTAGTCTGCAGTTCTTTACCTATTTTCAATGACATCAACTTTTTAATCACAACAGAATGACGAAACAACTCTCGGATATTTTATCAAAATAATGAGAACAAAAATAAACTTGAATAGAGAAACAGAATTTCAAACTACTATGAGACATATGCTTAAAATGAGAAATGCAGCTATTATAACACAAAAATAGAGTGAACCGTGGCAGCTCAGTTTGGATTGGCTTTGACTGTCCAAGGTCAAGAAACAGACCTTAGTACATCCAGTTATTCATTTCTACCTTTTTATCATGTTATGGGATGACATGGCACTAATCTTTAATTCTAACTCTACAGGAAATAACTGGTAGGAATTGATGCATATAATTTTGACTCAAACAAATTGAATTTGCTTGTCAATTAAGTGTTTGGCTAGAGATAATCTTCCATTTTAACAACCAGGTTAAGTTTAGAGTTAAGGTTCTATGTAAAATAAATAAGACACAGAGTATCAAAATGACCATGCAGCCAAACCACACTAATAATGCTCTGTCACCGCAGATGTGATCAAGAAATGAAAACCAGAATTACTGCAAACCTCACTTTATCCTGTAATTTTCATCTGATTTTCCTCCCAACACCTTTTCAAAAATTGTGAATGGTCAGGAAATCGACTGATTTGGGCAGCATGGTCCCTGCCTTGACTCCTAATAAAGACTGATAATAAGGTTGCCTTCTCAAATTTCTTACCTGTCCAACTGCTTTATCTTTTTCCAAGGTAGTCAGCATTTTCTGCCTCAGTAAAGAATCTTTTTTCTCCTGGAGCAGCTTTAGAGTTTTCTCATATGATCCATAATGTAACTTTAACCTATGAAAGTTCAATGGTCAATTGCATTTTATAGGACAACTGATTTAAACTGGTCACTTCCAACTAAACGTTTTTGCTACAGTCAAAAATAAACCATATTAAAAGTCAAGTGTACATTATCGAGGAGGGGAAAAACATATCATTTGGGATAAGTTTCTTGCCCATCCACCATTTTATCTACTGAATAGCTTTCCTAAACTAGTAACTGCATATGACACTTACACTAGTGTTCATCATCTTTTCTTCATCCTTATATTATTCATTTTGAAGAAGGCTTTAAGCTTTGAACTAACTTCAAACTTGTTGTGGCCAGGGAACGTTTCTGCCAACTCTATTATACTGTATTCTCCCGAGAGTGTAGTACAGTACTATTCACATAGTACCGTGTGATGATGATGATGATGCAGGAAAAAACAAAATATTGACCTGAAAACCTGCTTTTAGAGTAATTGAGAGCTACCAAGAATAAGAGATGATGAATTGCAAAGAACATGCTGACTAGACTAAAGGATAGCAATCGCTAAAATGACATTAGTGGACTCTTACATTGAATAATATACATTTAGCACGAAATACCTCACACCGCTTAATGAAACAAAACATGAAAATATTCTTCTACTTAAAACTGAAAAATATTTTACCTTAGAATTTTGTGTTTCATAACTTCCAGGAAGTTTAATATTATTAGACATTAGATGAAGAACAAAGAAAGAAAATATATGCTTCCTTGCTGAAGACTCATGGCTGAATGTAAAGTCTAAATAGCAGAGCAGTTTTTTGCTTGTGAAAAATAAAGTGAATACTGGAACTTCAAGGGACTAAGCAGAAGTACCTGCTGTCACCTGGGAAACATGTTCCTAGGCCCAGGCCTCAACCAGGAGCAAGGCAGGAGGAAAGGATCTGAATCAACCAATCAATCAATGGTACTTACTGAGCACTTAATGTGTACTAAGCTATTGGGAGAGTACAATTAGAGTTGGGGAGCTGGGGAGGACAGAGTTCCTGCAGGAGGGAGGAACAAATGCTTTCTATTGAAAAGTCAGTGTATGTATAAATCATTTAATGGTAAGAAAATCCACCCTGCCTATCTTCACTGGGCCCTCCTCTCTTCCAGGCCACAGCATTCCTGCCCTCCTCTTCCCCCTTCTCCCTGCCACTACCTCACACCTTCTTGCTGGCCCAGCCTTTTTGCTTTCAAATATTTATTTATTTTTCAACAGTATTTGTTAATCACTTATTATGAGACAAGAACTGTTCTAAGTACCCCCTTTGGGCTTACATGATTATCTTTTATCAAAAATGATTATCTTGTATCTCCCCCATTGCTTAGTACAGTGCTTGGCACATAGAAAGCATAGAGATTAATTTCCCACACACGTGAACAGTATCTCCTTTCAGCCAATGACAGCACTAATGAACTGTCTGTCTCCCTGGCTCTAGACTGTAAGTTCACTGTGGGTAGGGAATGTCACTGTTTATTGTTGTATTGTACTTTCCCAAGTGCTTATTACAGTGCTCTGCACACAGTAAATGCTCAATAAATACTTCAATTAATCAATCAAGGACATTAATTGAGCTCTTAACTTGTGCAGATCACCTTACTAAGTGCTGGGGGAGTATAATAGAATATAATTGGTAGCCATGATCTTGGACTACAAGGATCATAAAATTTTGTGGGGAGATGGACAATAAATTACAAATACAGGAAACAACAGAGTACAAGGGTATGTGCTTAAGTGGTCAGGGGAGTGTGACTATCCAATGCAAAGATGGCCTAGAATCAATCAATCAATCAATGGTATTTACTGAGCACTTACTATATGTATAGCACTGTATTAAGCACTTGGGAGAGTACAAAACAAGAGAGTTGGTGGACATCTTCCCTACCCACAAGGAGCTAGAGATGGGAGAATTTTAGGGTGAGGGGATGAGAGATTAGACATGGGAGGCTTCCTGGAGGAGAACTGATTTTATTAAGGCTTTGAAGAATGGGAGAGGGGTGGTTTGACAGATGAAGGGGCACAGAGTTCCTGGTTGGAGGGAGGATGTGAGCAAGAGGTTGACAGTGACGGAGACAGAACCGTGGCATAGAAAGTATATTTGTGATAGAGGGGCAAAGTGTGGAGGCTGGGTTGCAGTGGGAGAGGACTGAAGATAAGGTAGGAGGGAGAGAGCTGATTGACTGCCCTAAACCCAGTGGCAAGGAGTTTTTAATTGGTATGGAGATGGATGGACAACCACTGGAGGTTTTTGAGGATTGTGGAGATGTGTGCATAATGATTTTCTAGAAAAATGATTCAAAATTAATACACAGGTATGTATAACTCATTTTTTGTACTCTCTAATTGTAAATATTTTGAATTTGTTTCCCCTATGAGAATGTAAACTCCTTATGGGTAGGATATACACCACTTCGTTACTGTGAACTTCCCAAGAGCTTAGTACAGTCCACCATACCAAGTGAGTGCTCAGTGAAGCAGCATGGCTGCAGTTCCCTCATCTGCAAAATGGGGATCCAATATTTGTGATCCCACTTAAACTGCGAGCCCCATATGGTACCTTTTTTCTTTTTTTTTCTCATGGCACTTGTGACAGTGCTTATTATGTGCCAGGCACTGTACTAAGTACTGGGGTAGATACAAGCTGATCATGTTGGGCACAGTCTCAGTCCCCCACGGAGCTCACAGTCTTAATCCGCATTTTTCAAATGAGGTAACTGAGGCCCAGAGAATTTAAGTGATTTGTCCAAGGTCACAAAGCAGACAAGTGGCAGACCCAAGATTAGAACCCAGGTCTTTCTGACTTCCAGGCCCAAGCTCTCTCCCCTAAGCCATGCTACTTTTCTAATTATCTTGTATTCATTCATTCAATCGTATTTATCATGCACTTACTGTGTGCAGAGCACTGTACTAAGTGCTTCCCCAAACCTCCTATATCTGCCCCACTGTACCAAGGAAATGTGCCTGGCATATAGTAATTGCTCAACAAATTCCATTATCATTATTATTGTCAATAATAATAAATGCCACTATTACTATTTAAGAAAAGAGCTGGTGGAGAGGAAGTGCAACAACAGGTTCAGCCAACCATTTCAGGGAATTTGGTTAGGAAATGGAGGCGAGAGAAAGAGAGATATTCGGAGTCAGACTGTGGGATCCAAAGAACTTAGCACAGTGGAAAGAGCTCCTGGAGAGTTCAAGAGAGCAGTAAGGGAGGGAAGGAGAGTTGGAGTGAGGGTTTTTAAAAACAGGAGCGGTAACAGGGTCAGAGGTACAGACAGTGATAAAGGGGAAGGAGGGGCCATGAGAAGTTCAAGACTGGTGGTTTCTATTTCACTGACAAATAATCAATCAATGGTATTTATTGGGTGCTTGATGTGGCAGAGCATTGTACTAAGCACATATAATATTTGTGCATATATATATATATATATATATATATATAATAATGGCATTTATTAAGCGCTTACTATGTGCACAGCATTGTTCTAAGCATAAGTACCACAACTGCTGGGGAGCAAGTTACCCAGTCTCCCTCAACCCCTTCCTCACTTTCTATTTGGGCCTACCTCACTTCCCATTTCTACTTTTCCTGTGGCTCCCTCCAGCCTCCTGGGGTGGCCAAAACCAGGAAGACAGTTCCAGCCTGGCAGAGGACAAGGACTACGAGGAATATCAATCAATCAATCATATTTATTGAGTGCTTACTGTGTGCAGAGCACTACTCTAGGCACTTTGGAGAGTACTATATGTCAGATTTGGTAGATGACTTCCCAGCTTGTTAAAATCCTCCCTCTCCTATCCATTCAAACTGCTAGCACATTAATTATTGAAGGCACACCTCCTCCAGGAGGCCTTCCCAGACTAAGCCCCCCTTTCCTCTTCTCCCACTCCCTTCTCCATCTTCTTAACTTGCTCCCAGGAGAAGCAGCATGGCTCAGTGGAAAGAGGATGGGCTTTGGAGTTAGAGGTCAGAGGGGTTCAAATCCCGGCTCCACCAATTGTGACTGGGCAAGTCATTTAACTTCTCTGGGCCTCAGTTGCCTCATCTGTAAAATGGGGATGAAGACTGTGAGCCCCCCTGATCACCTGATCACCTTGTAACCTCCCCAGAACTTAGAACAGTGCTGTGGACATAGTAAGCGCTTAATAAATATATACACACATACATCTGGTGTTATGGATGGAGGTGGAAATCTTGAGATAGTGCAATTTCTGATAGTGCCAAATTTATAATCAATGAATGGCTTAGGGACCCTGAGAACCTGGCTTTCTGAACCATCCTGGGCTAAAAGTATAGGTTAATTTATAGTGCTATGAATCATTCATTCATTCATTCATTCAATCGTATTTATTGAGCGCTTACTGTGTGCAGAGCACTGTACTAAGCGCTTGGGAAGTACAAGTTGGCAACATATAGAGACGGTCCCTACCCAACAGCGGGCTTACAGTCTAGAAGGGGGAGACAGAGAACAAAACAAAACATATTAACAAAATAAACAATATAACAATATAAACAAAATAAATAGAATAAATATGTACAAATAAAATAAATGAATATATAGAGTAGTAAATATGTACAAACATATACACATATATACAGGTGCTGTAGGGAGGGGAAGGAGGTAAGGGGGGATAGGGATGGGGGAGCGGGAGAGGAAGGAGGGGGATCAGTCTGGGAAGGCCTCCTGGAGGAAGTGAGCTCTGAGTAGGGCTTTGAAGAGAGGAAGAGAGCTAGCTTGGCGGATGGGCAGAGGGAGGGCATTCCAGGCCCCGGGGATGATGTGGGCTGGGGGTCCATGGCGGGACAGGCGAGAACGAGGCACGGTGAGGAGATTAGCGGCAGAGGAGCAGAGGGTGCGGGCTGGGCTGTAGAAGGAGAGAAGGGAGGTGAGGTAGGAGGGAGCGAGGTGATGGACAGCCTTGAAGCCGAGGGTGAGGAGTTTTTGCCTGAAATCTTAAATCAATCAATCATCAATAGTATTTATTGCTATGTGGCTGGAAAGTTGCCTATGCCAAATATTTGTCCCTGCCACTTTCCCACTGGGACTTTCTGGACCAGGGACTTTTCCAACTGGGATTTAGAGGAACAACCTATCCCTTGGATCTTCTTTGGGACTGAAAAGGGGTTGGATAGGAAAAAGTGGTGTCATTGAGATAAACACATTGGAATCCACCATCCCCACAGGCCTGAGAGAGCTCTGACAATCAAGGCATCATTATCCATTCTCTTTTCATTGGTCATAGATGTGTGAGCTCATCCATGGCAAGGTGACTGTTCTTTATTCTGATTCCATTATCTTCTGTCCACACAACTTGAGTTCATTAATTCAGTCTATTTATTGAACACTTACTGTGTGCAGAGCACTGTACTGAGCGCTTGAATAGTTGACTTGACACCTGTCCGCATGTTCTGTTTTGTTGTCTGTCTCCCCCCCATCTAGACTGTGAACCCGTTGTTGGGTAGGGACCGTCTCTATATGTTGCCGACTTGTACTTCCCAAGCGCTTAGTACAGTGCTCTGCAACCAGTAAGAGCTCAATAAATATGATTGAATGAATGAATGAATAGTTGCAATTACCTCATAAAGAACTGCAAGCTCCTCTAGGCCAGTGACTGGGTCTTCTTGGTCTTTTGCTTTTATGAATGCTCCCAAGCACTTAGAACAGTGTTCTGTACACAATAGGCAATCAAATACTAATAATGCTGTTCTCTGATAACTTGAACTACAACAAACTTATTGCTAGGTTACATGGTCTATATCAATTTAACAATCACTTACAGAATAACTCTAACACAGCAGGTGACATAAAATATAATTACCTACCCTTTAATATCATTATTAAGTTTGTCCTTTTCCTGGACTACCCGCTTGTGGTGAAGTCGGTGGAAGTCACATTCTTTCTTCGATTTCAGCAGATTTTTGCTAGCTTTGCTGTGCAAAAAAAAAAGAAGAATTCTTTGGAGGCTTATCATCAAAATAATGAAAACTGGATGAATTATGGTCATGGAAAAAATAGTTTTTAAAAGCCAAGTCATTGGTGCAGATTGAGGATTTTATACTGTCCAGAGATTTAACTAGAGAAATGAACTCTAGAATAATTTCAATTAGATCGTTGGCCTTCATTTTCAACATCACCACAGCACCACAAAATTTAAGTGATGAAGGACAGCACTTAGAACAGTGCTGTGGACATAATAAGTGCTTAATAAATGCCAGTAAAATCAGTAAAATTTAAATTTTACTGATGAAGGACAGGAATCACCTAGCCATAGAAACTATGAATCCTACAATACATTCCTCAAAGTCTCAGTTGAGACTTTGATCTAATGACAAAGAAGCTTAATCCTCCACTTTTATGTTCTAATTCTCATCAGAAATCCCTGGAAGTTTCTCAAAGATCCATTCACAATAAACCTCAATATATTAGGCTGATACTGACGAGGATCCAATTGACTACGGACCTCTAACCTTAAAAATAAAAACTAAAATGAGACTTTCTTCCAGAAGTTCAGTTTAGAGTCACATTAAACATTATATAATCTCATTCTCAGTTAATATGCTTTTTTAAATGTGTACAAATTTCATTTCCTCACTTAAAAAATGAAAAAAATTTTTCTAACAAAGTTTGAAGAGTGCCTAGAATGTTAATAGCAAACAATGAATACTCAATAATAGTGTAATAACTGTTCTTTGCAATAACACTATTAATGGGGAGATTTAGGGTCATGTGCTTGATGTTGCCTAACAAAACAAATGCTTGAATGATAATCCCTTCCACATCCATTGCTTGACACTTCCTGGACTGTTCATTTTGCTACACGAGAAAAGTTAAGAATATATTGCCTACTTATATCTAAAAGTTTTCTGACTTTCAATTAATCAGTCCATGAATGGTATTCATTTGAGTGCTCACTTGTGCCAAACACTGTTATTAATCACCTGGGAAAATTCAATTCAACATAGTTGGGAGAAACGATGCCTACCCACAAAAAGCTTTCAGTCTACTGGAGGAAAGAGACATTAAAATAAATCACAGATAGATGAAATAGAGTAGGAGGATATTTATATATGTGCTGTGGAGCTGGGGTGAGTATCAAAGGGCTTAAAAGGTAGACAGACAAATTCATAGTCAATGCTGAGGGGAGAGTGGATGGGGTAATTAGAGCTTAGTCAGGGAAGGCCTCTTGGAGGAGATGGGATTTTAGGAGGGTTTTGAAAGTGGGAGGAGTGATGGACTATCAGATATGAAGAGGGAGGGAGGATGTGGGCAAGGGGTCAGTGGTGGGATAGATGAGATCGAGATATACAGAGTAAATTTGTGTTAGAGGAGTGGAGTGTGCAGAATGGGTTAAAGTAGGAGATCAGGGAGGTAGGTAGGAAGGAGAGAGCTGATTGAGTGTCTTAAAGTAGATGGTAAGGATTTTCTGTTTGATGTAGAAGTGGATGGACTACCATTGGAGATTTTAAAGGATTGGGGAGATATGCACTGAAGAATTTTTCAGAAAAATGATCAGGGCAGCAGAGTGAAGTATGAACTGGAGAGGGCACAGACAGGAGGAAGGGAGGTCAGCAAGAAGG
Organism: Tachyglossus aculeatus; assembly: GCF_015852505.1. Classification (NCBI taxonomy): domain Eukaryota; kingdom Metazoa; phylum Chordata; class Mammalia; order Monotremata; family Tachyglossidae; genus Tachyglossus; species Tachyglossus aculeatus. The sequence goes on from NC_052072.1 coordinate 60,113,912, forward strand.
CTGATGCAGTAATCAAGGCAGGATAGGATAAGTGCTTGGATTAATGTGGTAGCAGTTTGGATGGAGAGGAAAGGGCAGATTTTAAACCTGTTGTGAAGGTTGAACCAACAGGATTTCATGACAGAGTGAATGTGTGGGTTGAATCAGAGAGAAGAGTCATTGTTATCATCAATGGTATTTATTAAGCGCTTATTACATGCAGAGGTGAAGAGCACTGTATTAAGTCGAGGGAAATACAGGGTTTGGGAAAATGAAGCGTTCTGCCTTGGATAGGTTAAGTTCAAGGTGTCAGGAGGGCAGTCAAATAGAGATGTACTGAAGGCAGGAGGAAATGGGAGACTGCAGAGAAGGGGCAAGGTGAGGGCCAGTGAACTAGACTTGGGAATCATCCATGTAGAGATGGTAGAAAGGATAAAATATTTCTGTTCAATAAAACATACTAAATAATAAATACTAAAGCATACTAATACTTCCCCTATTATGTATTTCCTGGTATCCATTAAAAATGAGCAATTTCTCCCTTTTGGATAGATAAATCAATAGTAGAATCATCTGCAAAATGGGGATTAAATCCTACTTTCTCCTACCTAGACTGTGAGTACCATGTGGGACAGGGACTGTGTCCCACCTAATAATCTTGTGTCTATCCAGCTCCTAGAACAGTGTTTGGTACATAGAAGCCTTTTAATACATATTGTTCAAAAAACTGTACAATATACCAAAATTTTAATAAAGAGTTGTATTTTTCTCAAATTTTTATTGAAAAATTCTAGAGAGCACATTGCCAGTGATCATTCATTCATTCATTCATTCATTCAATCGTATTTATTGAGCACTTACTGTGTGCAGAGCACTGTACTAAGCGCTTGGGAAGTACAAGTTGGCAACATATAGAGACGGTCCCTACCCAACAGCGGGCTCACAGTCTAGAAGGGGGAGACAGAGAACAAAACAAAACATATTAACAAAATAAAATAAATAGAATAAATATGTACAAATAAAATAAATGAATATATAGAGTAGTAAATACGTACAAACATATATACATATATACAGGTGCTGGGGGGAGGGGAAGGAGGTAAGGGGGGGATGGGGATGGGGGTGGGGGAGAGGAAGGAGGGGGATCAGTCTGGGAAGGCCTCCTGGACGAAGTGAGCTCTGAGTAGGGCTTTGAAGGGAGGAAGAGAGCTGGCTTGGCGGAGTGTGGAGGGAGGGCATTCCAGGCCAGGGGGATGACGTGGGCTGGGGGTTGATGGTGGGACAGGTGAGAACGAGGCACGGTGAGGAGATTAGCAGCAGAGGAGCAGAGGGTGCGGGCTGGGCTGTAGAAGGAGAGAAGGGAGGTGAGGTAGGAGGGGGCGAGGTGATGGACAGCCTTCCCATCTCTGTTGACGGCACTACCATCCTTCCCGTCTCACAAGCCCGCAACCTTGGTGTCATCCTCGACTCCGCTCTCTCATTCACCCCTCACATCCAAGCCGTCACCAAAACCTGCCGGTCTCAGCTCCGCAACATTGCCAAGATCCGCCCTTTCCTCTCCATCCAAACCGCTACCCTGCTCATTCAAGCTCTCATCCTATCCCGTCTGGACTACTGCACCAGCCTTCTCTCTGATCTCCCATCCTCGTGTCTCTCTCCACTTCAATCCATACTTCATGCTGCTGCCCGGATTATCTTTGTCCAGAAACGCTCTGGGCATATTACTCCCCTCCTCAAAAGCCTCCAATGGCTACCGATCAATCTGCGCATCAGGCAGAAACTCCTCACCCTGGGCTTCAAGGCTCTCCATCACCTCGCCCCCTCCTACCTCACCTCCCTTCTCTCCTTCTACTGCCCAGCCCGCACCCTCCACTCCTCCACCACTAATCTCCTCACTGTACCTCGCTCTCGCCTGTCCCGCCATCGACCCCTGGCCCACGTCATCCCCCGGGCCTGGAATGCCCTCCCTCTGCCCATCCGCCAAGCTAGCTCTCTTCCTCCCTTCAAGGCCCTGCTGAGAGCTCACCTCCTCCAGGAGGCCTTCCCAGACTGAGCCCCTTCTTTCCTCTCCCCCTCGCCCCCCTCTCCATCCCCCCGTCTTAACTCCTTCCCTTCCCCACAGCACCTGTATATATGTATATATGGTTGTACATATTTATTACTCTATTTATTTATTTATTTATTTATTTAACTTGTACATTTCTATCCTACTTATTTTATTTTGTTGGTATGTTTGGTTCTGTTCTCTGTCTCCCCCTTTTAGACTGTGAGCCCACTGTTGGGTAGGGACTGTCTCTATGTGATGCCAATTTGTACTTCCCAAGCGCTTAGTACAGTGCTCTGCACATAGTAAGCGCTCAATAAATACGATTGATTGATTGATTGATTGAAGCCAAGGGTGAGGAGTTTTTGCCTGAAATCTTAAATCAATCAATCATCAATAGTATTTATTGCTATGTGGCTGGAAAGTTGCCTATGCCAAATATTTGTCCCTGCCACTTTCCCACTGGGACTTTCTGGACCAGGGACTTTTCCAACTGGGATTTAGAGGAACAACCTATCCCTTGGATCTTCTTTGGGACTGAAAAGGGGTTGGATAGGAAAAAATGGTGTCATTGAGATAAACACATTGGAATCCACCATCCCCACAGGCCTGAGAGAGTTCTGACAATCAAGGCATCATTATCCATTCTCTTTTCGTTGGTCATAGATGTGTGAGCTCATCCATGGCAAGGTGACTGTTCTTTATTCTGATTCCCATGCCTATAGAATTGATTACTCTTGTTCAATCCTCAGGGTGACACTGCTCACCACCCCCTCCCAACCCTCGGTGTTGGAGGGCTTTATGGAGGCTAGTCCTTATGCTGCTGCAACCCTACTTTGCTACCCAACTGCATCTTAAACTGGAAGCCTGTAGATAATACCACCATCCTCTCTATCTCAAGCCCATAATCTTGTCATTATCCTCCACTCATCTCTCTCATACAACCCACATAATCAACCACCAAATCTTGTCAGTTCAACTTTCACATCACTAAAATATGCCCTTCCCATCCATCTAAACTGCAACTATGCTGCCTTGACTACTGCATCTGAGATCTTGCTGACCTTCCAGCCTCTTGTCTCTCCCCATCCCAGTCCATACTTCATTATGTTGCCCAGATCATTTTTCTAAGATATCACTCAATCTTCAGCTCCCCATTCCTCAAGAACCTCCAGTGGTTACCCATCCACCTCTATATCAAAAAGGAACTCCTTACCATCAGCTTTAAAGCACGCAATCAGCATGCCCACTGTGTCCTTACCTCACTGATCTCCTACTACAACCCAGCCTGCTCACTTCACTTCCCTAGCATCAGCTTATTCACTGTGCCCCAATCCCATCTGAGCCCTTTCCGACATCCTCCTGCTGGCCTGGAACTCCCTCCCCTTTCCTATAATGCCAGACCACCACTTTCTCCACCTTCAGTGACTCATTAAGGTCACATCTCCTCTTCATTAAGCCCTCTTTTTCATGACTCTTTTTCCCTTCTGTGTCAACTGGGCACTTGGATTTGTGCCATTTGAGTACTTGGTATTCACTCCATCCTCATACCTACAGCGTTTGTGTACATATTTGTAAATTACTTAGTCATATTAATTTCTCTCTCCCCTCCTAGACTGTAAGCTCATTGTGAGCAGGGAACTGGTATACCAATTCTATTATACTATATTCTCCCAAGCCCTTAGTACAGTGCACTGCACATAGTAGGTGCCCATTAAATGCCACTAATTGACTGAATTATTGATTAAGCCTCATGTGGGCCTGTGCCTATGCCCGAGGGAATGCGTCAACCAAGTCTGTTGTACTCTCCCAAGTGCTTAGTACAGTGTTCTGCACACAGTAAGTGCTCAAGAAGTGACATGGCCTTGTGACAAGAGCAAGGGCTTGGGAGTTAGAGGATGTGGGTTCTAATCCCTGCTCTGCCACTTATCTGCAGTGCGACCTTGGGCAAGTCACTTATCTTCTCTGTGCTTCAGTTATCTCATCTGTAAAATGGGGATTTAAGACTGTGAGACCCACGTGGCATAATCTGATACCCTTGTATCTACCCCAGTGCTCAGAACAGGGCTTGGCACGTAATACGTGCTTAACGAATACCATAATTTTTATTATTATAATGAATACTATTGATGATTATGATAATAATCATAGAAATAATAATGGCATTTGTTAAGCGCTTACTATGTGCCAGGCACTGTACTAAGCACTGGGGGGGATATCAGCAATTAGGGTTGGACCCAGTCCCTGTCGCACATGGGGCTCACCGTCTTAATCCTCATTTTACAGATGAGGAAACTGAGGCTCAGAGAAGTGGCGTGACTTGCTCCAGGTCAGACAGTGACAAGTGGTGGAGCCGGGATTAGAACCCATGAATTTCTAAAACTTCTAGGCCCATGCTCTATCCTCTATGCCATGAGGCTACCCAATAAGCATAATTATGATGACTTAATTATCTTGTATTTTCCCCAGCACTTAGTAAAGTATTTGACAAATAGTAAGCACTTAACAAATATAACAATTAGTATTATTGTTGCAGTGTGTTTATTAACTAATAAACTGGTGTCACGTAGTCAGTAAGAGATCTGAGTAAGCATTCTCAGTATGATATTCTCTTAATACACCAGCGTATCTATTTGATGGGAAATCAATGTGGATCACACAAACACAACACTTTGACAGAACATTCTCTCCTATTTGAAGAGTTATTATTATTGTTATCGATAATGATAACAATAATAATATTAGTAATAGTAGTATTTGTTAAGCACTTACTCTCTAAGCACTAGGGCAGGTACAGGATTTTTCAAAAATCATTTGTAATAACATAATTTGGCATATCAGAAAATAAAAGCACAGTTTAAATAAGTAATCCCATGAAAGTGGCTTGTAAATCTGATTTAATTATTTTTTAATTCAATTAATGATTTGCATTGGAAATAGTCCATCATTTTGATTACACCTATTAACTGCAATGTGCAGCTGAGCCACAAGCATTATTTAATGTCATCATAGTGAAATGATTTTCAAAGAGAGAATGTAGCTATCTGAGAAAAAATTGCCAAGCACAAACAATAATGGAAGAAAAATCATTTTGCTGGGGTAGTACTCAGGCCTCCATGCTGAAACGTTTTTGTGTCCAGCTCCCAAAGATTCCATAATCTCCAGGGACAAACAGCAATAAGCATAAGACAAGGCTACAAATCACTTTTAATTCATTCATTCATTCAATTGTAGTTTTTGAGCGCTTACTGTGTGCAGGGCACTGTACTAAGCACTTGGGAAGTACAAGTTGGCAACATATAGAGACGGTCCCTACCCAACAACGGGCTCATAACATTAAGCATAAGGAGAAGAAGTGTTGTCTAGTGGATAGAGCACAGGTCTGGGAATCAAAAGGTCATGAGTTCTAATCCTGGCTCTTCCACCTGTCTGCTGGGTGACCTTGGGCAAATCACTTCACTTCTCTGTGCCTCTGTTACCTCATCTGTAAAATGGGGATTAAGACTGTGAGCCCCACATGGGACATGGACTGTGTCCAACCTGATCAGCTTATATCTACCCAGCGCTTAGTACAGTGCTTGACACACAGTAAGCACTTAACAAGAACCACAATTACTATTATCATTATTATTGTTTATTATTATTATTATTATTATTGAATTATTGTTATATTTTTATTTAATTAATAAATTAATTATTGTTAAATTATTGTTAATAATAATGATAATAATAAAAGAAGATGCTACAGACCACATTTGAGAAAGGAGCATAAATAATGAAAGTCTGGTAATAGGTCATGTTGGCAATCCAATTAGGGAGGAAGTGGAAGAGGAAATACGCCGGAGAGCTAGCTGCTCCTGCCTTCCAAGTGCAGGCTTCCTAAATAAGGAGGAATTGAAGGGGAGGAGGAGGAGTGGAAAGGAGGTAGAAGGAGTGGAGATCAACATAGAGGGGAAGGAGGGCTCCAGTGAGGAACTGGTTTGGCAAAAACTCATGAAAGACACCGAACACTAGATTTGTGAGCTCTCACATCGTTCTATCAAATCACTGTCAATCAATGCCTGGTTTCCTGCTTCCCAGAAACCTGAATCAACATCTACTCCTGTAGGTTCTTTGCATATGTCATATGTGAAATCAAATTTGGGGTGAAATCAACCTTGGGGTGTCCACAGTGCCACAGAGGCCCAATCAATCAATGTATTCATTGAGGGCTTATTGTTTAGAGAACACAACTAAGCACTTAGAAGCATATAATACAATAGAGGTGATAGACAGGATCCCTGCCCACAAGGGGTTTACAGTCTAGTGGGGATAAATTACAGATGGGGAAATCTATCTGTACATTCAATTTGTCATGAAATCCTATTGGTTCAACCTTCACAGCATCTCCAGAATCCACCATTTCCTAACTAAATTACCATGGTGATTCAAGAACTTAACATTTCCCACCTTGACTACTGCATCTGCCTCTTCGCTGACCTTCCTGTCTGCTGTCTTTCCCCGCTCCAGTCCATACTTCTCTCTGCTGCCTGAATCATTTCTCTGCAAAATAACTGTCCAGATCTCCTCATTCTTCAAAAACTTCCAATAGTTGCTTATCCTCCTCTTCATCAAATAGAAAGTCCTTACTACCATATTTAAGGACTTCAATCAGCTCTCTCTCTCTCCTATCTTACCTCACCGATCTCTTATAACCATCTAGTCCAAACAGTAAGGTGGAATAAATACCAAGTGGGTAAAGGGTACAGATTCAAGTGCATAGGCAATTCAAAACGAAGATGGAGTCAGGGAAAAGAGGGCTTAATTGGAGGAGATGTGGCCTTAGTACAGCTTTGAACAGGGCGAGTACAGGGTGAGTGGCAATCTGGCATATGCGGTGAGGGAAGGAGTCCCAGCCACAGGGAGCACATGGGAAAGGGATTGGCGGTGAGATGGACGAGATCCAGGAACAGTGAGCAAACTGGCACAAGAAGAGCAAAGTTTGCAGACTGAGCTGTAGTAGAACAGTGAGGGAAAGTAAATAATAATGATGGTATTTGTTAAGTGTTTACTATGTGTAAAGCACTGTTCTAAGCTCTTGGGAGGTTACAAGGTGATCAGGTTGTCCCATGGGGGGCTCACCGTTTTAATCCCCATTTTCCAGATGAGGTAACTGAAGCATATATACAGATAAATAAATAGAGTAAAAAATCCATACAAACATATATACACATATGTATGTATATATATATATATATATATAAAAATATATATGTATGTATACATATATATGTTCTAGACTGTGAGCCCACTGTTGGGTAGGGACCGTCTCTATATGTTGCCAACTTGTACTTCCCAAGTGCTTAGTACAGAGCTCTGCACACAGTAACCGCTCAATAAATATGATTGATTAATCGATTGATATATACAGGTGGTGTGGGGAGGGGAAGGAGGTAAGGCGGGGGGGATGGGACCACCTGATCACCTTGCATCTCCCCCGGTGCTTAGAACAGTGCTTGGCACGTAGTAAGCGCTTAACAAATACCATTATTATGATGATGATGATGATTATCCGGGTGGACTCACGCTGTCCGGGCTGGAGAAGACCCCGTAGGGCAGGTTCTGGAGGGGGAAGTCGGAGCTGGGGGCCACCGGGATGAAGGACATGGCGAGCAGAGCGGGCGAGTTGGCGAGTGGAAGAAGGGCAAGCCCGAAAGTAGGCTGATTGACGGCTTTAATGGCAGTGCTAAAGAGTTTCTGTTTGATGCAGAAGTGGATGGAAACCAGAGGAGATTCTTGAGGAGTAGGGGGATGGGGACTGAAAGGATCCATGCATCAGAGTGAAGTATGGAATGGAGTGGGGAGAGACAGGAGGCAGGGAAGTTAGAAGGGAGGCAGACGCAGTAATCAGGGCAGGACAGGATAAGGGCTTGGATCAGTGTAGTACCAGTATGGAGAAGCAGCATGCGCAATGGATAGAGCATGGGCCAGGAAGCCAGAAGGTCATGAGTTCTATCTAATCCTGGCACTGCCGCTTGTCTGCTGTGTGACCTTGAGCAAGTCACTTCACTTCTCGGGGCCTCGGTTACCTCATCTGTAAAATAGGGATTGAGACTGTGAACCCATGGCGGGACAGGGACTGTGTCCAATCCAATTTACTTCTATTCACCCCAGGGCTAAGTACAGTGCCTGGTACATAGTAAGAACTTAACAAATACCATATTTATTATTATCATTATTATGGGTGGAAAAGAAAAGGTGGATTTTAGCAATACTGTGAAAGAAGAACCAACAGGATTTGGTGAAAGACTTAATATGCGGGTTGTATGAGAGAGATGAGTTGAGGATAAATTGAAATGAGCCCTCCCCTCTGTGGTGACAATGGGTGTCCTTTAAGTACCCCAAGACTCACAGCACTTAAGAACATATCTTTATTTCCCCTATGTATAACTTTATTTGAATGTCTGCCCCCAACTGTAAACTGCAAGCTCCTTGTGAGCAGAGAACAGTGTGGCTTAGTAGAAGCAGCGTGGCTTAGTGGAAAGAACATGGGCTTGGGAGTCAGAAGACGTGGGTTTTAATCCCAGCTCTGCCACTTTTCTGCTGTGGGAACTTGGTCGAGCCACTTAACTTCTCTGTGCCTCAGTTACCTCATCTGTAAAATGGGGATTAAGACTGGGAGCCCTATGTGCGACAACCTGATTACCTTGCATCTACTCCAGTGCTTAGAACAGTGCTTGGCACATAGTAACTGCTTAAATACCATAATAATTATTATGTCCACCAACTCTATTGTATTGTACTTTCCCAAGCACTTAATACAGTGCTCTGCATACAGTATATGCTCAATAAATACTACTGACTGACTGATTTTTTTAAACGGTATTTGTTAAGCCCTTACTATGTTCTAGACACTGTACCAAGGCTGGGGTAGAGACAAGATAAACAGGTTGGACACAGTCCCTATTGCACACAGGGCTCATAGACTTAATCTCCATTTTACAGATGAAGTAAATGAAGTAAATCTAAGTGCTGTGGAGCAGGTGGTGGGGTAAATATCAAAATGCTTAAGGGGAAAATCCAAGTGCACAGGGGATTCAGGAGAAGTGAGGGAAGTCCTCTTGGAGGAGATTTGATTTTATCAGGGCTTTGAAGATGGGGAGAGTGTCCTTTCTCACCCAAGAGAGTGAGATGCAGGAGAAAGGGTGTGGGTATGGGAAGCATCATGGAGATCGATCTTGGAAGAGAGAAGTATGACAGGGTGGATGTGACTTTTAAGAAGCAGAATATTAAAATTCGGAGGGCGGTTGCTGTATAGCTGGAAAGATGCTTTTTAATGGACTTAAAAACTCATTCTCCTATCTTTGTTTTCCCCCCTCCTTCCTGGAGTTGATCCTCTATTCCTCTCCTTTCCTGATTTTAATCCTGGTTTCCTTTGCTCCCTTCCTCAGTTAGACCTTACTGTGATTGGCAGGCGGAGGCCTTTTAAGTGGAAAGGAGAAAACTGCAGGTGATAAACAATTGACAACAGACCAGCAGAGATAGAGGTGTGTACTTCTTCAAACATTAACCCTTCTTTATGAGGAGACTGAAAGGACATTTTTATAGAGATAAATTTTCAATCAACAGGAGTGTCATGGCCAGTGGGAAGGAGACCCAGGAGAGGAGACAAAAGAAACCCACATAGTTGGAATAAGTTGAATCTGAGCAGAGACTGAAAGATAGTGGTATGGTTGAACTGAGAATTAAAGTGAATATGAAGGCCAGAGGACACCCAAACAAACTATGCCTTGCAAAAACTTCAAAGGAAAAGAAAACCCAAAACACTTTCTATGAGGTATTCTTCCCTCTCTCCAAACTTCTACCATGGTGGTCCAAGCAATTATTATTATTATTATTATTATTATTAATAATAATAATAATAATAATAATAATGTTAGCATTTGTAAAGTGCTTACTATGTGCCAAGCAGTGTTCTAAGCACGGGGGTGGATACAAGGTCATCAGGTTATCCCCCGTGGGGCTCACAGTCTTCATCCCCATTTTACAGATGAGGTAACTGAGGCCCAGAGAAGTCAAATGACTTGCCTAAGGTTACACAGCCGAGAGAAGCAGCGTGGCTCATTGGAAAGAGCACGGGCTTTGGAGTCAGAGGTCATGGGTTCGAATCCCGGCTCCGCCACATGTCTGCTGTGTGACCTTGGGCAAGTCACTTAACTTCTCTGAGCCTCAGTTCCCTCATCTGTAAAATGGGGATTAAGACTGTGAGCCCCACGTGGGACACCTTGATCACCTTGTATCCCTCCCAGCGTTTAGAACAGTGCTCTGCATATAGTAAGCACTTAACAAATGCCATCATTATTATTATTATTAAGTGGCAGAGCCGGGATTAGAACCCATGACATCTGACTCCCAAGCCTGGGCTCTTGCCACTAAGCCACGCTGCTTCTCCATTTCCCATATCCCACTTCGACTAAAGCATCAGTCTCCTTGCTGACTTCCCTGCCTTCAATGTCTCCCTACTCCAGTCCAAACTTCACTCCACTGCCCGGATCATTTTTCTAAAAATTATTCATTCCACACCTCCCCACTCCTAAAAGGTCTCCTTGCTTGCCCATCCACCTCCACATCAAACAGAAACTCCTTAGGCTTTTAGGCACTCAATCAGCTCCCCCCCTAGACTGTAAGCTCACTGTGGGCAGAAACGTGTCTGTTATATTGTTATATTGTACTCTCCCAAGCACTTAGTATAGTGCTCTGCAAACGTTAAGGGCTGAATAATTAAGATCGATTGACTGACTAACTGACTCTGCTACTGACCTCACTAAGCTAATTGTAAGCAGGTAATTTGTCTATTTATTATTATATTGTACTCTCCTAAGTGCTTAGTACAGTGCGATGCACATGGTAAGTGCTTAATCATTCATTCATTCATTCAATCGTATTTATTGAGCGCTTACTGTGTGCAGAGCACTGTACTAAGCGCTTGGGAAGTACAAGTTGGCAACATATACAGACGGTCCCTACCCAACAACGGGCTCACAGTCTAGAAGGGGGAGACAGACAACAAAACAAAACATATTTACAAAATAAAATAAATAGAGTAGTAAATATGTACAAGTAAAATAAATAGAGTAATAAATCTGTACAAACATATATACAGGTCCTGTGGGGACGGGAAGGAGGTAGGGCCGGGGGGAAGGGGAGGGAGAGGGGAAGGAGGAAGCTCAGTCTGGGAAGGCCTCCTGGAGGAGGTGAGCTCGCAGTAGGGCTTTGAAGAGAGGAAGAGAGCTAGCTTGGCAGATGTGTGGAGGGAGGGCATTCCAGGCCAGGAGTGGGACATGGGCTGGAGGTCGACGGCGAGACAGGCGAGAACGAGGTACAGTGAGGAGTTTAGCGGCAGAGGAGCAGAGGGTGCGGGCTGGGCTGTAGAAGGAGAGAAGGGAGGTGAGGTAGGAGGGGGCGAGGTGATGGAGAGCCTTGAAGCCGAGAGTGAGGAGTTTTTGCCTGATGCGTTGGTTGACTGGTAGCCACTGGAGATTTTTGAGGAGGGGAGTGACATGCCCAGAGCGTTTCTGCACAAAGATGATCCGGGCAGCAGCGTGAAGTATAGATTGAAGTAGGGAGAGACAGGAGGATGGGAGATCAGAGAGGAGGCTGATGCAGTAATCCATACTTAATCAATATGATTGACTAAATTATTTTAATGGAATTTGTTAAGCACTTTCAGTGTGTCCAACACTGTTCTAAACTGGAGTATACCGGGGCCAATTAGGTCAGATACAGTCTCTGTACCACATGGGGCTCACAGTCTAAGTAGGAGGGAGAAAAGGTGTTGAATCCCCATTTCACAGCTGAGGAAACTGAGGTAAAGAGAAGTCCAGTGACTTGCCCAAGGTCACAGAGCAAGCAACTGGCAGAGCCTGAATTAGAATGCAGGTCCTCTGACTCCAAAGCCCATGCTGCTTCTTCTACTGCAACCCAACCCAGCCCGCACACTTTGCTCCTCTAACACCACCCAGCTGATCTCATTGATTTGCCACCAATCCGTAATCACATGTTTCTCTGGCCTGGAATTCCTTCTCCATTCATATCCAACAGACTGCCACTCTCACAGAGAAGCAGCATGGCTTAGTGGAAAGAGCACGGGCTTGGGAGTCAGGGATCGTGGGTTCTAATCCTGGCTCTGCCACTTGTCAGCTGTGTGACTTTGGGCACATCACTTAACTTCTCTGTGCCTCAGTTACCTCATCTGGAAAATAGGGATTAAGACTGTGAGCCCCACGTGGGACAATCTGATAACCTTGAATCTATCATAGTAAGCGCTTAACAAATACCATTTTCTAGACTGTGAGCCCGTTGTTGGTTAGGGACCATCTCTATATGTTGCTGATCTGTACTTCCCAAGAGCTTAGTGCAGTGCTCTGCACACAGTAAGCACCCAATAAATACGATTGAATGAATAAATGAATCATCTTCAAAGCCTCACTAAGATCAAATCTCCTCTAAGGGGCCTTCCATGACTAAACTCTCATTTCCTCATGCTATTGTCCTCCCTTATTTGTCATCTATGCACATGGACATGTAAACCACTGAGCACTTTGATATTCATTCCCCCCGCCCCCCCGCCCCCATGTAGGTATACATCTTTAAACTCTTCCTGTTTCCCTAACTGGAATTTATTTTAATATCTGTCTTCCCCACAAGATTGTAAACCCCTTGTAGGCAGGGATTGCATCTATCAACTCTATTGTATCATACTCTCCCAAGAACATAATATAGTGCTCTGCACATAGCAAGCACTCAATAAATATCATTGACTGATATTCATGACATTGAGTATGTCAAGGAGCAAAAGACTTTTGGCATGAGCCAAGGAATTGGGAGAATTGGAGTTGGGGTTTTTAAAGTATAATGGTTTTTAAACTAAGGACTGGGAATTACAGTTAAAATTCACTCTGGAGATTAACATTTTATGGGAGTCAGAATGAAGGAGGGATTTTACTTGTACATTTCTATTTTGTTGGTATGTTTGGTTCTGTTCTCTGTCTCCCCCTTTTAGACTGTGAGCCCACTGTTGGGTAGGGACTGTCTCTATGTGATGCCAATTTGTACTTCCCAAGCGCTTAGTACAGTGCTCTGCACATAGTAAGCGCTCAATAAATACGATTGATTGATTGATTGATTGATGAGAGGATGGATACAAACCCATTAAGAGAATAATGGTGAATTGGAACAGAAAGTAAAGAAATCCTGTTTACTTTTTAAGTGCTTTTTTGTTTGTATAATCTTGTTTTTAGAGAAAAATGTTAATCATAGCAAATACAGAAAAACTCATACAGATTAAATAATTATAATGGTATTTGTTAAGCACTTACTATGTGCAAAGCACTGTTCTAAGCGCTGGGAAGATGCAAAGTGAGCAGGTTGTCCTACGTGGGGCTCACAGTCTTAATCTCCATTGTACAGATGAGATAACTGAGGCCCAGAGAAGTTAAGTGACTTGCCCAAAGTCACACAGCTGACAACTGGCAGAGACGGGATTAGAACCTCTGATTCCCAAGCCCGGGCTCTTTCCACTAAGCCATGCTGCTTCTCCAGCTCCAATTCCTTCACATTTTCATCATTGCCTCTATTTTCCATCTATTTAATATGTTCTATTTTTCCCCCTGAATTTCCACCAGTTTCTCAACATCATTTTTAAAAGATGAAGGAGAAAATCTTTAGGAGTAAAGTAACATACTTAGCTGCAATTTTATAATGTTCCAATTCTTTTTTCAAATTTTTGTTCTCTTCTTCTAGAAGTTGATTCTGAGTGTACACGTCTGGGACCAACCTGGGATCTGAGGGTTGAAATGAGCCTTTTTGTATGATTTCATACCTAGAATGACAAATTTGTTGCTTTTAATTTACAGATTTTTTAACATTTCAATTCATAAATACATTTGCTATTACTACTGCTAATAATAATAACAATGATAATGATAATAATTACTGTGGCATTTGTTGGGTGTTTACTATGAGCCAAGCACTGAACTAAGCGCTGGGATAATCAGATCCCACACGGGGCTCACAGTCTAAATAAGAGGGAGAACAGAATTGAATCCCCATTTTGCAGATAAGGAAGCTTCTTACCTTCCTTGTGAAAGGAAGTACTTACTTACTTACTTAATTGACCCATGTCTTCCCCAGCGCTTAGAACAGTGTTTGACACATTGTAAATGCTTATCAAATACCATTGAAAAAACAGAGATTACTCAGTCAACCGTATTTATTGAACACTTACCATGTGCAGAGCACTGTACTAAGTGTTTGGGAGAGTACAGTATAACAATAAACAAACACTTTCCCTGCCTACAGCGAGCTTAGTAAGGTCAGGTAGCAGAGTCAGTCAGTCAATCTTATTTGTTGAGCGCTTACTGTAGTGCACAGCACTGTATTAAGTGCTTGGGAGAGTACAAGATAACAATAAAACAGACACATTCCTGCCCACAACAAACAAAAGTGAAATGACTTGCCCAAGGTCATACAGCAGAAACATGGCAGAGTCAGGATTAGAAACCAAGTCCTCTGACTCCAAGGCCTGTGTTCTTTCCACTAGGCCACACTGCTGCCCAAAAAGGTCCACGGCAAACTAACAATGACACTCACTAGATGTGTCCCCTGTCTTTCTTCTCTGCCACCCTCCTCTTTCTTAACAGTCTTCCATTTTCAAGAATTCCCAAGAAAATTTAATAAGATTGTCAATATGCAAATAATTCCAAATCCACCTCGCCTGAGGTGGCATCTCACCTCTTTCAGCCCCGTTTCTTGCAGCCTACTGGACAACCCCATTAAGTCCTTCTGTCCTTAAAAACCACACCCATACCGCAAAATACAGGGGATCTACAGAGAGCAATCAAACCACAGTAGTTATTAAGTGCTCACTGTGTGCAAGCTACACAATAAGTAGATCCAATCTCTGCCCTCAAGGAGTTTACAATCCCTCAGGAGAGATCAGTCATTTTAATCAGTCATTAAAATCAATTACAGGTAGGGGAAGCAACAAAGTATAAGGATGTCTACATAAGAGCTATGGGGATGGGGGCGTAGAGTAACTAAATGCTTAGAGAGTGAGGGTTCAACTTCAGAGAGCATAGTAAGGAGGGGAAATAGGGTGGGACATGAGAGATTAATAATGATGGCATTTGTTAAGCACATACTATACGCCAAGCACTGTTCTAAGCACTGGGCAGGGAATACAAGGTAATCAGGTTGTCCCACATGGGGCTCAGTCTTAATCCCCATTTTACAGATGAGGTAACTGAGGCCCGGAGAAGTTAAGTGACTTGCCCAAAGTCACACAGCTGACAAGCGGCGGAGCTGGGATTAGAACCCATGACCTCTGACACTCAAGCCTGGGCACTTTCCACTGAGCCAGGCTTCTTCTCGTCAGATTAGTCAGGGAAGGTTTTCTGGATGATATGTGATTTGAGTAGGGCTTTGAAGATGGGGTGAGTGGTGGTCTGCAGGAGATGAGGGAGAGCAGAGTTAACAGCAGTTACGGAAGCTATTTCAGGAGCACACCCAAAACATCTATTGGGAGGGGAGTAGAAGTAGGAGCAGAGGTATGTATTAAGTGTCCATTTGTTGTTAAACACAAGACTGGGTCCTTGGGAAGTACAGAATACGAAAGTGACTTGTGACAAGTCAGACCAAGTATCCACAAGTCATAATCAAGCCTTACCGACAGGGAAAAATCAATCAACTTGGGAAACAAATATTACAATGAAAATAGCTTTCTATATTCCTCTCAGGGTGGCATTTGGAGAGTTTCCAGTACTCTAGAAGTCTTGACTATGGAAAGGAGAGTCAAGCAGAAGCCTACCCATTCCACTCCTAGCTTGGGCAGTAGCTAGTGAGTGAAAGACAATCTGCTACAAGTCAAAACTCACCTGTGCTGGGCAGCAGTGGCATGGGAGAGAGTCGAGGGTGGAGACTCAAGTTTACTGTGCGGAAAAATCATGGCAAACCACTCCATTTTTTTAACCAAGATATCTCTATGGATACATTACCAGAACGATTACAGATGGAGGTGGGGAGTTCTGGGATAGATGTGTCCATGGTATCGCTATGGACTAGAGATAACTCAACAGCTTATGACAAGATAAGATTTCAAGAAGCAGCATTGCTCAGTGGAAAGAGCACGGGCTTGGGAGCCAAAGGTTCTAATCCCGGCTCCACCACTTGTTAGCTGTGTGACTTTGGGCAAGTCACTTAACTTATCTGGGCCTCAGTTACCTCATCTGTAAAATGGGGATTAAGACTGTGAGCCCCACATGGGACAACCTGATCACCTTATATTCCCCCAATGCTTAGAACAGTGCTTCACACATAGTCAGTGCTTAACAAATGCCATTATTATTATTATTATTATTTCCCAATTACTGAGGCTTTGAGATAAAGATTATAGGCCTCAGCAATAACTTTCTGTACCAAAAATGGTTTACTGATTAGTCTCAGATTGTGGGACAATTGATCGATAATAATAATAATGAATCTAGATCAAAAATTTCAAAATCGTCATTTAGACATGGACATGTGTTGAATAATATCCCTTAAACTTCCAAATGGAGCTGTCAAATTGTTGGGCTGCCTTCACAAATGAAACTGTTTATAGCTGTACCATTAGGAAGGCCTTACCATTCATTTTGAAAGCTTTCAAAAGTTCTGTTCATCCCCATTCTGATCAGGAAATTGCGGAGAAAATCTTCAATCACTTCAGGTACTTCAGACACTGATTGTGTAGATGGGGGAACTGTTTTCTGTGTCTGCGATTTAAGTAACAAACAATTATTTCTGGTCCACCCTTTGTACACTTTGGCTACTTACGTCTCTAAGTTATTGCTGAAAGAAAACCAAAGATCTATTCTTCAGTATACCTTCAAGGAGAAATGTACAGATTTTCAAATTCCCTTCTATGATGACAGAGAGAGAGAGAAGGCCGGGAGGAGGGGGGAAGTAGTCTGGGGCAGAAACATTAGGAAGGCAGCATAGCCTAGAGGAATAATAATAATAATCATGATATTTGTTAAGCACTTACTGTGTGCCAAGCACTGTTCTAAGGTAATCACAATCTTAATCCCCATTTTACAGATGAAGTAACTGAGGTACAGAGAAGTTAAATGGCTTCCCCAAGGTCACACAGCAGACAAGTGGCGTAGCTGGGATTAGAAACCATATCCTCTGATTCCCTAGCCCGTGCTCTTTCCACTAAGCCATGCTATTCTCACAAAACGACGCCGCTTCTCACTAAGCCACGCTGCTTCTCACTAAGCCAAGCTGTTTCAAAAGACCAAAGACCTGAGAGTCAGAGGATCTGGGTTCTAATCCCAGCTACGCCACTTTCCTGCTATGTGACCTTGGGCAAGTCACTTAGTTTCTCTATGTCTCAGTTCCCTCTAAAAAATGGGGATTCAATACTTGCTCTCCCTCCTATTTAGACTGCGAGCGCCTTGTGGGGCCCAATCATCCTGTTTCCACCCCAGCACTTAGTACAGTGCTTGGCTTACATAGCATTGCTAACAAAAAACAAAATTATTCAGTGCACAAAACACAAAGAATAAAGAGACCATTATCTCTGGCACTGGCATACTGAGCATGCTACCCAACCTGTTTGTCCCAGACTCATTTTCACCCTGGTCTGGTAGTAAGAAACAGTGAGCTCGGTTTGGCCAGGGAATGTGTCTGTTATATTGTTGTATTGTACTCTCCCAAGCGCTTAGTACAGTGCTCTGCAAACACTAAGTGCTCAATAAATACGACTGACTGACTGACAAAGAAGGTGCTGTAAAAATACTATTGAAAAGGGTAAAATGGCTGGAATAACAAATATTGAAACAAGAAACTTAAAGGGAAATGGTGGAGAAATCCATAATCTAAGGTTGAGTCACTGGTGAGTGGCTGAGACCCCCAAAAGGATGAGAATATATATGTATATATGTATATATATTTGTACATATCTATTACTCTATTTATTTATTTATTTATTTTACTTGTACATATCTATTCTATTTATTTTATTTTGTTAGTATGTTTGGTTTTGTTCTCTGTCTCCCCCTTTTAGACTGTGAGCCCACTGTTGGGTAGGGACTGTCTCTATATGTTGCCAACTTGTACTTCCCAAGTGCTTAGTACAGTGCTCTTCACACAGTAAACGCTCAATAAATACGATCGATTGATTGAGAATAGCTTGAGAATAGAAGGGGAACAAAATGGAGCTTTGTGGGACACCCAGAGTTCAAGCATGGAAGTTGGGAGAAGAGTCAGTGAAAGAGACTTGAGAAGGATAGGCCAGAGAGTTAGAAGAAGACTATTTCAGAAAAATCAAGGATAGATAGAGTTTCCACTGAAGGGGTGGTTCACAGGATCAAAGCTAGCCAAGAGACTGAGGAGAACTAATGCAATCTAACTTGGAGTTAGGAAAGAGAAATGGATAAAATGGCCAAATCAGCTCACTGAGGACCTGAGAGGATTAGGAGGAATTAAAGCATACCACAGTTCCCAATTCTAATTTATTTTAATATCTATCTTCTCCTATAGACCTTAAGGTCACTGTAGGCAGGGAAAGTATTTGTTATATTTTTATACTGTACTCTCCTAAGTGCTTAGTATGGTGTTCTGCACACAGTAAGCACTCAATAAAAATGATTGACTGTCTGACTTTCCCAGGTGCTTAATACAGTGCTTTGCTTACAGCAGGCAAACAAAAACAATCATCAGCATTACTCCTGTCTCTACTCTCAAGAGTCTGAGGTGAAAATTCAATCCAATTTGATGAGGAAAGTTCCTAATTGCTGGTAGGCATCATGTCCATCAAAAATATTGTATTGTACTTTCTCAAGATTGAGTAAAGCATTCTGAATACAGTAAGCCCTCGAGAAATTGATTGACAGTGGGCCGGGATTGTGTCTACCAACCATGTTGCACTGTTCTACCACAAGCACTCACTGTGCTTGGTACACAGGAAGTGTTCAATAAATATCCCTGACTGATTGACTTTCTAGCCAATCTATTTCTATTCAGTTTCTGGATGAAGATGACAAATATCCTGGCATGATTGCTGGCTGCTGCTCTAGGAGCCCGGCTTGCAGAGTTTGATTATTCCAAACTCAAGTTGTGAAAGTGGAAATAAGTCACTCAATCAATAGTATTCATTAAGTGCTTACTCTGGGCTGAGCACTGTACTAAGCACTTGAGCCCCATCCTTCCTCTCCCCCTCCTCCCCCACCCCATCCCCCCTGCCTTACCTCCTTCCCCTCCCCACAGCACCTGTATATATGTTTGTACATAGTTATTACTCTATTTATTTTACTTGTACATATTTACTATTCTATTTATTTTATTTTGTTAATATATTTTGTTTTGTTGCCTGTCTCCCCCTTCTAGACTGTGAGCCCGTTGTTGGGTAGGGGCCATCTCTATATATTGCCAACTTGTACTTCCCAAGCGCTCAGTACAGTGCTTTGCACACAGAAGTGCTCAATGAATACGATTGAATGAATGAATATAATTAGAATATGTATTCCCTTCTCCTTCCTCTCCCTATCCAGGGTTTATTATGGTCCACTTTCCTGCAAGTTGAGCATCAGTTTTTTCCTCCTACTTCCTCTTTCTCTTAAAGACGTGAGTGAGTAATGTCTTTGCTAAGAGAGTCCAATGAGCTAGTAGTTCAGAATTTCCTTTGGTCTATTTCCCTTTGATGATGAGAATTCACAATCAAACCAATCAAGAGCTTCTTCAATCGACTAATATAACCTTAAACTCCCTTTAACAATAATAACTGTGGTAATTGTTAAGCACCTACTATGTGCCAAGTACTGCACTAAGTGCTGGGCTAGAAACAGGATAAACAGGTCCCACATGGGGCTCAGAGTCTAAGTAGGATGAAGAACAAATATTGAATCCATTTTTCAGACGAGGGAACTAAGGCCCAGAGAAATTAAGTGACTTGTCCAAGGTCACACAGTAGGTAAGTGGTAGAGCTGGTATTAGAACCCAGGTCCTCTGACACCCAGGGCCGTGCTCTATCCACTAGGCCATGCTGCTTCCCCTCAGGGTCATCACCATAACTACCCCAAAACTGTCAACTCAGGGAGAGAATCATTTATGATGATAATAATAATACTTGTCATATTTGTAATGTTTACTATATGCTAAGCATTATATTAGGCACTGGGGTGTATACAAGATAATCAGGTTAGATAGACAAAGTCCATGACCCAAATGGGACTTACTGTCTAGTCAGGAAGGAGAACAGTTTTTGAATCCCCATTTTACAGATGAGGAAACTGAGGCACTGGAAAGTTACAAGACTTGCATAAGGTCACACAGGAGGTAAATGGTGTTGGTAGGATTAGAAACCAGCTCCTCTGAATCCCAGGCCAGTGCACTTTCAACTAGGCAACGCTGCTTCCTTATTGATACCATGCGTTCCGGGGAAGCCGTTAGCTGCCCCTCCATGGTTTTTGGAACACAGCAGACTATAGAGAACTCTCCCTGATCTTTGGAGATAGATTTTCTTTTCTTTTAAAGGTATTTGTTAAGCACTTACTATGTCCCAGACACTGTACTACATGTTGGGGTAGAGGCAAGCTAATCAGGTTGGACACAGTCCATGTCCCACATGGGGCTAACAGTCTTAATCACCATTTCCCAGCTGAGGTAACTGAGGCCTGGAGAAGTGAAGTGGCTTGTGCAAGATCACACAGCAGACAAGTGGCAGAGCTGGGATTAGAACCCAGGACCTTCTGACTACCAGCCCATGCTCTAGCCACTAGACCATGCTGCCTTCTAAGATACTCATTGTTTAAGCAATTGTTAAAATGCACCAAATTCTCATTTAAAAGGTCACAGACAAAATCTGCCATCAGTTTTGAAATGGTTCATCCACAATAACCACCACAGTCTTCGTAATGGATGACTCCATTGGCAAACCAACTCCCCTAATGAAATTGGTATTTTTCTTTGATTGTAGCTTTGAAAAACAGTCACAGTATTTTGACCTGTAGTGAGTGAGTGGAACTTGTAGTTCCTTGCAGTAGGTGGCTGTTTCCTGGCAAAACTGAAATATAATAAAAATACTATATTGTAAAATAAATGAGTAAGAAGCTATAAGAAATGTCACTTTGCTAGAAGTATACCTTCTTTATAATGGAATTTAAGAAAGAAAATAACAAAAGTAAATTGCATATCTGAACGGTAAGTAACTCTTAAGGAAAACAAACCAATTCCATGACAAAAGAAGCTTTTCTTCTGATGTCTTTTAAATGCTGCTTTAAAAAAAAAGACAAAATGTGAGGCAACAGTAATAAGCTTCTAATCACACATTTTAAAATTCATATGAAAGGAGTGGTATTGTGTGCCAGTTCCATATAATACCAAAGGAACAATCCAGAGAATTTTAAAGCCAACATTTTCTACCTTCTCTAAAGTTCTCCTCAGCTCACCCCAGTGTTCGGGTAGCAGCAGGAAGCTACTGAGGAGCAAACTAAGGCCTGAAGCCCTGACACCCCTCCAAGCTTTAGCAAACTGCTGGGAAGGAAGAGAGGAGCAAATGTCTCAGAGTGCAATGCCTTCTGACTTCTCCCTGCTGACAGTAACTGGTAGGATAAGAGACTCATGCTGAGCATGCCTGTCCATGGAAGGATACCAGAAACTGGTGGCAGGCCCTGGGATAATCATCTAGAAGAAGCTATACTGCTACTCTCTCCTCTGAAACAACCAAATCTATGGAAAGCTGCTGAATTCTATTATGGGGAGAAAGAATAGTGGCAAATACTTTGAAGTACAACCTCCAACTGAATGGCTTGAAGAGTGTGAGAGGGAAACAAAATGAAATTAATGAATTCATCCACCTTTCCCAATAAGATCACTGATTTGGAATTTCTGAAAAAAAAGTGTTACTGATTAATTATGCAATAAAAATATGAATGTGAATCTGCTTTATTATTCAATCAATTTGCAATCACAGTGAATTTTAGAAAGACACTGGAGAAATTAGGTTTAGGAACTTAACACAGATGAAATTTCAACTTACATATTTGAGGATCAAAATCAGATGGCTCATCAAAGAGGTCAATACCTTTAAAAACTCATTTGTAATTATCACAAACAAAAGTGATAAATTAATCAAGGTGGTATAACTGAGCGCTTATGATGTGTAGAATACTGTATTGAACATTTGGGAGAGTTCAGTTCAATAGTGTTGGTAGATAGGATCCCGTCTCTCAAGGAGTTTACAGTCCAGTGGGGAAACACATATTAAAAATACATTACTAATAGGGGAAGTGCCAGATTATGTGGATATGTTTGTAAATTCTGTGAGGCTGGGAGTGTGGTGAGTATCAAAGTGCTTAGGGCCAAGAGTGCAGAAGAGAGGGTGAATAGAGTCGAGAAATGAGAGAGTTAGTCAGAGAAGGCTTTTGGAGGTTATATGATTTTAATAGGGCTTTGAAGATGGGAAGAGTGGTGGTCTGTAGGATATGAAGTGGGAGGGCGGCCCCTAGACTGCAAGCTTGTTGTGGGCAGGGAACATGACTATCAACTCTATTATATTTTCTCTTCCAGGCGTTTAATTCAGGACTTTGCACAAAGTAAGCATTCAATATATATGACTGATTGATTGATTGATTGATTCCAGGCCAAAGAGAGGAGGTGATTAAGGGGGTAGATGCAAGAGAGATAAGATTGAGATACAGTAAGTAGGTTGGTGTTAGAAGAGTGAAGTGTGCAGACTGGGTTGTCGTAGATCAGCGAGGTAAGGTAGGAGGGAGAATTGATCGAGGGCCTTAAAACTTTCATAACGAGTTTCTCTTTGTTACGGAGGTGGAAGAGCAACCATTGGAGGTTTTTCAGGAGTGGAGAGACATGAATATATCATTTTTTTTATCATCATTATCAATCATATTTACTGAGTGTTTTCTATGTGCCCTTGGGAGAGCACCAAACAACTGATTTGGTAGACCCAATTCCTGCCCACAGCGAGCTTACAGTCTAAAGAGGAAGACAGACATAAATGTAAATAAATAGTTGATAATATATAATTTATAAGTATTTATATTTATAAGCATAATAAGCATTTATAAGTACGTACATAAGTGCTGCGGGGTTGATGATGGGGTGAATTATCAAATGCCCAAAGGTCACAGAGTCAAGCGCATATATGATGCAAAATGGAGAGAAAGCTGGGGAAAAGAGAGCTTAATTTGGGAAGGCCTCAGAGGAGATGGGACCTTAGAAAAACAATCTGTGCAGCAGAGAGAAGTATGGACTGGAACGGTCAGAGGCTAGAAGCAGGGAGGTGAGTAGGAAGGCCGAAGCAGTAGTCAAAATGGGGTAATCATTCATTCATTCAATCGTATTTATTGAGTGCTTACTTTGTGCAGAGCACTGTACTAAGCGCTTGGAAAGTACAAGTTGGCAACATACAGAGACAGTCCCTACCCAACAACGGGCTCACAGTCTAGAAGGGGGGAAACAGACAACAGAACAAAACATATGGTCATCAGAATAAATAGAAATAAAGCTAGATGCACATCATTAACAAAACAAGTAGAATAGTATATATGTACAAGTAAAATAAACAGAGTAATATGACAAGTGCTTGGACGAGAATTGTAGCAGTTTGAATAGAAAGGCAAGGATGGATTCTACAAATGTGAAAGTAGAACTGGCAGGACTTAGTAATGGGTTGACTATGTGGGCTGAATGAGAGCCGAGTGGAGAGTAATGTCAAGGCTACTGGATTGTGACACACTGAGGATGGCGGTGGTGTCTACTGGAAAAGTTGAGGGGAGAATAGGATTGGAGTAGGAAGACAAAAAGTTCTGTTTTGGACATGTTAAGTGATGAAAGACAAGTGGCTTTTATCCCATTGTGCTTGCAGAAAACAGGCTACAGGACATTCCAAATTTGAACAGCAGAGCTAGCCCTCTTTCTGTTGCTCTAATCATTATCATTATTATATTTGTTTAGCACTTACTATGCTTCAAGTACTACACAAAGCCTTGAGGAAGACACAAAATAATCAGTTCCCACATGGGGCTCATAGTTTAGGTAGGAGGGAGCATAGGTATTGAATCCCCATTTTGCAGATGAGGAAACTGAGGCACAGGAAATTAAGTGATTTGACCGAGGTCACACAGCAGACAAGTGGTGGAGCCAGTGTTAGAACCCAGATCCTGCGAATCCCAGGCTTGTGCTCCTTCCACTAGGCTACACATTATTACATCATGCAGCCACATCCTTTAAAGTTTAAAAAACTAATGACAACAGTCTTACCATAGTTTGTGCATCTTCTGCCTGTTCTTGAACCATCTGAACTGCCTTGGCCAGGTCTTCGTCACCTTCTTGAAAACTAATGTCATCATCAATAGAAACCTAAAACAAACGAAAAGCAAAGAATTGGTAGATTAGACTGCAATCTATCTTGATGTTATTAATATTTAAGGCATTAGGGCTAGAGAGCCTAATTCCTGCATGCTAAAGATCCAGGTTGAGGTTCCGTTTTACATGCTATTGTTCACACATCCAGATGAAAAGGCTCCTTTCCCCACCTTGAGCCTGATGTCATTGTTTGTAAAGGCCTTGGGATCAAATCTGGGCCAGAACTAGAAGTTCATTCTCTGGTTGTTGTTTTCAGATTATAGTGCCACTGGAAGTGGAAATAATGATAATTCATGATAATAACTACAAACAGTAATTATTAAACCTTGAAATTGTGAGACTTTTATTTTTCTAAAATACTTTCACATGTATTATGTCACTTTGTCCTCACAATAATCCCTGTGACACAGTGAGAGGTAGATATCGTCAACCCATTTTACAGACGAGGAAAAAGCAGCATGGCCTAGCAGATAGAGCAATGGCCCAGGAATCAGGAGATCTGGGTTCTAATGCCAGCTCCTCCATTTGCCTACAATATGAATTTAGGCAATCACTTAACTTCTCTGTGACTCAGTTTCCTCATCTATAAATTTGGCATTAAATACCTGCTCTCTCTCCCCCATAGACTGTGAGTACATGTAGGACAGGGACTGTGTCCAACCCAATTATGTTGTCTCTTTCCCAGTACTTAAAACAGTGCTTGGCAAAAAGCACTTAACAAATAACACACTTATGTTTTTAAGGTACTAGTTAAGCGCTTATCATGTGTCAGGCACTGTACTAAGTGCTGGGGTAAATACAAGATAATCGGGGTGGACACAGTCTTAAGCCTCACAGTCTTAAGCCCATTTTTTACAGCTGAGGCAACAAGGCACAGAGAAGTGAAGTGACTTGTCCAAGGTCACATTGCATATTTGAGGTGGAGCTGGGATTAGAATTTAGAATTAGAATTATTACTAGGAAACTGAGAAACAGAGGTGATTTACTCCTTGCCTGTGGCAGGGTGGAATCTTATGGCTCCCATATCTATTCTTTTTTTTCAATTTGGAATTTAATAATTATGGTATTTGTTAAGTGCTTACTCTGTGCCAGGCACTGTACTAAGCACTGGAGGCACTGTATATTTGTTAAGCACTTAATATGTGTCCAGCACTGTTCCAAGCACTGATGCAGATACAAGTTAATTAGGTTGGACAGAGTCCCTGCCCCACACGGGGCTCATGGACCCAGAGAAGTGAAGTGACTAGCCCAAGTTCACACAGCAGCCAAATGGCAGAGCTGGGATTAGAACCCAGGTCCTCTGGCTCCCAGCTCCGTGCTCTTTCTACTAGGCCACACTGCTTCTCATAGTCATGCTGCCATGTGGACCACAGGGTGACTCCACGGGGGGTGAGCAGCCTCAGTAGCTGGGGATGAAATCCTCCAGGACTTTGTGCCTAGCTAGATTTTGCAGGGATAATTGAAGTCTCGCGATTTAAATCACCAGGAGAGATACCTGTTGTGGTTGAGGATATCTGGGTAGAAGCCCATAGATCCCCCTTCTAGACTTTGAGCCCGTTGTTGGGTAGGGACCATCTCTATATGTTGCCGATCTGTACTTCTCAAGCGCTTAGTACAGTGCTCTGCACACAGTAAGTGCTCAATAAAAACGATTGAATGAATGAAAGAACCTGCATGGCCTAGTAGAGAGAACCTGGGGGTCAGAGAACCTGAGTTCTTATCCCAGCTCCTCCATTTGTCTTTTGTGTGACCTTGGGTAAGTCACTTCACTTCTCTGGGCCTCAGTTCTTTCATCTGCAGAATGGGGAGTCAATACCTGCTCTCCCTCCTACTTCGACTGTGAATCTGATGTGGGACCTGATTATCTCAGTGCTTTGTACAGTGCTTGACACACAGTAAGCACTTAACAAATACCACAATTATTATTACTAATGGAGTTTCTCTAATCCTGCCAGCTGGCTTTTCACAATATCTGCTGAGACTCCACCTTAGTCTGCAAATTTAGAGAATTACTAATTAAGGAACTAATCATTGCAATCCATTCTCCTTGCGTATGCTGAGGAAAAAAAGTTGAGCTCAAACACAAAGTATCAGCCAACTAGCCCATGCTTTTCACAAAAATATTAATCTACAGGATAGCTTTACTTAAGGTACTTTTCATAAAGCAACATATAGGGTAATTCAAATCCCAGAAGCCAGATATTAACCAACATAAATCTAAACCTGTAGTTCACTATGAATTAGATGTTGTCAGCAGAATCCAACAAAACACTAAACCAAACTGCTTTCTTTAATGGCACCAGAAAATGATATAGAGGACAAAAGAGCAAATCAGATGAAAGTATTTCAGGAAAGAATGAGATACATTCGATGGGAATTTTTCAGTATGCTGCATTAAATAAGATTTATTAACCAGATATAGCACAATATGCTTAATTGGTGCACTTTATACATTACCTCTTCATATTTATAGTCATCTTCAGATGGTTCAGTTATGGTCACCTCTGGATAGTTTGTCAAGTTTCACATTTCTGAAATATGTAGGTTATTCAAATGACTATTTGCTTCTCTTCAGATATTTCACGTATTTAACAATATTAAAGAACCTCCTTCCCTCCTCTCCTCCACCCCCAAGTTCACATTCGAGTCAACGAACTGCGGATTTCTATAAAGTATCCACTGACCTAAATATTTCCACCTTCCTAAGCATGCCATCCTATCAGTCAACTTCACAAATTCATATTTTTCTGTTCGTTTATTTGTCAGTTATTTCTTCATTTGTGTTTTGTCACAATAATATATAAATAAATGAATGTGTCCACTCTCTCCAATTACAGTGTAAGCTCCCGAGTGGTAAGCACCTAGTCTTTTTGCTTCTTTTCTATTTTCCAACACAAATACAACGTTCTGCTCACAGTAGGAGCTCAATAAATACTGTTTACAACAGTAAATCCAAGAGCAAATTATGATGCCCCAAATTTTCACAGCTATTTTGGAGAAAACCATAATATTCAAAACCGTGCAATTATACAAAAACTCGAGAGTCTAAAATAGTACATAGTAATAGTTGCTTGGAGAAGCAACGTGGCCCAGTGGATAGAGCACAGGCCTGGGAGTCAGAAGGATCTGGGTTCTAATCCCGGCTCCACCATGTGTCTGTTGTGTGACCTTAGGCAAGTCACTTCACTTCTCTGTTGCTCAGTTACCTCATCTATAAAATGGGGATGAAGACTGTAAGCACCATATGGGACAGGGACAATGTCCAACACATTTTGCTTGTATCCACTCCAGTGCTTAGAATAGTGTCTGGCACGTAGTAAGCACATAACAAATATCACAATGCTTTTTCTTCTTCTTCTTCAAATGCCATCGAGTCATTTCGGACCCATAGCGACTCCACACACACACCTCTTCAGAATGTCCCATCTTCTGTCATAAAGTCATTCTGGTATATGTACCCATAGAGTTTTCTTGGTAAAGATACGCAAGTGGTTTACCACCGCCTTCTTCCACGTAGTAAAAACTTGAGACTTTGCCATTGTGTTTGACGAACATTTTGATCCCCTGATCAACCGCCTTTGACTCTTTCCTATGCCGCTACTGCCCAGCACAGGTGAAATCAACTTTGAAGCTTCGGCTTAGACCTTTCCATTATGGGTAGCTTTATATGGCATAGCTCTAAGCTTCATCAGTGCACACAAACTCTGCTGCCATGATAAGGTGTCGATTCATGGGAGTGACAATTATTATTATCGACCACAAAAGTAATTCATCGGACAGCAGTGGGTGTTGCTAAATGCCTGAGCCTCTGTTGGCTTTTTCCAGATTGTGTTAACATGTTTCAACCCATTGTAAATTCACTTCGTTGAACTCGCTGTCCTAAATAACTCTAAAACCGTATAAAACTAACCGCCACTGTAACAATGGCAATCTGTCTGGACCACTGTAACACTGAAACGCCAAAGGGTAAGCAAGAATCCAGACTGCAGCCAGTGGAAGCAAGGGGAAAGGGATCGTGAAATTTTATGGGGAAAGTTATAAATTCTACCCAAGCAACAGGAAATTGTTCTTAACTGGATAGTGGGCCCCATAATGATTTGGAAGCTGAGTCATTTGCTTCGAGGTTCTCAGGGAACAGACTGCCTCTCATCATTTAGGCTCATTCCTAACAAATTATTCTTCCTGCATTAGTCTTATTTCATACCTCCTACACCCCTAGAGAAAATATCCCTAAGAAATTGAGCATTGAAAAATGCTGACTGGGATTTTCGAAATCTGTGCCTGTAGTAGGAGCAGTAGTAGTAATAGTAGTAACAATAGTGTAGTAGTAATAACAGTCGTACTAGCAATATTAGTAGTAGTGATAACAGCAGCATTTTTTTTTTCACTGGCATTTGTTAAACTCTCACTTTGTGCCAGGCACTGTACCAAACACTGGGGTAGATACACAATAATTAGGTTGGACACAGTACCTGTCCCAAACAGAACTCACAGCCTTAATCCCCATTTTACGGATGAGGTAACTGAGATACAGAGCAGTTAAGTAACTTGCCCAAGATCACACAGCATTCATTCATTCATTTATTCAATCATATTTATTGAGCGCTTACTGTGTGCAGAGCACTGTACTTAGCACTTGGGAAGTACAGCAGACAAGTGGCAGAGCCAGAATTGGAACCCAGGTCCTCTGATTCCCAGGGTGTGCTCTATCCACTAGGACATGCTGATTCTCATTTATTGAGCTCCCACTTGGTGTGGTGCACAGTACTTGGCACATGGGAAGTAAAGAATAAAAACAAGACTTTTTGTAATGACATTATACTTGATTTTCCCATCGGAACACTGACATAATAAAGAATCAATAGGTTTTCTCCTAAAACTTACAGTTTTGGTTTTTTTAATGGTATTTCTTAAGTGCTTACTATGTGTCAGGCACTGTTCTAAGCACTGGGGTAGATACAAAGCAATCAGATTGGACACAGTCCATGTCCCACATGAGGTTCACAGTCTTAATCCCCATTTTATGGATGAGGCAACTGAAGCCCAGAGAAGTCAAGTGACTGCCCAAGGTCACACAGCAGACAAGTGGCAGAGCCAGGATTAGAACCCAGCTCCTTCAGACTCTCAGGCCCAGGCTTTATCTACTAGGCCAAGCCTTGTCCCTAGGTTAAAGTGAGAGTGCAAGCTTCTTGTAGGCAAGGACCATATTTTATCAGTCTGGTGTACTTTCCGAAGTACTTAGCATAGTACATTGCACCTTGTAGGTTCTCAATAAATGTTATTGCTATTGCCATTATTATACTGTCAAACTATTTTTAAGTGAAAGGGAAGAGCAAATTAGTGTTGACACTGTCAACCCTCTTGTGAGTGCCACTCTTGAGCAATGTCAACATACTGAGAATTCACCAGACTCCCATGGGACTTGGGAAATTCAATCGATGGCATATACTGAGCCATTATTGTGTGCATAGCACTGTATAAACACTTGGGAGAGTCCAATAGAGTTGGTAGGCATGATCCCTACCCTCAAGGAACTTACAATCTAGTAGGGCAGCCAGATATTAAACTAAATCACAGTTAAGGGAAGCAGTAGAGTATAAGGTTGTGTACCTGAGTGCTGTGGGGCTAAGGGTGAGGTGAATATCAAAGTGCTTAAGGAGAACAGAGCATACAGAGCACAGAGCATACAGAAGGAAGGGTGATAAGGATGGGGAAGGGAGAGGTTAGGGAGAGAAGGCTTCATTGAAGACATATGATTTCAGTAGGGCTTTGAAGATGGGGAGAATGGTGGTCTGTTGGATATGAAAAGGGAAGGAATTTCAAAGCAAGAGGAAGGCTACCACATGAGAGATGAGACCGAGACAGAGTGAGTAGGCAGGCATTACAGGAGTGAGGTATGCAGGCTGGGCTGTAGTGGGAGATGAGAAAGGTTAGGTAGAAAGGAGAGATCTGATTGAGTGTCTTAAAGCCAATGGCAAGGAGTGTCTGTTAAATGCAGAGATGGGTGGACCACCCTTGGACATTTTTGAGGAAAGGGTAGATTTGTGCAGAACATTTTTTTAGAAAAAATGATCCGGGCAGCAAAATGAAGAATGGACTGGAGAAGGGAAAGATAGCAAGCAGGGAGGTCAGCCGGGAGCCTGTTGCACTAATTGAGGCGGGATATAATCCACGTTTGGAGTAATAATAATATAATGGCATTTATTAAGCGCTTACCATGTGCAAAGCACTATTCTAAGTGCTGGAACGTGGTAGCAGTTTGGATGGAGTGGGAGGGATATATTCTAGAGATGTTGTAAAGGTTGAACTGACAGGATTTGGTGCCAGATTGAACATGTGGGTTAAATGAGAGAGATGTGTCGAGGATAATGCCAAAGTTTTGGGCTTGTGAGACAGGGAGAATAGCGTTTTTTTATAGAGTAGTGGGAAAGTCTGGGCAAGTGCTTAGTACAGTGTTCTGCACACAGTAAGCATTCATTAAATCCTTTATTAAATTAGTGAAAATAGCCATCCTTTTGCATCTTATCAAAATACTTACTTCCTCCCTACTTCTCTCCCTGAGTGCCACCTTCAACTGTTCACTTGCCAATGGCTTCTGCCCCACTGTTTCCAAACTTGTTTATGTCACCTCTATCCTAAAATAGAAAAAAAAAACCTCCCTTGACCCTATGGCTCCCTCTAATTATTGCTCCATCTCCCTGATAACATTCCTCTCCAAACTCCTTGAGTAAGTTGTTTCCTCCAACTCACCTCCAATTCTCTCCTTGACCCCATCCAATCTGGCTTCCACCCCATTTGTTCCAGAAGAACTGCTCTTCCAATGGTCACCCATGACTCTTTCTTGCCAAATCCATAGCCTCAATTCCATCCTAATCCTCCTTGACCTTCAACACTGTGGACCATACCCTTCTTCTCCTGGACACATTATCTACGTCCTCTCCTGATTCTCCTCTTATCTCTCTGGCCGCTCATGCTCAGTCTCTCTCCCAGGTTCCTCCTCTGGGCCCACCTTCCAATTTTGGGAATCCCTCAAGGCTCAATTCTAGATTCCCTTACATTTCCCATCTACAGTCACTCCTTTGGTGAACTCATTTGCTTCCTTGGCTTCAACTACCATATTTACACTGATGTCCAGCCACGATCGCTCTCCTTCTCTGCCTCCTGCCTTTAGGACATTTCTACTTGGATGTTCTACCAAAACCCGTAAACTTAACATGTCCAAAAGGGGATTCCTCATCTTTATAAGCAACCACGGTACTCCCTTTAGATAGCACCACCAGTCTCCCTATCTCATAAGTCCATAAAAACCTTGGCATTATCTTCAACTGATCTCTCTCTCCTTCAAACCACATATTCGATGTCATCAAATCCTATTGGTTCTACCTTCACAACATTGGTAAAATCTGCCTTTTCCCCCTCCATCCAAACTGCTACCATGTTGATCCAAGCACTTATCATATTCCACCTTGATTACTTCCTGACCTCCCTGCCTCCGGTCTCTCCCCACTACAGTCCACACTTCACTCTGCTGGATGGATCACTTTTCTAAAAAAAAAAAAAATTTCTATCCATGTTTTCCCACTCTTCGAGAACTTCCAGTGGTTGCCCATCAACTCAGCATCAAGAATTTCCAGTGGTTGCCCAACAACTCAGCGTCCAAAAGAAACTCCTTTCAAGCACTCAATCCCTTGCCTCCTCCTCGAGATTGTAAGCTCCTTGTGGGCCATGAATATGTCTACCAACACGATTAAATTATGCTCTCCCACACATGTAGTACAGTGCCCTATATAATAATAATAATAATAGTAATGGAAGTTATTAAGTGCTTACTATGTGCAAAGCACTGTTCTAAGCGCTGGGGAGGTTGCAAGGTAATCATGTTGTCCTAGGAGGCGGGGGGGGCTCGCAGTCTTAATCCCCATTTTACAGATGAGGCCACTGAGGCCCAGAGAAGTTAAGTGACTTGGCCAAAGTCACACAGCTGACAACTGGCGGAGAGCCGAGATTTGAACCCATGACCTCTGACTCCCAAGCCCGTGCTCTTTCCACTGAGCCACGCTGCTTCTCTATATAAAATAAGTGCTCAATAAATACAATTGATTGATTGACTAAATACCATTGATTGACTTGGGGAGGAGAGGGTTAGGGTGGGAACTTGTCCGCTGTGAGGCCCTAAGCAACTCACTTCGCTTCTCTGGGCCTCGGTGACCTCATCTGTAAAATGGGGATGGAGCCTGTGTCGCATGCAGCAGCGTGGCGTAGTGGAAAGAGCCCGGGCTTGGGAGTCGGAGGTTCTAATCCCACCTCTGCCACTTGTCAGCTGTGTGACCTTGGGCAAGTCACTTCACTTCTCTGGGCCTCAGTTACCTCATCTGTAAAATGGAGATGAAGACTGTGAGCCCCACGTGGGACAATCTCATGACCTTGTATCTACCACAGCGCTTAGTAAGCACATAGTAAGTGCTTAACAAATACCAACATTATTATTATTTGCTTGCATCCATCTCAGCGCTTAGCGCAGTGCCTGGCACGTAGTAAGCGCTCACCAAATACCACAATGCTTATTAGGATTGTTACTGTTGTTATCGTTACAGTTCCTGTGTGCGCCCTCCCTCCTCCCTCCTCCCCGGGTCCTTGGCGGGGACAAGGATACGGTGCAGGTAGTAGGCGCCCTCGGCGGCCAGGGCATCGTCTGCCTGTCCGGCGGTGCCCGGAGGGGAGGCGGACGGGGAGCCCCAGCCCGGCCGGCCTTCCATAGCCGATGTGTCCGGCCTCCGCGCTCCTCGCACCCTGGACCGCCGTTCCTATGGCAACCGCCACGCCAACCGCCGCCTCCCCCCCCCCCCCGCCCCATGCTCCTCTCGCGAGATGTGACCTCTGCCCGCGGGGCCGGGGGCGGGGGCGCTGCCTCCTGGACCAAACGCGGGGCCGTTGCCGCGGCAACCGCCATCACCCACTTAGGAAAAGGCGCACCCAAAGTCCACTTGGACACCTTATTTGGAGGGGCTCTCTGCCCTCGCTCGATCTCTCTCCCTTCCCCCCCCCTTACTTCCCCTCTCTCCCCCCTCCCTCCTTCTTCTCCTTTTTCTCTCTCTCCCTTTGTTTTTCTCTGTTCCTTTTTCTTTTTACCTCCAACTCTTTTTCTTCTTCCCTTTTTTCGCTTTCTTTCCCCTTCTCTCTCCCTCCTTGCTCTCTTTTTGCCTCTTCTCTCTCTTTCTTCGTCTTTTGTCTGTTTCCCCTTCTCCCTCTCTCTCCCTCCTTCCTCTTTTCTCCCTCTCCTTTTCTCTCGCTCTCTCCCTTTCTTTTTTCTCTTCCCCTCTTTTTTTTGCCCCTTCAACTCTATTTTTCTTCCTCTTTCTACTTCTTCGTCTTTTTCTCCCTCTCATTCCCTTTCTCTCTCCCTCTCCCTCCTTCTTCTCTTTCTCGTTTTCTCTCACTTTCTCTCCGTCTCTCTCTTCCTTTTCTTCTTTTTGCCTCTCTCTTCCACTCTCTTCCTCTGTTTCTTCCTCTCACTTTTTCTTCCTTTCTTTTTTCTCTCTCTCTGTCCCTTTTTTCTCTTGCTCTTTTTTCTCTACTCTTTGTCTCTCTCCCCCCCCTCTTCTTTAGTCTCCCCTCTCTTCTCTCTTTTCCCCTTTCCTCTCTTCTCCTCCCTCCTATCCCCACTCCCCACCCCTCATTCCCTCACACTCTTCCCTCCACACCCCCTTCCACCCCCATAGATCTTTTTGCTTGTTCAGCTCCCTCCTTGTTTAAACTTGGGCCTCTGGCCCTGCACCTCCTCATCAGAGACTGTACTATCCCTAACTGTGGAGTTGTGGGCTGCAAGATAACAACCCAATCTCCACATGAGGTTCTCCCCTTCCTCAAAAAGCAAGCGCACTTTGCCCTCATTTTCCCACCACTTTTCTTCCCCCTTATGGGGGAGTCTCTGCCTCTCTGTCTCCCTCTTTTCACTCTTCTAACCTCTGCTTTCTCTCTCTGGGGCTTGCGGTGAATTCATTTCCTCAGAAAATACTGAAACGCTGTCTCCGTTTTACAAATTTCAGATTTCCCTTTTCTAAAATTACCAAAATTTCCCAGCAACTTTGGCTAAAGGGAAAACTGTATTTTGAAACTCTACTCATAAAGTGCCTTTTTATTCAAAACCCCCTCATAGGAGATATTGGAAAAACCAAAAGGGTATGAAAGACATTTATTTAATCATCACACTTTATTTACCTTATTATGTGAGGCAAATCCATTGATGCAGTATAAACTCAAGCATTATGACAAGACAGTGTATCTATGTCTTATTTCTACTGTTCACAATTAATGTCTACCTGTCTCCTTATTAGATTAAAAACTCCTTGAGGGCAGTGACTGTGTCTTTTACCTTGATGGACTCTCCTAATACGTGCCTAATACGATGTTTCATATACAGAAGACAATCAATACTATCGAATGAATGAATGATATATTTTGCTTTGCAAACTTATCACTCCTTTAGATGATTTCTCTGTTTAACGTTACCTCATCTCCCCTGTTGGACCATAAGATTCTTGTGGGCAGTGAACATATCTACAAACTGTGTGGTACAGTACTCTCCCAAGCACTAGGATGATTTCGTGGAGTGGAGACTGCAGTGGAGATTACCATATTGATTAATTGCACAACCTTGATTTTTAATCAGGTGCTTTAGCTTAAAATGTTAATATTTTCTAAGGAGTTTCTTTTAATTTTGTACACTCACACTGTTGTTAACTAAAGCAATGCTATTTAAAAAAGGTTATTTTTTCAATTATTTTATTAGTTTGCAGGGTAATCTCTTTTCCCTCAATGAACTGTGGTTAAGTAATCTGGTATTTATTTGACCATGGCCTTTTGAATCCATCGAGTTTTGTGGCTACCCAATAGGTTGAAACTTACCTAAGAGTTGAAAAAACACAGACAGTTTTTATAATGGCATTTATTAAGCGCTTACTATATAGACAGTTTAAATCATTTCCAGTATTACTGCATATCTGTGCCTTTACTAAGCCAATATAGAATGACATGCATTGCTTGTACTTAGTAGTGATAGCATGGAAAACTGGAAATGAATGAACTGATAAAGGAAAAAGTGGAAAAACAATTGAAAAATGCTTTTGTATCATGGCTAATTATTCTTATAGTAGCAAGACATATTAACAGAGACAGGATGGCAAGGAGAAGAGGGCATGGGGTGTAGCAGTGTGAGCCCAATATCCAATAATTATTCATTCATTCATTCATTCAATTGTATTTATTGAGTGCTTACTGTGTGCTCTGTACTAAGTGCTTGGGAAGTACAAATCGGCAACATACAGAGACGGTCCCTACTCAACAATGGGCTCAAAGTCTAGATGGTATTTGCTAAGTGCTTACTTTATGTCAAGCACTGCTCTAAGCACTGGGGTAAATGCAAGTTAATCAGGTTGGACACATTTCCCATCCCATATAAAGTTTCCAGTCTAAATAGCAAGGAGTAAGGTTTAATTCTATCTTACAGATGATGTAACTGAGGCATGGAAAAGTTAGGTAACTTGATAGTGGACATTTGGTAGAGCCTGAAATAGAACCCAGGTCCTCTGTCTTTCAGGCCGTCCTCTTTTCACAAGGCCATGCTGCGCTAATTGATATATCTCAAAAAATCCCTAGACTTTAGCATGCATGGAATATTATTTTCTTCCATGTAGTCTGGTTTTAGTTTCTGTTTTTCATTTTAGAATTTTCCTATATTGCTTTTGCCGGTGTTTAGTAAGAAGAGCCAATAAAAAGGGGTAAGATAGCAGTATCTCATGCTGAGGAGATGTCCCAGCAATATTCAGTTCCAAGATCTCAGGCTGCAACTGTTCTCTTTGTCAGACATCCTACAGAACAAGCTGCTGGACCAGTGGTACCCAGAAAGAATCCATCACTTTCTAAGTCAGGTCCCATCGAGACTCCTGTTGAGGGAGAGATGGCAGTGTCATTCAACAGCCTCTTTGGTATCTAAGCAGCCCTGCTTAGAGGTGCTATGCCACCCTGAATGCCTAAAGGCCAGAAAAGTGCTCTACTCGATTTTCCTGGAATCAGTAACAAAGAAATTGTCTCTCAGCAAGACTCACATAAAGATGCAATTTTACTACATTTATACCATGGTAAAACGATCTGCACAAAATAGATGTTCAATAATTATAGTCGATAGAGGTAGTAAGAAGGACTTAGTTAAATCCCCATATCCCATTGGCATTTTGATGCTATTCTGATGTGTTTAATTAAAATAGGTTGTGAAAGACTTGAACAAGAGTGAAATATTCATGAAATCATGGTAAATTTGCAACATAATATATTTCTAGGCCGGATTCTTTGAGGATGCATTTAGGATTATTTGTACAACAGCTTCCTTGAAGCAGAAGACAAAGTGGTTTTGAATGGAATGTGAGACTGGAAGGAGAATTTGCTCTGAAGTGTTCATGAAATAGTAAAACAAGGAAAATACCTCATAATGGGAAGAAATCAATCCTCTTCAAGGAACAGATTTTACAAAGTACTATGCAATCATATATACAGTGAAGATTCTCCAAATACAGTGTTCACTTAAGAATGAATGAATTACAGAGGAACTTTGAGAAGCAACATGGTCTAGTAGGAAGATCACTGGCTTGGGAGTCAGAGAGTATTGGTTTTAATCCTGGCTCCGCCACTTGTCTACTGGGTGACTTTGGGTGAGTCATCTAACTTCTGTGTCTTATCAGTAAAATGAGGATTAAGACTGTGAACCTTATGTGGGACAGGGACTGTGTCCAACATGATTATCCTGTATCTACCCCAGTATTTAGTACCACGCCAGGCACACAGTAAGCACTTAAAAACCATTAAAAGAAACAAAAAAGTGATGTTCGTGATCATGTATTTGATGTCAGATTCCCAGTTGTGACAACAGCCCCACATCCTCCCTCTCTCACACAAATATGAATTCTTTACTCTCAAAGAAGATGTCACTAAGGGTGGCATGTTGCTGTAAGTGCTTGTGTTACTGAAAGGTGTAAGTAAGACCTACAGTCCCAATCACTTTGAACAAATTTGTCATACTAATGCTGTTGTTACCAGCATCTGACACTATTTTCACTTTTGCCTCCTAATCTCATCAGCCTTCTGAAGTTCCAGGGCTGAGGAAAGATACTAGCAAGGTGTTGGTGGCGCAATAGAAAAGGTTGAGGTAGAGAGAGTAGGTTGGTGTTGAGGAACAGAGAATGTGGGTTAGGTTGTAGTAGAATACCAACAAGGGTAGGTAGGAGGGAGTGAGCAGATTAAGTGCCTCAAAACCAAGGGTGAGGACTTTCTGTTTGATGCAGATATGAATGGGCAACCACTGAAGGTTTTTGAGGCGTGGGCTAATATGGATTAAATGTTTTTTTCCAAAAAGTGAACCAGACAGCAGAATGAAGTATGGACTGGCGTGCAGAAAAACAGGAGGCTGGGAGGTCAGAAAAGAGGTTGATGCAATAGTCAAAGCAGGAATTGATGGATTACTATGGAAGCAGTTTAGATGGAGAGGAAAGGACAGATTCTAGAAACCTTTTGAAGGTAGAACCAACAGGATTTCATGACAGCTTGAATGAGTGGATTAAATGAGAGAGATGAGTTGAGGATATGCCCAGGTTATGGGCTTGTGAGATAGGGAGGATGGTGGTGTTATCTACACTGACAGGAAAGTCGGTCACTTCTAGCCTTATGTATCCATCTAAGGACATCATAAGCATTTGAGTATTTATTTATGTTCATATGAATGTTCAATGCATTTATTATGATTCCATTATTTGTATATTTGTATATTATTTGTGCATTTTTTATCTGTCTTTCCAGTTAGACTGTACACCCCTTGATGATCTACACTCACTCCCTTGGTGACCTCATTCGCTCCTACAGCTTCAACTATCATCTCTACGCTGATGACACCCAGATCTACATCTCTGCCCCTGCTCTCTCCCCATCTCTCCAGGCTCGCATCTCCTCTTGCCTTCAGGACATCTCCATCTGGATGTCTGCCCGCCACCTAAAACTCAACGTGTCCAAGACTGAACTCCTTGTCTTCCCTCCCAAACCCTGCCCTCTCCCTGACTTTCCCATCTCTGTTGACGGCACTACCATCCTTCCCGTCTCACAAGCCCGCAACCTTGGTGTCATCCTCGACTCCGCTCTCTCATTCACCCCTCACATCCAAGCCGTCACCAAAACCTGCCGGTCTCGGCTCCGCAACATTGCCAAGATCCGCCCCTTCCTCTCCATCCAAGCCGCTACCCTGCTCTTTCAAGCTCTCATCTTATCCTGTCTGGACTACTGCACCAGCCTTCTTTCTGATCTCCCATCCTCGTGCCCCTCCCCACTTCAATCCATACTTCATGCTGCTGCCCGGATTGTCTTTGTCCAGAAACACTCTGGGCATGTTACTCCCCTCCTCAAAAATCTCCAATGGCTACCAATCAATCTGCGCATCAGGCAGAAACTCCCCACCCTGGGCTTCAAGGCTGTCCATCACCTCGCCCCCTCCTACCTCACCTCCCTTCTGTCCTTCTACAGCCCAGCCCGCACCCTCTGCTCTTCTGCCACTAATCTCCTCACCGTGCCTCGTTCTCGCCTGTCTCGCCATCGACCCCCGGCCCACGTCATCCCCCTGGCCTGGAATGCCCTCCTTCCCCACATCCGCCAAGCTAGCTCTCTTCCTCCCTTCAAGTCCCTACTGAGAGCTCACCTCCTCCAGGAGGCCTTCCCAGACTGAGCTCCCTCCTTCCTCTCCCCCTCGCCCCCCTCTCCATCCCCACTGTCTTACCTCCTTCCCTTCCCCACATCACCTGTATATATGTATATACGTTTGTACATATTTATTACTCTATTTATTTATTTATTTATTTATCTTACTTGTACATATATATTCTATTTATTTTATTTTGTTAGTATGTTTGGTTTTGTTCTCTGTCTCCTCCTTCTAGACTGTGAGCCCGCTGTTGGGTAGGGACTGTCTCTATGTGTTGCCGACTTGTACTTCCCAAGTGCTTAGTACAGTGCTCTGCACACAGTAAGCGCTCAATAAATACTATTGATTGATTGATTGATTGATGACGGAGAACATACAACATGCTTCTGTTGTACTCTCCCAAATGCTTAAAGTGCACTGACTTCAGTAAAAGCTCAACAAATACAAGTAATACACACACACACACACACACACACACACACACACACACATATATATAAATATGTATATATGTAGTTGCCCTTCATACTGAAAGAAGACACCAGTGACACTATAGTTCACTGTGAATGTGCTTGTGGCTGAAAAGGCCATTCAGGATGCACGTTTCTGGCCACATTGGGCATACGAAAAGAAGCAACATAGTCCAGTGGATAGTGTATGAGCCTGGGCGTCAGAAGAACCTGGGTTCTAATCTTAGCTCTGACACTTGTTTATGTGACCTTGGGTGAATCACTTAACTTTTCTGTGCCTCAGTTACCTCATCTGTAAAATGGGGATTAGAACTGTGAGCTCCATGAGGGACATGGACATTGCCCAACTTGATTAGCTTTTATCTATCCCAGTGCTTAGTACAGTACCTGGCACGTAGTAAGTGCTTAACAAATACTATTTTTTTTTAAAAAAAAGAGTTTGTCCATTGCCATGCTCTAGTACTTAATGTTTGCAGTGCCTGGCCCTTTCTTCTCTTTTGCTTCCTGGACTCTTTTTCCAGGTAAAACTCGTTGTGGGGAAGGAACCTGTCTACCAACTCTGTTGCTTTGTAATCTCCCAAGCACTTTATACAGTGCTAAGTGCAAACTAAGCTCTCAACACATATCATTGATGATGATCATAATGATGAAGCTTTTGCTCAAAGAAAGTGACTCGCTTCTCGTTGGCAGTGTGCTGTGTAGGCCTGTCCTCACTAATTCACTCCCAGTTTTCAGAAAAGATGAAGCATTGTTTGAAATTTTGTTTTTCCCTGTCCTTAAAATGTTCCTCAGTCTTCCCTTTCCGCATTTCAGCTCTCCATACAGCAGCTGTTTGGGTGTCCTGATGTTGTTCATTTTCCTCATGAGCATAGCACCTATGCTAGGAGATTGACCACGTTCCAGTACTTAATTGTTCACGATAATAATAATAATAATGATGGCATTTATTAAGTGCTTACTATGTGCAAAGCACTGTTCTAAGCACTGGGGAGGTTACAAGGTGATCAGGTTGTCCCACATGGAGCTAACAGTCTTAATCCCCTTTTTACAGGTGAGGTAACTGAGGCACAGAGAAGTCACTTGCCCAAAGTCACACAGCTGACAATTGGCAGAGCTGGGATTTGAACCCACGACCTCTGACACCAAAGCCTGTGCTTTTTCCACTGAGCCACGCTGCTTCTCTGCGTCTTGTGTGATATTTAATTTGATATCGTGTGGGGCCAGGAGGTAATGCTGGCGGAAATAGTGAAGGAGCCAGATATGACATCTGTGTCTGGTCAAGGCCTCATAGAGGTAGAGAAAGTCCAACAACACTACAGCTCTATAGACTTTTAGTTTGGTCTGACACTGCTGCTATCACACTCTGTTTAACCATCTCCCGAAGGATGTATTGGACTTTTTTATTTTTCTGTTTTCCATTTCCTTACCTATCATTGTGTCATTGGTCACTGTGCTGTCTAGATAACAGAATTCAGTCCCAACCTTTAGCGCTATATTTCCAGTTGTTGTTTTTCATTTGTTTCTTTCTTTTAATGATATTAGTTAAATGTTTACTATGTGCCAGGCACTGTACAAAGCTCTGGGGGAGAGACAAGTTAATCAGAATGGACACACTTTCCCACTTCATTCATTCATTCAATCATATTTATTGAGTGCTTACTGTGTGCAGAGCACTGTACTAAGTGCTTGGGAAGTACAAGTTGGCAACATATAGAGATGGTCCCTACCCAACAGCGGGCTCACAGTCTAGAAGGGGGAGACAGACAACAAAACAAAACATATTAACAAAATAAAATACATAGAATAAATATGTACAAATAAAATAAATAGAGTAATAAATACGTACAAACATATATACATATATACAGGTGCTGTGGGGAGGGGAAGGAGGTAAGGTGGGGGGATGGGGAAGGGGAGGAGGGGGAGAGGAAGGATGTCTGGAGTTGAGGACTTCGAGAGCAAGTGTACTGATCTTCCTCAGTAGTGTTATACCATCCAAATTAGTATCATCTTGGTAACTTGATAAACAATTTCCCAGTTTTTTCATCCCAGCCAACAGTAAAGAGATTGAATGAGACTGATCCCAGAACCGAGCCCTCTGATAGGCCGGCCCAGATTGATATCTCAGTGACTATCCTTTGGGATCCCCTGAAATGGTAGCTGGGGTTCACCTACCAGAGAGAGGTTGGGAGAGGCAGGTCAAGATCCCCTATATGACAAGCTCACTGTGGGCATGGAATGTGTCTGTTGTATTTTTACAATGTACTCTCCAAGTACTTAGTACAGTGCTCTGCACACAGTAAATGCTCAAAAAATACAACTGACTGCCTTGCCTTGTCCCAGCTTTTTGAGGTACACTGCAAGTGATGGGTTCAAATCCCTCTGAACTTCAAAAAGTTTATGCCTGATGATGATGATAATGATAACAATAATAATAGTAATAATAATAAAGATTGTTAAGTGTTTACTACGTTCCTTCTACTGTTCTAAGCCCTGAGGTAAATACAAGTTAATCAGTTCTGACACGTCACTGTTTCACATGGGGCTCAGTCACTTGGGGCTCACAGTCTCAATCCCCATTATACAGATGAGGTAACTGAGACAAAGACGTTAAGTGACTTACACAAGGGCCCACAGCAGAAAAGTGGCAGACCCGGGGTTAGAATCCAGGTCCTTCTGACATCCAGATCCATGCTCTAACCA
Organism: Tachyglossus aculeatus; assembly: GCF_015852505.1. NCBI lineage: Eukaryota > Metazoa > Chordata > Mammalia > Monotremata > Tachyglossidae > Tachyglossus > Tachyglossus aculeatus. The sequence goes on from NC_052072.1 coordinate 60,156,246, forward strand.
CCAGAAAACACTGCTGCCAGTAGGGTCTTTGGTTTTCTACATGGCTTCCCTGGGGCAAAATGATACATCACCTCAGTTTTCTTTAGACTTATCATCAACCAGGCTGTTTCAGTGAAGCACTTTATAATTGATGGCATGTCTTCCTGGGTGTGGAATTCTGGGATGTGGTTATCTGAATACAGTACTTCTTAAATGACTGTTTTCAGGATGCTGGATGTTGCTTTAAGTTTGTTGAGATGGAATAATGTCTCAGAGGTGCAAAATATTCTAACACCTGCACTCAGGCATGACTGCATAGAACCAGTTGAACAGGATCTAGCCCACTAGGCATCCCTATTTAATTTATAAATAAATAAATATATATATGCACATATATACACAATATATATATGAAACATATATTTCATAGAGAAGCAGCATGGCTTAGTGGAACGAGCACAGGCTTTGGAGTCAGAGGTCTTGGGTTCTAATGCTGGATCCACCACTTGTCAGCTGTGTGACCTTAGACAAGTCACTGAACTTCTCTGTGCCTCAGTTACCGCATCTGTAAAATGACTGTGAGCCCCAGCTGGGACAACCTGATTACGTTGTGTCTACCCCAGCACTTAGAACAGTGCTTTGCACATAGTAAGTAAGCACTTAACAAATACCATCATCATTATTATATACATATATGTTTATATATGGTATTTGTTAAGCACTTACTCTGACTGTACTAACCAGTAGGGTAGATACAGGATAATCAGGTTTGAAACAGTCCGTGTCCCACATGTGGCTCACAATCTTAATCCCCACTTTACAAACGAGGGAACTGAGGCACAGAGAAGTGAAGCGGTTTGCCCAAGGTCACACAGCAGACAAGTGGTGGAGCCAGGATTAGAACCCAGGTCCTTCTGACTCCCAGTCCAGTGCTCTAGCCATTAGGCCACGTGGAACTAGGGAATGGCTCAGGCAGGCTACTCTAGACTCTGTTCCGACCAGCTTTGCCATCATGAAGCAGTCTCAGAATCTTGATGAACTTTTCAGGGCAGCCAAATTTGCTTGGTAGGTTTTTTTTTAATGGTGTTTGTTAAATGCTTAGTATGTGTCAAACACTCTTCTAACCACTGAGGTACATACGTGTTAATTAGGTTGGACTCAGCCCGTGCCCTGTATGGCACGGAGGAGGAAGAAAAGGTACTGAATCCCCAATTTATGGTTGAGGAAACTGAGGTGCAGAGAAGTGAAGTGACTTACCCAAAGTCACACTGCAAGCAATTGGCAGAGCTGGGTTTAGAACCCAGGTCCTCCAACCCCCAGGCCCATGCTTTTTCCACTAGATCACTATGCTGCCCCAAAGACCGGATCAGCTGAACATGTTGAATGCTTTGATAAGGTTTATGAAAACCATATAGAGGTCCTGGTGATTTTCCTGCATCTAACACTTAGCAAAGATCATGTTCACTTTGCCACACTGTGTTCTGAAGTCACATGATGACCCTGGGAGCTTTCAACCAATGATATTCTTTAACAGTCAATCCAGTAGGACCCTAAATGAAAACTTGCCAACAATAGAGTGCAATAAGGCCACTTCATAAATTGGCGAAATCTGATGTCTTGCATTTATTCTTGAAGATGGTGATGACTGTGACATCATTGAGCTCCTGTGGCATTTCCTCAATGGACCATTCGTTGAGGAAGAGTTTGTGGAAGTGGTTAAATAAAATGTCCCTTCCTTGAGGATATCAGTAAGACAAAATCATCAGAGCTGGGTGCTTTCCCACTACTGCTTCTTCAAATAATAGCAATAATGATTATGGTATTTGTGAAGTGCTTACTGTGTGCCAACCACTCTTCTAGGTGCTGGGGTAGATACAAGGTAATCAGTTTGGACACAGTCCCTGTCCCACATCAGGTTCACAGTCTTAATCCCCATTTTACAGATGAGGTAACTGAGGCACAGAGAAGTGAAGTGACTTGCCCAAGGTCACACAACAGACAAGTGGTGGAGCCAGGATTGGAACCCAAGTCCTCTGACTCCCAAGCCTGTGATTTTGCCACTAAGCCATGCTGCTTCCCAAGCAAAAAAACATAATTATGGGGTTAGAAAAACCTGGTTATAAAATGTTTTAAGTGCAATTAGTTCATGCAAGCAAGATAAGGCAGAGATAAACATCAGGTCTAATTCCTATTACTTCCCTGATTGACAGAGCCCTTGAAAAAGGGTGCCTGTGTGATGGGCTAATGATTATTATATTTTACAAATGCTTGAAACTCTAATTGACCCCTTGTGTAAAGCTGGTCTTGGAAAATGCCCTACAGTAAAGATAATCCACATAAATGTATTTTATGAAACAAATGGTTACCATTTGGGTCACTGCCTCCAAGCAATCTGATTGGCTCAGGTTCAACTCCCAGATGGCTATTGGCCAAGGTCCCACTTTTTCAAACAGCGGCCTAAATGGAGGGAGGACCAGAGAAATCGCCCCCCGCATCTCCCTGTTACAATCCAGAACTGTCAATGATCAATACGTAACTGTGGTTCTAATAATAATAATAGTAATAATAATAATTGTGGTATTTGTTAAGCACTTACTATGTGCCAGGCACTATTCTTAGCACTAGGGTACATACAAGCTAATGGGGCAGGACACAGTCCCTGTCCCACATAGGGCTCACAGTCTTAGCCCTCATTTTACAGATGAGGGAACTGAGGCACAGACAAGTGCTGGAGTCAGGATTAGAACCCGGTCCTTCTGACTCCCAGGCCTGTCCTCTATCCACTAGACCACATTGGTTCTCTACACTACCCTTCGCTCAACCTCCCAACAGGCTCCAGAGGTAAACACTGGCACGGTTTGGCTGAAATCTGCCACTTAGACTTCCGGCTCCAACCGGTAGGCGAGCAGATCATCAATGAATTAATCAATGGCAATTTACTGAGTACATACTGTGTGCAGACCACTGTATTAAGTGCTTGGGAAGGTACAATACAATAGAGTTGGTATCATTCACAGAGAAGCAGCATGGCTCAGTGGAAAGAGCCTGGGCTTTGGAGTCAGAGGTCATGGGTTCAATTCCTGGCTCCGCCAATTGTCAGCTGTGTGACTTTGGGCAAGTCACTGAACTTCTCTGGGCCTCAGTCCCCTCATCTGTAAAATGGGGATTAAGACTGTGAACCCCCCGTGGGACAACCTGATCACCTTGTAACCTCCCCAGCACTTAGAACAGTGTTTGCACATAGTAAGCAACTAATAAATGCCATTATTATTATTATTATTGTTATACTCATTGAGTGTACAATCTGGACTGCAAGCTCATCTCTTGCCTGTAAACCTGTTAGGGGCAGGAAGCGTGTCTGCTTATTCTGTTGTACTCTCCCTAGTGCATAGTATAGTGCTCTGCACATATTAAGCGCTCAATAAGTATCACTGATGACTGAGTGCTGACTGTGTGCAGAGCACTGTGTCAAGCACATGGGAGAGTGCAGTACTCAAAATTGGTAGACATGTTCCCTGCCCACAGGGAGGATATCAGCTCTATAAATTGTTCCAGGTAGATGTGTCTGCTTCATCTATATCCTCTGTGCCCGGGAAGGAGAGTGGGTCCAGTCGGCAAACTACTGGACTTTTTTAGAATTGGTATGCACACCCTGAGCCATGGCTAATTTAAGCGGGATGGAGATGGGTGGGTGGGGCAGTTCCAGGCCCCATGAGTCACCCAACAGGTCGCTTGGTTGCATCAGAAAGTCATGGGTTCTAATCCCAGCTCCACCACTTGTCTGCTATATGACCTTAGGCAAGTCACTGCACTTATCTGTGCCTCACTTTTCTCATCTGAACAATGGGGATTGAGACTGTGAGCCCACATGGGATAGGGACTGTGTCCAACGATTTGCTTGTGTCCACCCCAGTGCTTAGTACACTACCTGGCACATAGTAAGCGCTTAAATGCCATTATTCTTGTTTTCCTATTGTTATCAGGGAGGACTACAGTATTGAACAGGGAAGGCTGTTCAGGGACAGAATGATAGGGTGGAAAGGAAAGCCAGGACACTTTGAACACTTTAAATGCCTAAAGAGAGACATAGATTTGATGTCGCTGCTACAAAACTATATAATTTTCTCCTCCTCCTTGAAGACAGGGATCAGGTCAGCTTTGTCCTATTGTATTCTTCCCAGTGCTTAGCACAGTGCCCTGCATACAATAAATTGATTGATTTATTGATTGATTGATTGCCAATAACGTACTGATTTCAGGCTCTCCATTTACAAAAAAATCAGTTTGCAAACAGTAAATATAAAGTTGTCCGTTTTAGAAGACGTTGCAACTGAAGACAAGATTCTATCTGCCTTTGCACGTAAGGCTTGAAAGACCATTGTAGGACTGACAAACTGTTCAAGATTGCTTGCTTATAAGGGTAGATCCTTGCTGCATGAAAGATTTGTGTCACACAGGGCGGGTCTCTTTCAAATAGTCCTGTAAACTGCAGAAGTTCTGTTAGAAATTAACAGGTTGTTTGCAAGGAGTTAGGCTGTTCAAATCATGTATTCCATGCGCTAGTAATAATAATATTGGTTCTTGTCAAGTGCTTAACTATGTGCCAAGCACTGTTCTAAGCACTGGGCTAGATACAAGTTAATCACTTAGGACACAGTCCCTGTCCCCATTGAGTAACCCTATTTTACAGATGAGGTAACTGAGGCACATAGAAGTGAAGTGACTTACCCAATATCTCTGGGGCCTTTGTTGCCTCCTGGCAGTTGGAACTCACTTCTATACCACCTCTCTATCTCTACCTACCTCTGTTGAATACCACAAGGTAAACCTGCATGACCTTTACTTCTAGTCTTCCTGAAATGTTCTCAGCTGATAGCCCAACCTATAAATGTCAGTTTAAATTAACATCAATGCAGGAGTCAGATGGTTTTGGATACATGCCACAGTAAAATTTCCACTCCATCCACAAGAGTTATTACTGATAGTGTTCTTTTTTTATTTGAATGGCACTCGTTAAGCACTTGCTATATGGCAGGCACTGTACTAAGCACTGGGGTAGATACAAGCTAATCAGGATGGACATGGTCTGTGTCCCACATGGGGTTCAGAGTCTTAATCTCCATTTTATACATGATAGAACTGAGGCTCAGAGAAGTGAAGTGACCTACCCAAGGTCATACAGCAGACATGTGGTAGAGCAGGGATTAGAAACCAGATCCTTCTGACTCTCAGGCCTGTGTTCTACCCACTAGACAACAGTGCTTCTCATGCTGTTCTGAAGAGTACTTGGAAGTGAGAGGACAGGTCTGGCCTGAATGGTTTAGTGAAGCAACCTAGTAGAAAAGAACTTAGGTTAGAAAGAGAGGAAACTTGCATTCTAATCCCTGCTCTGACACCTCCTATGTGACCTTGGGCATGGCTCATAACTTCTCGAGGCCTCAGTTTCTTCATTATTCAATCAATGATAAAATGGGGATTAAATTCTTGTTCCTCCTCGCCCTTAGATTGGGAGACCCATGTGGGAAGGGAGAGAAGAGGAGGAAAGAAAGAGGGGGATAGGAAGGAAAAAGAAAGAGAGAGAGAGAGAGAGAGAGAGAGAGATGCTTCATTAAAGTGGCAAAACACTGTGCTTGCAGTTGTGCATTTCACTTACCCTGGGCCCCATGCAGTGCTCCTGAGAATGGAGCTCATTCATCACCCTCTTTCACTACCATTTTAGTATGGGAGAAAGAGGTTTATGACAGGAGGCTGATGAAATTCATTCATTTCTCAAATAATATAATGGCATTGTTACTATTTTGTGCCAAGCACTGTTCTAAATGATGAAATAGATACAATCCAAACAGATCAGGGACGGACCCAATCTCATATGGAGGTTTTTGAGGAGTAGAGAGATGTGTTGAATAATGTTTTAGAAAGATGACCTGGGCTCAAAATATAGTTCTAGGTTGTAGAGGGGAGCAGTTGGAGGAAGGGAGACCAGAGAGGAAGCCAACATAGTAATATAGTTAGGAGATGAAAGATAGAAAAGGACCACCTGCCCTTTGACCCAAGACTGAATCAGGCCTTTCATTTGTTCATTTATTTATTGTGTTTTTAAAACTGTTTACCCTTTGTTCAGCACTGCTCTGAATACTGGGAAAGGCCAATGGCATTGAATCAGTCACCGAGACTGCTGTATGGGAGTTAACAGTTTAAAATGGGAGGATATAACTTGATAGAAAAAAATCCAATAATTGAAAAGCCAGAGCCACAACACTAACAATAAGAGCAACCAGATGCTATTACTAGAGGAACAGCATGGCTTAGTGGATAGAGCATAGGCCTGGGTGTCAGAAGGACCTGGGTTCTAATTCTGGTGCCACCACATGTCTGCTGTGTGACCTTAGGCAAGTCACTTCACTTATCTGTGCCTCAGTTATCTCATCTGTAAAATGGGGATTGAGAGTGTGAACCCCAAATGGGACCGGGACTGTGTGCAACCTGACTGACTTGAATCTACCACAGTGCTTAGAACAGTACTTGACATATAGTAAGTGCTTAACAAGGACAACAATTATTATTAGTTCTCCTGCTCCTTTAAGGCTTCAGCAGGGAAAATCTTTCTCCAGCAGACTCAATTTCCCTGCTGTTTAAAGTATTGTTTCAGGCTTGCAGGAGTTTCTCCTCCCACTCCCAAACGGCAGAGTTGTCGACCTCCTGTGATGGAGGGCAGGAGGAGGATGGCACCATTCCAAAAACCTGGATTCAGGGAGAGGAGAAGCCTCAGGGTCATGTGACTTTTATCTTCAAAGCCTCTTGAAAATCCACCTCCTCCAGGAGGAATTTTCCAGCTACTTACCACCCTCCCTGGTGATGACACTCTATTTGTTGAGTCATTCTTTTATTCTTTTGCTGTTTCCAGTTGGATCGATACTTTTTTCTTTCTTAAAGAAAGAAATTATGTGCCAGGCACTGTTCAAAGAACTAGGATAGACACAAGCTAAGCAGGTTCGACACAGTCCATGTCACACTTCGGGCTCACAGTCTTAACCCCCATTTTACAGATGAGGTGACTGAGGCACAGAGAAGTTAAGTGATTTGCTCAAGGTCACACAGGAGATATGCAGCAGAACTGAGATTAAAACCCAGGTCCTCTGATTTCCAGGCCTATGCTCTATTCACTAAACCACACCTGCCCCAAATAAGCCTCCATTTCCTCTTCTTCCACTCCCTTCAGCATTACCCTTGCACTTGGATTTGCACCATTTATTCACTCTTCCCTCAGCCCCGCAGCACTTAAATTATTATTATTAAGTGTCGTCGAGTCATTTCCAATTCACAATGATTCCATGGATATACTTTCTAGACTGTGAGCCCGTTGTTGGGTAGGGACCGTCTCTATATGTTGCCAACTTGTACTTCCCAAGCGCTTAGTACAGAGCTCTGCACACAGTAAGTGCTCAATAAATACGATTGAATGAATGAATGAACGTGCTGTCCTCTGCCATAATCCACAACCTTTCTAATGGTTCTTCCCTTATCATTGTTATGGTCTCTAACCATCCAGCTGCTAGTCTGACTCTTCTATGTTTTCCCTGGACTTTTCCTAGCATTAGTGTCTTTTCCAGAGCATCAGTCCTCCTGATTATGTGTCCAAAATACGCTAATCTAAGTCAAGTCATTTGGCCTTCCAAAGACCATTTTGGTTTAATCTGCTCCAAAATCCATTTATTTGTTTTTCGGGCAGTCCATGGTATTCACAAAGCCTTCTCCAACACCACATTTCAAAAGAATCAATGTTCTTTCTATCCTCTTTATTCACTGTCCAGCTTTCAGATCCATACATTGTCACTGGAAAAGCCATAGAGTTGACAATCTGTATTTTTGTGGCAATTGTTACATCAGCACATTTCATGACTTTTTCCAGGCTCCTCATAGCAAGTCTTCCTAACATTAATCTTTGGCGTATTTCTTGACTACTAGTTCCTTTATTATTGATTATCGAACCTGAGAGATAAAAATTGTCAACTATTTCAATCTTCTCTCTGTCCACTACAAATGTGTTAAAACTTCCAGTTCACAATTTGTCTATTTCTTTCCCCTTCAGACTGTCAGCACGTTGTGCAGAAGGAACATGTCTACCAATTCTGTTATACTGTACTCTCCCAAGCATTTAGTACAGTTTTCTGCAAACAGTAAGCACTCAATAAATATAATGTACTGATGAATGGATGTTCGATGAATCAGCCACATTTGACAGCCCCCATGGATTCATCTCTCTAGAGCATCTCTTTGGAGAAGAGTAATATAAGCTTCTTTCTGATCACCCAGATAAAGATGTCTCAAAATCAACTCTATCCATATTGATTAGCATTTCTATCTCTTAGATAGCATAGGCATAGCAAAGAAATTCTCCACCTTTTATTTTAGAAACCCTGATATTGAACTGGTTTCAAAACTACTATTTTCTTTGAATACCTTATTGTTTTTTTCTTTTTTAAACACCTTGTTGTCTATGGGAATTGAGCTGACTGAAGCTAACGACTGCCAATTGACAAAAGAATAAAGTCGGGCAAGTACTTTGAATTTTGATTTATACATTAGTTTTTTTTGCAGTTGAGCATGGTGAGGTTGGTCTTTTGGAAAACATGAATGAGGATATTTTCCTTTAAGTTTAATGAACTGAATTACATAAAGTTGATTTACTAAAACTGCGATGGGGTCACATGAAGCAATACAGGTTGCAAAATTTCATGCAATTTATTCAGGAGCATATTCATTCATACATGACTGATCCCCAATCCCATCCTAGAAGAGGCAGTATCCCTGAGTATTTTTTTTATGGTATTTGTTAAGCATTTACTATGTGTCAGGCACTGTAACTAAGAACTGGGGTAGATACAGAATAATCCGGTTGGACACAATCCATGTCCCACATGGGGCTCACAGTTTTAATCCTCAGTTTACAGTTCAAGTAACTGAGGCACAGAGAAGCTAGATGAATTGCCCAAGGTCACACAGCAGACAAGTGGTGGAGCCAGGGTTAGAACCCAGGTCCTTCTCACTTCCAGGCCTGTGCTCTGTCCACTTGGCCAAGTTGCTTCTCTAATGGGGTTATAGGGGGTTGTCAGCAAGAACAGACTGGATCCGGAAGAAACATGACAATGTAAGGGGCAACTTGTTTGTGTTTCCTGTTACCTGCCACCCGCTTGGGTAATATAGCCTAGTGGAAAGAACGTAGGCCTGGGAGTCAAGAGACCTGGGTTCTAATCCTGACTCATCATCGATCACCATTAGTGGCATTTACTGAGTGCTTCCTGTGTGCTGAGCACTGTACTAAGCATTTGGGAGTACAGTTCAGCAGAGTAGGAAGATAGGTTTCCTGCCCACGATGATCTTACAGCCTAGAACAGGAGACAAACACTAATATAAATGAATAATGTATAATACATAATTTATAGATGTGCACCTAGGTGCTGTAGGGTTGAGGGTGGGAAAATATTTGACTCTGTCATTTGCCTGCTGTGTGACATTGAGTAACTCAGCCTCTCTGGGTCTCAGTTTCCTTATCTGTAAAATGGGGATGAAATATTTGTTCTCCCTCACCTTGAAGTGTGGAGCGGGGATTATAACTGACCAGATTATATCGTATCTGTGCCAGTGCTTAGCACAGTGTAATTACTTTACAAATACCATCATTATAATTCGAAACATTCCACAAATCAGAGTGAAGGAAAGTTTCTGTTTATTATGTAAGCTTCAGTCGCAAGCCCCACTGCCTCCCTTCTCATGTGCTGGACTACTGGAACACAGAGACTCTGGTATAGCGATGATGATATCCGTTTATCAATTACAAACCCCTCCCAACCCCTCCACAGATTAACACAATTCTGGTTAACACACACAGCCACTTGTCTGATGTGACCTTGGACAAGTCACTTTACTTCTCTTTTCCTCAGTATCCTCATCCTAAAATGGGGATTAAGACTGTGAGTCCCATGTGGGTTGTGGACTGTGTCAAACTTGATTGTTGTTGTTTTATGCTGTTGAGTCGTGTTCGACCCATAGAGACACCAAGGACACATCTCTCCTAGAATGCCCCACCTCAATCCGCAGTCATTCTGATAATGTATCCATAGACCTTTCTTGGTAAAAAATATGGAATTGGTTTATTATTGCCTCCTTCCAAGCAGTAAACTTGAGTCTCTGCCCTCAACTCTCTCCCATGTCACTGCTGCCCAGCACAGGGGGGTTTTGACTTGTAACAGATTGCCTTCCACTTGCTAGCCACTGCCCAAGCTAGGAATTGAATTGGGTTTGCCTCTGTTTGACTCTCCCTCCCGTAGTCGAGACTGATAGAGTACTGGAAACTATCCAGATGCGACCCTGAGAGGTACCAACTTCATTAGACTGTATCTATCCCAAAGCTTAATACAGTGCCTGTATGTTGTAAGCACTTAACAAATACCTTAAAAAATATTGCTAACCTTCCCCTTCCCATCCTTTTCCACTTGGGAGCAACAGTCGTTCAGGTCAAGCAAAGTTCAGTCTGTGCTTTGGGGCTGTCCCTCAGCTACTTTCTCCAGAGTCTTCTTCAATCAACCAGACAATCAATTAATTGAATTTACTGATTGCCTACAGTGTGAAGAATACATACAAAGTTCTTGGGACAGTGCGACAGAATTAGTAGACATGATCCCTGCACAAAACTGGCTTACAATCTAGTAGGAGAGACTAACACTACAGTAAATAGCAGAGAGAAGGAAGTAATAGTGTATAACAATAAATGACACCCAGATCTACATCTCTGCCCCTGCTCTCTCCCCGTCCCTCCAGGCTCGCATCTCCTCCTGCCTTCAGGACATCTCCATCTGGATGTCTGCCCGCCACTTAAAACTCAACATGTCCAAGACTCAACTTCTTGTCTTCCCTCCCAAACCCTGCCCTCTCCCTGACTTTCCCATCACTGTTGACATCCCTTGGTGTCATCCTCGACTCCGCTGTCTCATTCACCCCTCACATCCAAGCCATCACCAAAACCTGCTGGTCTCCGCTCCACAACATTGCCAAGATCCGCCCTTTCCTCTCCATCCAAACTGCTACCCTGCTCGTTCAAGCTCTTATCCTATCCCATCTGGACTACTGCATCAGCCTCCTCTCTAATCTCCCATCCTCGTGTCTCCCCACTTCAATCCATACTTCATGCCACTGCCCAGATTGTCTTTGTCCAGAAACGCTCTGGGCATGTTACTCCCCTCCTCAAAAATCTCCAGTGGCTACCAATCAATCTGCACATCAGGCAGAAACTCCTCACCCTCGGCTTCAAGGCTGTCCATCACCTCGCCCCTCCTACCTCACCTCCCTTCTCTCCTTCTACAGCCCAGCCCGCACCCTCTGCTCTTCTGCCACTAATCTCCTCACTGTGCCTCGTTCTCGCCTGTCCCACAGTCGACTCCCAGCCAACATCATCCCCCTGGCCTGGAATGTCCTCCCTCCCCACATCCGCCAAGCTAGCTCTCTTCCTCCCGTCAAGGCCCTACTGAGAGCTCACCTCCTCCAGGAGGCCTTCCCAGACTGAGCTACCTCCTTCCTCTCCCCATCGTTCCCCTCTCCATCCCCACCGTCTTACCTCCTTCCCTTCCCCACATCACCTGTATATATGTATATATGTTTGTACATATTTATTACTCTATTCATTTATTTATTTTACTTGTACATATGTATTCTATTTATTTTATTTTGTTAATATGTTTGGTTTTGTTCTCTGTCTCCCCCTTCTAGACTGTGAGCCCATTGTTGGGTAGGGACTGTCTCTATATGTTGCCAATTTATACTTCCCAAGTGCTTAGTACTGTGCTCTGCACACAGGAAGCGCTCAATAAATATGATTGATTGATTGGTAAGTGGGAATTGTGAGAACTTAAATGCTTGAATAATAATAATAATAATGGTGGCATTTATTAAGTGCTTACTATGTGCAAAGCATTGTTCTAAGCACTGGGGAACTTACAAGGTGATAAGATTGTCCTACGGGGGCTCACAGTCTTAATTCCCATTTTACAAATGAGGTAACTGAAGTAGCAGTAGGGAGTTATGAGGTTGGATGATTAGAAATGAGTTAGAGAAGGCTTACTTGGAGATGTGATTTCAAATGGCCCTGCCCTCTCGCTGACTTTCCCATCACTGTTGACGGCACTACCATCCTTCCCGTCTCACAAGCCCACAACCTTGGTGTGATCCTCGACTCCGCTCTTGTTCACCCCTCACATCCAATCCATCACCAAAACCTGCCGGTCTCACCTCCGCAACATCGCCAACATCTGCCCTTTCCTCTTCATCCAAACCACTACCCTGCTCATTCAATCTCTCATCCTATCCCAACTGGATTACTGCATCAGCCTCCTCTCTGATCTCCCATTCTCCTGTCTCTCCCCGCTTCAATCCATACTTCACGCTGCAGTCCGGATCATCTTTGTGCAGAAACGCTCTGGGCATGTTACTCCTCTCCTCAAAAATCTCCAGTGGCTACCAATCAACCTATGCATCAGGCAAAAACTCCTCACTCTCAGCTTCAAGGCTCTCCATCACCTTGCCCCCTCCTACCTCACCTCCCTTCTTTCCTTCTACAGCCCAGCCTGCACCCTGTGCTCCTTTGCTGCTAACTCACTGTGCCTCATTCTTGCCTGTCCCACTGTCGACCTCTGGCCCAGGTCCTCCCCCTGGCCTGGAATGCCCTCCCTCTGCACATCTGCCAAGCTAGCTCTCTTCCTCCCTTCAAAGCCCTACTGAGAGCTCACCTCCTCCAGGAGGCCTCCCCAAACTGAGCCCCCTCCTTCCTTTCCCCATCCTCCCCCTCTCCACCCCCCCACCCTACCTCCTTGCCCTCCCCACAGCACCTGTATATATGTTTGTACAGATTTATTACTCTATTTTACTAGTACATATTTACTATTCTATTTATTTTATTTTGTTAATATGTTTTGTTTTGTTGTCTGTCTCCCCCTTCTAGACTGTGAACCTGCTGTTGGGTAGGGACCATCTCTATATGTTGCCAACTTGTACTTCCCAAGCGCTTAGTACAGTGCTCTGCACACAGTAAGTGCTCAATTATTATGATTGAATGAATGAATGGGCTTTGAAGATGGAGAGAGCAGCGGCCTGTCAGATGGGAATGTTTGTACGTATTTATTACTCTATTTTATTTATTTTATTTGTACATATTTATTCTATTTATTTTATTTTGTTAATATGTTTTGTTTTGTTGTCTGTCTCCCCCTTCTAGACTGTGAGCCCACTGTTGGGTAGGGACCGTCTCTATATTTTGCCAAATTGTACTTCCCAAGTGCTTAATACAGTGCACCGCACACAGTAAGCGCTCAATAAATACACTTGAATGAATGAATGGCTAGGAATTTACAAGCAACAGGGAGGACAGAAGCAGGAAAGATGAGAATGAGGCACAGTGAGTAGGTTAACTTGTACTCTCCCAAGCTCTTGGTAAAGTGTACAGTAAACTCCCAAAAAATCCAATTGAAAGAGTGAAGAAGAGAAGAACAAAAAGTACAAACTGGAATTTAATGGGATAAAAAGGGTGTTCATATAGTGGGGAGGATTGTGGACTGAGTGTCTCAAAGCCACTGGTCTGGAGTTTCTGTTTGATGCAGAGATGAATGGGCAGCAAGTGGAATTTTTTGTGGAAAGACAGGAGCAGAAATTCCATCTTGCATTTTGATTTCTAGAAAAATGATCCAGGTAAGTGGAATGAATTAGGGATTAGCAGTGGAGAAGAAACTGAGTACCAGGCAAACAGCAAGGAAGCTGAAGAAGTAGTGAAACCAGGATTTGACAAGTTCCTATAGCACAGTGGTGGCAGATCAGGGAGAAAGGAAGAGTAGGACTCTGGAATTGTTGGGGAGGAAGAATTGACAGATTTAGCAATAGATGGAATCTGCGGATAGAGAGAGAGGGATGAGTCAAGAATAGAAGGCTTGAGAGATGGGGAGGGTGGTGTTATCATCTGTGTGGGGAAAGTTTGTCAGAATACAGGATTTGGGAGGGAAGAGGACCAGTTCAGTTTGGGACATATCACACTTGAGGTTCTGGCCGGGAATCAACATAGAATCTTTCTGGAGATAGGAGGAAATGATATGATACACATACCACAATGACTTTATGACAGAAGGTGAGACGTTCTGAAAGGGGTGCTTCCACAGACTCGCTATGGGCCAGAAACGACATGGCAACATTTGAAGAAGTGTGAGCCCATTGTTGGGTAGGGATTGTCTCTATATATTGCCAACTTGTACTTCCCAAGCACTTAGTACAGTGCTCTGCACACAGTAAGCGCTCAATAAATACAATTGAAAAGTGTGGGCAGGGAATGTGTTTACCAATTCTGTTTTCTCCAAAGTGCTTAGTACAGAGCTCTGCACACAGTAAACACTCAATAAGTCTGATTGTGTTTCTAGGAGAGTGGAGTGATCCACAGTATCAAAGGTAGTTAAGGAGTTCAGGTGATTTAACTCATGGAAGATTCCACTGGATTTGGACAAAAGGAGATCATTGGTGATATTGAAGGATGTGGTCCCAGAAATGGAAGAGTGGAGTGAAAGAGAATGGAAACCTTCTTCAAACTATTAATATTTTTTACCTGCGTTATTTTAAAGGTGACATCTTACACATGCTTACCACTTTTTGGTGAAGAAATGCTACCTTCTATTTCTTCTGAAGTTACTACCTTCAAGCTTCAGTGGGCAATTCCTTGCCCTCATGGCCTGTGTTTCTGCAACAGCATATCTGTTTTCATGTCATCCACAACATTCCTGATTTTGTAATGCTTCTCTGCCTTTGTTTGGCCAGACTGAAAAGTTTCCACTCTCAGAATCTGCTCAACCTCCCTTGTCATTTTGATTCTTTTAGATATCTAACTAGAAGCTGACCACTCCTTAAAAATAGGATGAAAATGGGCTTAACTTTAGTCACTTAACTTCTTTGTGTCTCAGTTACCTCATCTGTAAAATGGGGATTAAGACTGAGCCCCATGTGGGACAAGGGCTGTGTCCAAATTACCTTGCATCTACCCTAGCACATAGAAGAGTGCCTGCACATAGTGAGTGCTTAAAAATACCATACAAAACCAAAATGCTCAGTTTTCCCATCTATAAAATGGAGCTAAAAGAA
Source organism: Tachyglossus aculeatus (assembly GCF_015852505.1). Taxonomy (NCBI): domain Eukaryota; kingdom Metazoa; phylum Chordata; class Mammalia; order Monotremata; family Tachyglossidae; genus Tachyglossus; species Tachyglossus aculeatus. Next base: position 60,171,387 of record NC_052072.1, read on the forward strand.
ATTGTAAGCCTTATGTGGGACAAAGACTCAGATAACCTTGTCTCTACTTAGTACTAAATGTCATAATAAAACTGAAAAAATTCCAAATGCAGTAAAGCAATTCAAATTGATAAAGAAAATGAACAATTATCTGTAAAGAACACCTTTGTTTCTAAAATATTGACCAATCCTGCAATATTTCTAAATCTGAAATTTAGAAATTCATGAATGTAAATATGGCAATCATGTCATTAGAACTGTTTTATTTGTAATAGAAAGCATTTTTGTTCCCTTTTTATTTTAAATGGTATTTTGTTCACTCAATGGGCTTTCAAAAGCACTCACAGAGCTTTTAGTGCTTCAAGCTAATAATAAGTTTTGCTATTTTTCAAACTGTCAAACCATATTTAATAAATCCTTATAATTTAAAAATAAATCAACTACCCAGATAATTGTTAATTGAATTGGACGTTTAAAAACTGAATCTACAGTGTATTGGGATTGATTCAACTCAATTTTAACTTGATAAATTCGTTCTTTTGGTACAACTCCTTCACTCATGTGATGTGAAATTACCACTTATAAAAGCCAGACTGAAAACTAAACATATTCAATGCTCCACTCATTCAATTCTCATTCATCTTTTTTCCTCTGTTTGAAATTTCCCTTCACCTTAACAATTAATCTGCTCCCAAATTTTGCCTCTTTACTTTAGTATTTCTGGGCAAAGCAATCAGAAACATTTGATACTGAGAGGTTGTTATTAAAAATGCATGCAGAAGTTGCATAAATTCTCTAGCTAAATCAACTCTAAAGGATATTGCAATACAGCTACCGTAACTACTTGGAAGAGGCAGTGATTATTTGGCCTGATCTTCTACATTATAACTTATTTACTTTTATTAATGTATGTCTCCCCCCTCTAGATTGTAAGCTCACTGTGGGCAAGGAACATGCCTATCAACTCTATTGTACTGTACTCTCCCAAGTGCCTTAGTACAGTGCTCTGCATGCAGTAAACACTTAATAAATACCACTGATTGGTCATTTGATTGATTGTAACTGAAAACACTGGAGTAAATGAATGGAGTGGCAGCGTGGCCTAATGGATAGAGCCCGGGCCTGTCAGAAAGACCTGAGTTCCAATCCCTGCTCCACCTCATGTCTTCTGTGAGACCTTGGACAAGTCACTTCACTTATCTGTGCCTCAGTTTCCTCATCTATAAAATGGGGATTAAGACTGTGAGCCCCACAGAGGCAGGGACTGTGTCCAACCTGATTAGTACATTGTAATAGAGATGGTAGACACATTCCCTTTCCCCAAGGAGCTTACAGTCAAGAGGGGATATTTGGTGGATATGAACAGATAATAATAATAATATTTGTCAAGAACTTATGTGCCAGGCATTGAACAAAACACTGGGTTGGATACAAGATAACCGGGTTGGCACAGTCCCTGTTCCACACAGAGCTCACATTCCTAACCCCCATTTTACAGATGTAGTAACTGAGGCACAGAGAAGTTAAGTTACTTGCCCAAAGCCACATAGCTGACAAGGGGTGGAGCATGGACTAGAACTCAGGTCTTCTGGCTCCCAGACCTGTGCTCTATCCACTAGGCCACGCTGCTTCTCATAGATACAAAATGATCAGACTCTCAATTCTACTCCAGATTTGGGATGGGGCCAGTTCAAGATTTAGGTCAGAGAAGTGGAGAGGGGTGTTTTTCAGAAGAATTACTCAGTGCAAAAGCTCCACTCTTTAATCTGTCTTCCCCCACATCCTGACACTGGGCTGAGCCCAGGATTACTTTGCAAGCAATTGTTTCAAGTTAATTTGATTTTGAGTTTAGCAAAAACTAATGCTGAATCTGGAGCCAACCTTCATAAGAATAAAATATCATATCAACATTTGTGATGTTGAATTACCCAACAACTTTGGAGAGAGATCATACAACTCAAGCATCTGTTTGAACATGTTTACACATCATCACCACAACCACTGCCATCCTCTTGAGTCGATGTTTATTGCATTTCATTGTGAGTATGGGAGAAAAGGATGAGGAAATACAGACCTGCTGGCTTCCAGGCCAATTCATCCTGCATGTGGCCAGAGCTCATGATTGGGCTTATCTCTCCAAAGCCTTCATTCTGACAGCTGCACGGGCTTCTCTGATTTTCCCTCTCCCTCTTAAAGGCAATCTGGATGCCACAGGCAGAACTTTGTAGTCAAGAACCATGTCACAGGAAGTGAATCCCTGTCCCAGGGTTAGAGACCCTTTGGGAGCAGGGAGCAGTAGAACTGCAAATGCAATTCTAGGCCCCTTCAGCTGGACCAAGAGGCTACCACTCTCCCCAAAACAGGGGGAGTCCCCACGCCAGATGAACAGTCCTGAGTGGAAGTCCAAACATTACCCCCAGGACAAAGAGCACCCCTTCTGCCCTCCCCATACCATGAGCCCAACCTCATCTCCGCTCCCTGCCCCAGCCCTATTGTACTGGAAGGAAAGGTGGGGAAGAGGAGTCTCATACCTGTAATGTGGGCGACGGAGGAGAGTGCTATCTTTTGAGAAGCAGCATGCTGTAGAGGATAGAGCATGGGGCTGGGAGCCAGAAGGTAATGGGTTCTAATCCTTGCTCTGCCACTTTTCTGTTGTGCGACCTTGGACGAGTCACTTCACTTTTCTGTGTCTCAGCTACCTCATCTGTAAAATGGGGATTGAGACTGGGAGCCCCACGTGGGACAGGTGGTGTGTGCAACCCGATTTGCCTGTAGCCACTCCAATGCTTAGTACAGTACCTGGGACATAGTAAGCGCTTAACAAGTAGCATGATTATCATTATTAGGAGATGGGCCTGAAGCAGGTAACCTCTTTGTCCAAATACAGCACTGGGAATCCCTGCTCCAGTACAACTTTTCAGAGAGTCACTTTAACGAGTTGAAAGCAGGGTTTTCCCTCAAGTGACTTGAGCCCCTGGAATAGGACATTTCCTCTGTCCTCAAGAACCTTCAGAGTTGCCCATCCACCTCCACGTCAAACAGAAACTCCTTGCTATTGGATATAAAGCACTCAATCACCTTGCCCCCTCCTTACCTTGCCGATTCCCTAGTTCAACTCAGCCTGCTCACTTCGCTCCTCAAAAACCAACCTAAGCACTGTACCTCGATCTCATTTCACGGCTATTCTTGTGCCCACACCCTGGCTACCACCTGGAACAATTTCCCCCTTCATATCTGACATACCATCACTCAACCAACCTTAAAAGACTTTCTTAAAATCACATCTCTTCCAAAAGGCCTTCACCAACTAAGCCCTCATTTCCTCCACTCCTTTTCCCTTTTGAGTTGCCCTTGCACTTGGTCCTGTACCATTTAAGCAGCATGGCTCAGTGGAAAGAGCACGGGCTTTGGAGCCAGAGGTCATGGGTTCAAATCCCGACTCTGCCACCTATCAGCTGTGTGACTTTGGGCAAGTCACTTAACTTCTCTGTGCCTCAGTTACCTCATCTGTAAAATGGGGATTAAGACTGTGAGCCCCCTGTGGGACAACCTGATCACCTTGTAACCTCCCGAGCGCTTAGAACAGTGCTTTGCACATAGTACATGCTTAATAAATACCATCATTATTATTATTATTACTATTATTGTTAAGTACTTCATATTCACTCCCACCCTCAGCCTCACAGCACTTACATACATGTTCATAATTTATTTTAATGTCTGTCTCTCACTCTAGACTGTAATCGCCTTGTGAGCAGGGAACATGTGCACCAACTCTGTTTTACTGTACCCTCCCAATTGCTTAGTACAGTGCTCAACACAGTGAGTGCTCACTAAATATGATTGACCGACTGGTTGTACTGAGGTGTGGGAAAACGATGTAATCATATGCCTTTAGTGCTTAGTGAAACACAAATATTTTAATGAATAGTAAATAATGATTGGTGTCACAATACCGTAGACTTAATTAGGAGGCTAGATAAGGGTTTCTAAAATGCCCACAATGACAAGAGGGAATGCCAAAGTGCCTTTGTGGTCAAATCTTGTAATCTAATGTGAGCTGTGTAAGACCCAGTATATGTACTTTCATAATTAATGGAGAAGCAGCAATGACATTATGGAATAAATAAAGAAGATAATGATAGCAAATGGAATTGTATTTCTGTTCTGATGTCTGGAAATCTGTAAACTGAGCTTGTACGTGAGCTTTTAATTGGCAGCAACCTCAGGACTACCACCATGTGCCTAGTTAAGGAACTGCAAAATTTCTCTAAAACACTGCTGCCTTCTTCAGCCTCTATTATTACATTAGTTACATCGCTTTTCCTCAGTACATCAATATGTCTAGGCAGATCTCAGAATATGAAATCTAAGGGGTTTGACAGGAGTAGAAACAGGTTGAAAGATATGGAAGAAACAATTCATAATTCCTCATTTCGAATCCCGGCTCCACCACATGCCTGCTGTGTGACCTTGGGCAAGTCACTTAACTTCTCTGAGCCTCGGTTCCCTCATCTGTAAAACGGGGATTAAGACTGTGAGCCCCACGTGGGACAACCTGATCACCTTGTACTCTCCCCAGCGCTTAGAACAGTGCTTTGCACATAGTAAGTGCTTAACAAATGCCATTATTATTATTATTATTATTATTTGTTAGAGGTACTCATCCATGATTGGTGGTGCTCTAATAAAACCAGAGTGTGTTTTGCAGTGAGCGAACCAGTGGGCTGACTTCAAGTCTGAGATTATCCACTGGCTTTCTCACTGGGTCCTCCTGAAAATCACTGCTCAAACTGTTACTATTTGGCCTAAAGACCTCTTCCATTTCACTCCTTCCCCATCTTGCTTGCTTACACCAGAAAAAAAATCCCACTGCTGAAAATGAAGAGGTGTTAATCTGTGGACAGGAGGGAGGTGAAATACTATCCAAACCAGATGATCAGATTCAGTTCTATCATAGTTAATCCTTTAGAAGACTGAAATAGAAGAAAAACACAGGGAAGGAGACCAGTATCAGGAATTCATCTTTTCTATAGGGTTCATAGGCAGCCTATCTCAGGGTGACCTCTCCTCCAGTGTAGCAAAACACACACCCCCTAGCATTCTTTTTTTACCCCAGATAGAGTTTAAGCAGAGAAATATTTTACCTCCTGGAAAGTCTCCTCACTGGATCTCAGATGAAGAGGCTGCTGACGCCACACATCACAGGAAGATCCAAAACCATTTCCTTGCTAGCAGTCTCTCAGGAAACATTTTTTTTTAAACAATGGTATTTTTTTATGCACTTAATATGTGCCAAGCACTGGAGTAGATAGATGCTGGTCAGATTGGATACAGGCCAGGTCTCACATAGGGCTCACAGTCTTAATCCCCATTTTACAGATGAGATTACTGAGGCACAAAGGAGTGAAATGACTTGCCTAAAGTCACACAACAGACAAGTTGAAGAGCTAGGATTAGAATCCAGGTCCTTCTGACTCCCAGGCCTGTGCTTCAACTATTAGGCCATATTACTTCTCTTGTCCCTGCTCCCAGAAAATTGACCTTTGCCACTATTAGCAGCGGAGCCAGCCTCTACCCAGAATGTCCCAATAGCTTCTAGGAAGTGTGGGCAAAATCAGTCCCAGGGCACGATGGAGTTGGTAGATCATGCTTCCTTCCCAGAAAATGTCCTGCCAGGCCTGTTTTGAAGAATTTGAATGCACTTAGCTCTGGCTGGGCCTTGTTCTCTCATAAAAGAGTCCCAAGTCTGCTCGTTTTTGCTTCTGAAATGGGTGGAGTGGGATTAATCAATAAATCAATCAATGGTATATATTGAAGATTTACTATATGAAGAGCACTTTTCCTTAGCCCTTGGGAGAGTGCAATATAATGGTAGTAGCAGATCTGTTCCCTGCCCACATGAGCTTACAGTAATGGTAAGGGAAGAGGGAAGTAATAAAACTCTTCTCTCTCTCGGGGAAACACGTCCTTAAATTCAGTTTTCCTCTGGCCTCCGACCCAGAGTTAAGAGCTTTTAATGCAACAGCTACTGATAATTTTGAAACAATCAGAATAGGTACATGTTTAGGTTAGAAGTTCTTATAAAAATGGATATAGATTGGAGGCATTTTTCCAACACTCCAATCCATTTTTTGAATTTAAAAAGTATAATTGTTTTCTGATCTGTTTGAATGTTGGATGCAGTAAGTATTTTACGATGTTGGCCCTCAGGAGATATGGACAGCTTCATTACCATGTGTCCATTTCTTGTTACCAGTATGCCAGCATATTTCTAATGAATCGATCATATTCTAACAGTCATTTAGAAATCCAACATTTGTTCCAAAATTTTAGCTTTGCATTAAAATATCTCCAAGGCAGATGGGAAAAACCCTTGATTACTCAAATCATCCCCAAACCGAGACTGTAGTTTCAGGTTCCATTGTCCCTGTTTCTATGCACGCTTATAGAGACTGTTTCCAGGGCAGCAACGGGCTTCAGTTCCCCAAATGCTCTCTGCTCGTGGGTTAACTATTCAGAATCAAATGGATGTGTAATGATCTCATCACCAAGAATACCTGAAAAGAAAAGTTACACTTAGCACTCTGAGGACTATAGGGCCAAAATAACATCTGAAGAAAGAAAAGCCAAATTTCCTACCAAAAGCATCTGCTGCCTCTCCTATCCTTTTCAAAGCCCAATTAAAATCACATCTCCTCCAGGAAGCCTTCCCTGATTCATCTCTCTTCTCCATGCCCTATTTTCCCTCCCTAACCTTTTATCTATGCACTCAAGTCCCTACCTAGCATTTAGGCACTCAAACCACTCCCTGCTCCCTTCAAATAGAGTTCTCTTTCTCACTGAAATAAAACACCTGCAGTGGTGAAGTTCATGAATGCATCTATGGCTGAACTCTCTTACCCACACAGCACTTTAGGACAAATTGTTATGCTTGGTTGCTTCCTTTACAACCTGCAATTTATTTCAATGTCTGTCACCCTGGAAGACAGGAATCCAGAGGAGAAAGGACATTTTTTTTTAAATAGATTAAAGTGCAGGAGATTGGTTTAACATCCCTCCTTGCATGTTACTTCCAGGCCTCATGGAGCACCAGGACAGCCCCTAAGCAAGTTGGGGCTAGATATTCTCTCAAACCTCGAACCCCAATCCAAATCATTGTTCTGTATAATAACTTCGGGCTAAGACATAGTTTGGAGGCAGAATGAGAGACCCGAGTTCTGGTCCTATCTCTGGCACTGGCCGGCTGGGTAACTTTGGGCAAGTCGCTTAACCTCTCTGGGCCTCAGTTTCCTCAAATGTAAAATGGAGATGAAATACCTGCTCTCCCTGCCTTTTAGGCTGTGAGCACCAAGTGGGACAGGGGTTGTGTCAAATCTGATGAAATTGTATCTACCTCGATATAGAACTTGGCATCTGGTAAGCATTTAATAAATACCACTATTATTAAGGGGCAGAGGACAAAGGTTCTAGGAATAATCTGAAAGGGACATGGAATTGGAGAGGGAGAAGCAGTGTGGCTATGTGGAAAGAGCCCAGGCTTTGGAGTCAGAGGTCATGGGTGCAAATCCTGCTCCGCCAACTGTCAGCTCTGTGACTTTGGGCAAATCACTTAACTTCTCTGTGCCTCAGTTACCTCATCTGCAATATTGGGATTAAAACAGTGAGCCCCCCGTGGGATAACCTGATCACCTTGTAACCTCCCCAGCACTTAGAACAGTGCTTTGCACATAGTAAGTGCTTAACAAATACCGTATCATCATTACTATTATTATTATTATCTAGCAACTTCACTGATTCATTCATTCATTCAATCGTATTTATTGAGCACTTAATGTGTGCAGGGCACTGCACTAAGCGCTTGGGAAGGTACAATACAACAATAAACAGACACATTCCCTGCCCATATGAGTTTGTAGTCTATAGTGTGTAGCAGCTAAGCACTGATTCTATTTATGGTGATATTAAAAATGCCAGCATGGCTCAGAGAGTTGTGATTGACATGTTGCCAGTTGTAGAAGAAAATACCACCACAGGGTACTGCCAGTCTGTGTCCTATGATGATTAACCATGTTAGATGCAATGTAATAACGAGGTTCACCTTCCAAGATGTGAAACTACAATCAGTTTCTACTATGCTTGAATTTAATCCAGGACATAGCTGTTCTTTTTGGTTTAGTTTTCGCTTTTTGTAATGGACCACAAATACCACAGAAAATGAAGCTGATGAGAGAATTCAATCAAAATGACAGGATTTGGGTTCTTTGGTTATATAAAGCAGAGATGAAATATTGAAATTTACCCAGAGAGTGAAAATATCTAATTTTATCACTGGGCCTGAGTGTTCACCATAGCCCAAATTCCCCCCATACATTTAATCTAGCTATAGCAGATCTTTGCCTTCTGACCCAGGCTCAACATATGCATGGGTGGTTACATTAATAGTGCCAATTTCAAACACCGAAGATCACGAAGGTGAATCTACTATGGGGTAATCAAAGAACTAAGGTCTGGACTGTGAGTTCGTTGTGGGCAGGAATGGTTATATTATTGTTATACTGTACTCTCCCAAGCGCTTAGTAGCATGCTTTGCACATAGTAAGTGCTCAGTAATGTGACTGAATGAATAAGGTATACAAGAGTTTTTTGTGGAAATCTGGGAATCTGAGATTCAAAAATTTACAACTCAATCTTTAGGGAAATTGAATTTTATTCCATACTTCCAGTCTGACTGTGCAGAATGACAGTGCACTGCCAGCACTTTCTTATGGTATTTGTTAAGCACTTATAAATTCAAGATAATTAGGTTGGACGCAGTCCCTGTACCACATAAGGATCATAATCTTAACCCCCATTTTACAGATGAGGCAACAGGCATACAAGAGTTAAGTGACTTGCCCAAAGTCACCGAACAGATAAGTGGCAGAGTCAGGATTAGAACCCAGGTCCTTCTGACTCTTAGGACCACATTACCCTCCTTCTCTGTTGAGACCTATACCACAAAGAGCTAAATTTGACCCACTGAAACATTTATTTCCCCATTCCAAAACACATCATAAGTTAATTTATATTCCATTTTCATTTCATGCATACTTGGACTTATTTTGGGGTGTCCACATGCTAAAAACAGGTGGCTAGATTAAATTATTTGAACAAATCAGTATGTTTAGAGGTTTGACAGCAATCAATACACAGGTGATTTTGATTCTTTCAGGACACCCCCATTTGGATGTCTGCCCGCCATCTAAAACTCAATATGTCCAAGACTGAGCTCCTTATTTCCCCTCCCAAACCCTGGCCTCTCTCTGCCTTTCCCATCACTGTAGACAGTACTACCATCCTTCCCATCTCACAAGCCCGCAAACTTGGTGTCATCCTCAACTCCGCTCTCTCATTCACCCCACACATCCAATCCATCACCAAAACCTGCCAGTCTCACCTCCACAACATCGCTAAGATCTACCCTTTCCTCTCCATCCAAATTGTTACCTTGCTGGTTCAATCTCTCATCCTATCCCGACTGGATTACTGCATCAGCCTCCTCTCTGATCTCCCATCCTCCTGTCTCTCCCCACTTCAGTCTTTTCTTCACCCTGCTGCCCGGATTATCTCTGTACAGAAACGCTCTGGGCATGTCACTCCTCTCCTCAAAAATCTCCAGTGGCTGCCTATCAACCTACGAATCAAGCAAAACCTCCTCACTCTCAGCTTCAAGGCTCTCCATTACCTCATCCCCTCCTACCTCACCTCCCTTCTCTCCTTCTCCAGCCCAGCCCACACCCTCTGCTCCTCTGCCGCTAAACTCCTCACTGTACCTCGTTCTTGCCTGTCCCGCTGTCAACCCCCAGCCCATGTCCTTCCCCTGGCCTGGAATGCCCTCCCTCCACACATCCGCCAAACTAGCTCTCTTCCTCCCTTCAAAGCTCACCTCCTCCAGGAGACCAGGAGACCTCCAGGAGGCCTTCCCAGACTGAGCCTCCTTCTTCCTCTCCTCCTCCCCATTCCCCTCTCTGCCCTACCTCCTTCCCCTCCCCACAGCACTTGTATATATTTGTACAAATTTATTACTCTATTTGACTTGAACATATTTTCTACTCTATTTTGTTATTGATGTGCATATAGCTATAATTCTATTCATTCTGATGGTTTTGACACCTGTCTACATGTTTTGTTTTGTTGTCTGTCCCTCCCTTCTAAATAAATAAATAATAATGATGGCATTTGTTAAGTGCTTACTATGTGCAAAGCACTGTTATAAGCCCTGGGGTGGATATAAGGTGATCAGGTTGCCCCACGTGGGGCTCACAGTCTTAAATCCCCATTTTACAGATGAGGGAACTGAGGCACAGAGAAGTTAAGTGACTTGTCCAAAGTCACACAGCTGACATTTGGCGGAGCCGAAATTCGAACCCATGACATCTGACTCCCCAGCCCATGCTCTTTCCACTGAGCCACACTGCTTCTCTTCTTCTATACTGTAAGCCCGTTGTTGGGTAAAGACCATCTCTATATGTTGCCAACGTGTACTTCCCAAGCACTTAGTACCGTGCTCTGCACACAGTAAGCACTCAATAAATACGATTGGATGAATGAATGAATGAATGAATTCCTATAGGATAGCCTCTTTTGGAATGAATGAAGATGGATTTCATTTGTCTCTCAACTGCTTATATTGCAGGAGTCACACTAGTGAAGACAAACCCCAGCTTCAACTTGAGGCTTTTGGTAGATTTGTCCTTGCATTATTCGTGAGGTTGAGATCCAGGGCAGTACAAATCAATAAATGAGAAATCTGATTCTTATCTCTGCTCTCCCTCTAGATATGTGTATATTCAGGTGCTGTTCCTGACACAGGTCAAAGTCTAGCTAAAGGAACATGTCTTTTAATCTCTTCCCTTTATTAGGATTCAGTAGAAAATCTCTCTCTCTTCATATCTGACAAACCAACTCTCTCCCTTTAAAAGCCCTACTAAAATCATATTTGTCCAAAGAGGCCTTCCCTGACTAATCCCTTATTTTCCCCTACTCTATTTCCCTTCTATTATGCCTATGGATTTGGATCTGTACCTTTTAAACATTTGATATTCACCCCACACTCAGCCCCACAGCACTTATATTCATATCCATAATTTCTTTGAATGTCTGTCTCCCCCTCCAGACCCTTTGTGGGCAGGAAACTTGGCTACCAACGCTACAGCATTGTACCCTCCCAAGTGCTTAGTACCATACTCTGCACAGAGTGAGCACTCAATAAATACAATTAGTTGACTGACTGATTGATATTTGCAATTCTATAACTTTGAACTAACTTGATATCAAGGCATCCTGCCTCTGATTCTCAGTCTCCTGCAGACAAGTCTCTCTGTACTTTTGTATGAATTACTGAAGATTTTCCTGGTCATACCCACTGCTACTTTTATTGTGATAGTTCTATCTTATATTTGCATTGTTTCTTGAGGACCTTTTACTATTGAACTAGTAACCATCACAGTGAAAGAACACAGAAAACTTTTCACCTGGAATTCATTAAACAGATGAACAAGCCTGGGCTGTCAGGTTTAACGGAGTGAAGAGGTATTGGAATTGATACACTCTGAGGCCCGAGACGAATAAGAAACGTTAACGTCATCATAAATTCATATTGGTTTACGAGATTAACTTCTCTTACCTCAGATAAATCATGTAGTGCAGTGTTCAATCTATTCGTTTCCTGGAAAATCAACACACCACTGACTCAGCACACGGTAAGAAAAATGACAATGGTGACATCTACTGATGAAAGCAAGGTAAAGCTCAAGTCTTGAAATTTTATTTCTTGCTATGGTGGGATTAGGCCATTATGGCTCGTGTGATGAGTTACAGAAGCAGAAAACGCATTGTAGTAAATGGGAAAAAATGTCACTAATTTTATGCTATTCTTCAGGAGGAAGATAAAAATAGAGAATTCCTCATTTTTCAAGTATCTGATTCCTGAGATGTGAGTAGGGGCACCGATATACTGACAATTGCATAAAGAAAACATGCAAATGATTGTAAACTGCTTAGTCGATTCAGCCAGATGTTATAGGCTGACAATATCTAAAGGAAACAGAGGTGATATAGCAGTCTGCACCAGGGAAACCAATTCAAATTGGCAATACCTAGCTAAAAACTGTCATCCATGTCTCCCCGCTCCTCAGGGACCTCCAGCGGCTGACCGTCCAGCTCCACATCAAACAGAAAACTCCTTGCCATTGGCTTTAAAGCACTCAATCATCTTGTCCCACCCTACCTCACCTCTCTGTCTCCTATAGCCCAGTCCACACACTCCGCTCCTTTAGCACCAGTTTACTCATTGGGTCCCGATCTAATCTATCTCACCCCAACCCATTTCTCACATCCTCTCCCTAGTTTGAAACTCCCTCCCCTTCCCTGCCAAACCACTGCTCTCTCCACCTTCAAAGCATTATTAAGGTCACATCTCCTCCAAGAGGCCTTCCCACCAGATTAAGCCCTCTTTCATTCATTCAATTGTATTTATTGAGTGCTTACTGTGTGCAGAGCACTGTACTAAGTGCTTGGAAAGTATAATTCTTTCCCGCTGCTCCCTTTCCTTTCTGGGTTGTCTATGAACTTGGACCTTTAGACATTTGATATTCAACCCATTGTTAACCCCACAGTACTTATGTGCATATCTTTCAATTATATATTATAAATTACTTATTTATTCATTTTAATTTATGTCGCCCCCTCTAGATTGTAAGCTCATTATAGACAGGGAATGTGTCTGCTAATTCCGTTGTATTGTAACAATAATAATAACAATAATAATTTTGGTATTTGTTAAGCGCTTACTATGTGCCAAGCACTGTTCTAAGCGCTTGGGGGAGATCCAAGGTAATCAGGTTGTCCCATGTATGGCTCACAGTCTTAATCCCCATTTTCCAGAAGAGGTCACTGAGGCCCAGAGAAGTTAAGTGACTTGCCCAAAGTCACACAGCTGATCAGTGGCGGAGCCAGGATCAGAACCTACGACCTCTGACTCCCAAGCCTGCGCTCTTTCCACTGAGCCATGCTGCTACTCTCCCAGATGCTTAGTACAGTGCTCTCCACATAGTAAGCTCTCAATAAATACCACTGATTGAATTGTGTTACCTAGACAGCACACTGACTAATGATGCAATGAAGAGCAAAGAGGTAAATTGGATCCAGAAAGTCAACAAATCCTTTGAGAAGCTGTCATGCAGAGCATGGTGAAAGTATGGTAGGCTCCAAACCAAACTAAAGTTCTACGGGTCTGTAGTGCTCTCCCACCTTGTCTACAGTTATGAAGTCTGAAGCCCAAACACAGGCTGTATCCAACTCCTTGAGCAGTTCTTGGCACATAGTAAGCACTTAAGTACCATTATTATTATTTTCACTAGTTCTGTTAGGGTTATTTACAGGCTTAACACCAAGTCAATCATTCATTCATTCATTCGTATTTATTGAGCGCTAACTGTGTGCAGAGCACTGTACTAAGTGCTTGAGAGTATACTACAATAAACAGACACATTCCCTTCCCACAACGAGCTTACAGTCTACAGATGTATACATAAGTGCCGTGGGGTTGGGAGCAGGGATGAATAAAGGGAGAAAGGGTGATGCAAAAGTGAGTGGGAGAAGAGGGAAGAAGGGCTTAGTCAGGGAAGGCCTCTTGGAGGGGGTGTGCCTTCAATAAGGCTTTGAAGGGAAGGAGAGTAATTGTCTGTTGAATTTGGGGAGGGAGGGCGTTCCAGGCCAGAGGCAGGAAGTGGGACACAGATCAGGGGCATGCTAGATGAAATTGAAGTACAGTGGGAAGGCTAGCATTAAAGGAGTGAAGTGTGCCGAGTGGGTTATAGTAGGAGTGTAGTGAGGTGAGCTAGGAGGGGCTAAGGTGATTGAGTGCTTTAAAGTCAATGGTGAGAAGTTTCTGTTTGATGTAGAGGTAGATGGGCAACTGCTGGAAGTTCCTGAAGAGTGGAAAAACATGACCTGAAAGAGTTTTATTTTTTTAGAAAAATGATCTGGGCAGAAGAGTAAAGTATGGACTGGAGTGTGGCGAGACAGGAGGCAGGGAGGTCAATAAGGAGGCTGATACAGTAATCAAGGTGGGATATGATAAGTATTTGCATTAATGTGGTAGCAGTTTGGATAGAGAGGAAAGGGAGGATTTTAGCAGTGTTGTGAAGGTCAAACTGACAGGATTTAGTGATGGATTGAATACATGGGTTGAATGAGAGAGAAAGACATTAATATAAAAAACAAATTACAGGTACGTACATAAGTGCTGTGGGGCTGTTGGTGGCCAGGAAGGGAGCAAGTCAGAGAGATGCAGAAGGAAGAGGAAGAAGAGGGAAGTAGGGCTTAGGGAAGACCTCTTGGAGGAGATGTACCTTCAATAAGGCTTTGTAGCTGTCTGTCAGATTTGAGGAGGGAGGGTTTTCCAGGACAGAGGCGGGATGTGGGTGAGAGTAGACGGGAACAAGGCCCAGTGAGAAGGTTAGCATTAGAGGAGCGAAGTGTTTGGGCTCAGTTGTAGTAGGAGAGTAGTGAGGAAGGAAGGGGCAAGGTGATCAAGTGATTTAAAGCCAATGGTGAGGCTTTCAAGCATGGTTTCTGGCTCTAAAAGAGCTCACAGTCTAAGAACAAAGTGGGAGAGGGGGAGACAGACACATTAGGAAAGATGAAATGAAAAGAACACAAATGCAGTGTAAGAGACAATGACACAGATACATTTTAAAATTATTAAAACGTATATTCAAGAAAAAAAAGCAATAGGTTTCTGTGGTTAGATGAACAGAGTTGGAGGATTCTTATGGCTGAAAGTCTCATCTCTGCCAAAAGTTCAGTAGCCACTATAGTCTTGCCATCATTAAGTACTTTGTGGAGGCCTCATGCAGCTGTTGTTTGTGACCTTCAATCATTCAATCAATCAATCATATTTATTGATCACTTACTACTGTGTGGGAGGCACTGTGCTAAGTGCTTGAGGGAGTACAACACAACAATATAACAGATGCATTCCCTTCCCAAAGGTGAAGAAGCAGGGCAGGTGGAGATGAGGCCCAGGATGACAAGAATAGATCAGCAGGGCATACAGCAATTAAGAGAGAAGCTGTCCTCTTGAGCCAAAGCTTTATAAGGGTCAAAGGGCAAGGAAGTCGAAGTGAAAGCAAAGGAAAGCAAAGGAAGCAAAAACATTTGGAACAGGAATCATGACAACATAACTAATCCCAACTGGATTACTGCATCAGCCTCCTCTCTTATCTCCCATCCTCCTGTCTCTCTCCACTTCAGTCCATACTTCACGCTGCTGCCCAGATTATCTTTGTGCAGAAATGCTCTGGGCATGTTACTCCCCTCCTCAAAAACCTCCAGTGGCTACCTGTCAACCTACGCATCAAGCAAAAACTCCTCACTCTTGGCTTCAAGGCTCTCCATCACCTCGCCCCCTCCTACCTCACCTCCCTTCTCTCCTTCTACAGCCCAGCCTGCACCCTCCGCTCCTTTGCCGCTAAACTCCTCACTGTACCTCGTTCTCGCCTGTCTCACCATCGACCTCCAGCCCACGTCCCACCCCTGGCCTGGAATGCCCTCCCTCCACACATCCACCAAGCTAGCTCTCTTCCTCCCTTCAAAGCCCTACTGAGAGCTCACCTCCTCCAAGAGGTCTTCCCAGACTGAGCCCCCTTTTTCCTGTCCTCCTCCCCATCCCCCCTGCCCTACCTCCTTCCCCTCCCCATATCACCTGTATATATGTTTGTACAGATTTATTACTCTACTTATTTTACTTGTATATATTTACTATTCTATTTATTTTGTTAATGATGTGCATTTAGCTTTATTTCTATTTTTTCTGACTACTTTACACCAGTCCACATGTTTTGTTTTGTTGTCTGTCTCCCCCTTCTAGACTGTGAACCCGTTGTTGGGTGGGGACCGTCTCTATGTGTTGTCAACTTGTACTTCCCAAGCGCTTAGTACAGTTCTCTGCACACAGTAAGTGCTCAATAAATACGATTGAATGAATGACTGAATTCCCTGCCTATGACAAGCTTACAGTCTAGAAGGGGAGACAGACATTAATATGAACAAATAATTTATAATATATAATTTAAAGATAAGTGGATTTCACTATCAGTGGTGTCTCTGAGTTTGAGAGACATCTATATAGTATATACAGTATATTTATACTGACATAAAATCATGATATGTATATTTTTACTTATACCATAATAATTCCAAAATACACTAGAAGTAACTTGAATAAACACAGTAAAAAATATTTTCTCTTCATGAATGGTTTTGGGCTAAGTCAGAGCTGTCAAAGGCCTCCAACTAGAAGATTGCCTTTCCTTGCCCCATTTAGAATCCCACGAGCCCTGACTCTCTGTAAAATTAAGCCGAAGGAAGCAGGTGGGCAGGCAGTTTCCTGTAATCTCTCCATTGCAATCTGTCCTCTTTAGTAACTCCTTGTTCTCCCCTAAATACATCTCCATTAGTTTTTATATTGTTCTCTAAATCCAATTAGCAATGAAATTTTCCCAGTTAGATTTAGGGAATTTATTTGCAGAAATAACCATCCAGAAAATAAGATTGGAAATGAAGCTTATAAATGTGTGTGTCTCTAATGCTTCAAAACAGTGCCAATAATGAGATTTAAATGGTGATTGTGGATCTCTTATCTTGTAGTTCATATTAGCTCTCTTACAGGGAAGATAAAGTTTGAGGTCTCTGAAAAAATAGAACCCACATGGAATGTTAATTAAAAGCAGCCCAGATTTGAAGAGATCCATCACACAGACGAGTAGAAGAGGATTGAACCCTACTGATGAATACTAATGAATAATAATAATAATAATGGCATTTGTTAAGCGCTTACTTATGTGCTAGGCACTGTCCTAAGCACGGGGGTTTATACAAGCAAATTGGGTTGGACACAGTCCCGGTCCCATGTAGGACTCACAGTCTCAATCTCCATTTCACAGATGAGGGAACTGAGGCACAGTGAAGTGACTTGCCCAAGGTCACATAGCAGACAAGTGTCGGAGCTGGGATCAGAACCCATGACCTTCCGAATCCCATGCTTGTGTAATCAATCCATCGATTAATCAATTGATCAGTCAATGGCATTTATTGAGCACTTACTAGGTGCAGAGCATTGTACTAAGTGCTTGGGAGAGTACAATACAATAGAATTAGCAGACACATTCCCTACCCATAACCAGTTTACAATCTAGAGACTCCAGAGAAGCAGCATGGCCTAGTGCTGGGAGTCAGGAGGACATGGTTTCTAATCCCAGCTCTGTCAGTTGTCTGCTGTGTGACATTGGGCCAGGCACTTTACTTCTCTGGACCTCAGTTACTTTATGTGTAAAATGGGAATTAAGTCTGTGAGCTCATGAGCGACAAGGACTGTGTCCAACCCGATTTGCTTGTATTTACTCCAGTGCTTAGTACAGTGCAGGCACATAGTAAGAGCTTAATGAATACCACAATTATTATTATTAATTAATAGGGCCAGAAATAGTCATCATTTTCATAAAATTTTCAAAACATCAGCTGAAGGATCATTCTATCCTTCTTTAGCTCCTGGTCAACCTTGTTCTTGTATCTGCTGTGGCTTGGAGATGAGTACTTCTCCAAAGGAAAGATTTCTTGAAATTATTTGTTTCTGTGTGATTTTTGAATAAACCTGTCCAGTGTTTTTACATTGTATATTAAGCTTGTGGTAGTCATGGAGTCCTTTGCAATTGCCACCAATGCTGCTCCCTCAGTATTATGCTATGGTGAACTAAAGCAGAATGTGCTGAAATATGGGACTTCTCATAGTTTGCCATTGTCTAAGAATATTGGAAACCTAGGGAGTTTTTTTGGTGTTGTTTTAAAGATATTTTGTGACCCCCGTGCCCTTCTCTCCACAAATGGATCAATCTATTAATCAATGATATTTATTAAGTGCTTACTGTATGCAGAACACTATTCTAGGCCCTTGGGAAAGTACAATATGATAGATTTTGTAGGTGTGATCTCTGCCACAAGGAGCTTACAGTCTACAAAGGGGAGAAAGACATTGTAATTAATCACGGATAGGAAAAATAGTGTAGTATAAAGGAGTATTATATGGATCTAATAACTGTGGGGCTGAGGTGAGTATAAAATTGCTTAAGAGGTACACAGCCAAGTACATAGTTGACACAGAGGAGAGGGAAGGGAGGGAAAAGGAAATAACATGAGTCCCTGAAAATGCTATACAGCCTCTGTTTGTATGTGGTGGCAACAGATGCCAAGGCCAAAGGCTCAGTTGTTCAGGCAGACCAGTGCCAAGCAGCCCAGAGGCTGATTCAGGACACAGAGCAATGATCCAAGCCCTCTGAATCACACAGAAATAGCCTCCATTAGGATTGCAAGAATTCCCCTCTAGGTTGTAATCTCCTCCACTAAGTTGAAAGCTCTTTGAAGGTGGGGATTGTGTCTACTAACTCTCTCTCACTCTCCGGAAATACCATTGTTGGGCTGTTAGCAAGAGGGGCAGAGGATAGTGGAGGGAGATCCAGGGGGCTGGGTGAGAGGAGTAGAGAATGCCAGAGCTTAGTACAGTGCTTTGCACATAGTAAGTGCTTAATAAATGCCATCATTATTATTATTATCACACAGGTTCCTACTGAAGAGCTGAAGCCAAAATGGCATCCAACCAGCCCCACCTCCAATCAGGGCAATGACTCTACACTGTAAACCTATTGTGGGCAGGGAATGTGTCCACCAACTTTGTTGTGTTGTACTCTCCCAAGCGCTTAATACTGTTCTCTACACAAAGTAAGTGTTCAATAAAAACCATCAATGACGGATAATGATGGCAAAATGAGGTCACTGCACCCTCCCACTTCTCTCGATTGGTGCTGCAATGTCCAAGGAAGCCACCAACTTGCTCCCTACATCCGGGATGAAATGAAGGGCAGTAACTGAGTCAGAGGTATCAGTTGTAGATAATGGCAACCTAAACTCAATTTCTCAGAATTCCCCACACTGCCAAGCATATAGATTGGCTTCTAGGTGAGTGGTCTGTTAATGAATCTTAATATCTTCAGGAGTTGTATATCGCCGAATACCTCTCCAATATTCTTGGCTGCATTCTCTCCGTTTATGGTACTAATTGCACCCTGATTGTTGACCTTACCTGTTTGTGGGTGTAGTTCTATCATGACCACTTTGGCCAATGCAGCTTTTTTTAGAGGTCCATACCAAGCCTCGATAATTATAAATACAGGATGGTTGACATTGGTCCTGGTTTATGGACAGCAGTACCCCAGCCTCAATCCAGTCAAACCAACTAGATTCCTGGATTTGAAGTGGTAAATTGTGTATTCTCAAAGCTTGAAATACAAGGCTATGGAGATAGCAATCAAATAGTACTAATAATTATGGCTTTTGATAAGTGCTTACTAGATGTCAAGTTCCGGACAGACATCTGACAGACAATTACTCTCCCCTGCTTCAAAGTCCTAATGAAGGCACATTTCCTCCAAGAGGCCTTACCTGACTAAGCCCTCTTTTCCTTTTCTTCAGCTCCTTTCTGTGTCACCCTGACTTGCTCCCTTTAATCATCCCCCCTTCCCAGTCCCACAGAATTTACGTACATATCTGTAATGTTTATTGTGATTGTTTCGTATCTACCCCAGCATTTAGTACAGTGCTTAGGACATACTAAGTGCTTAACAAATACCACCATTATTGACAATATTTTCCCCTATTGGAATGATGTTTTCAGTAGTTTTCCTTTACCTCACCATCATCAGAGTTTCTGTTTAAAAAGTGCTATTTCTTCATTGACTGCAGCATGCTGAGCTAGTAAGTCTGTCACATGGTTTCCCAGCACTCGGCTATGATGTATTATCTGAGGCTGTGTTTCGCAGTTTCCTCAGAATGTTTCATCATCAACTATATGTACTGGATGCTTACTCTGTGCTAAGCACTATGCAGAGTGTTTAGAGAACTCAAAATAAAAATTCATGAATAAAATTCAAATTGTCGTCAAAGTCTGAAAAATAACCTACACTATTATCATCATCATCATCATCATCATGGTATTTATAAGTACTTACTATGTGTAAAGCAGTGTCCTAAGTGTCAAGCACTGTTCTAAATGGTAGGGTAGATAAAAGTTAATTAAGTTGGACACAGTCTAAGTAGGAGCGAAAATAGATATTGAAGCCCCATTTTACAGTTGAGGAAACTGAGACACAGAGAAGTTAAATGGCTTGCCTAAAGTCACACAGCAAGCAATTGGCAGATCCAGGATTAGAACTCAGACCCTCTGACTCCCAGATCCATGCTCTCTCCTCAAGGCCATGCTACTTAATGATAATAATAATAATAATAATAATAGCATTTATTAAGTGCTAACTGTGTGCAAAGCACTGTTCTAAGCACTGGGGAGGTTGAAAGGTGATCAGGTTGTCCCACAGGGGGCTCACAGTCTTCATCCCCATTTTACAGATGAGGTAACCAAGGCCCAGAGAAGTGAAGTGACTTTCCCAAAGTCACACAGCTGGCAATTGGCAGAGCTTGGATTTGAACCCATGACCTCTGACTCCAAAGCCCATGCTCTTTCCACTGAGCCATGCTGCTTCTCTTCTCTGCTTCTTAACTAACAATAGTCCTGAAGCTTTCCTGCCTAACCATGATAACTGTTACCAAAACATTAATATGAAGTTCAAAAATTATGTTCACATATCATCACCTCCTACTTTGAACTCAATCAAATAGTGTTATAAATTGGTAGAACATAACTGAAGAATTTTCCAGCTCAGAAGTCATTCTCAGATTACATTAGTTCAGAATACAAAGTAAGGATTCATTACTATTGCTAATGTATAATCACACATGCAAGCATAGTTTCAGGAAATCTGAAATTAGATGTGCTAAAATATCTATTGTAAGAGAAACTGCCCAAATTGAAGTACAATCCACCCTTGCAAAATTAGTCATTTTGTTAGCAAAACCTTGTCATAGATACCTGGAGTTAAACATCTGCCTGGAAATGTATTTTCAAAACCATCATTGCCTTCATGTGCAACATCATTAGTGTGACAAGCATACATGCATGTAAGCAGGAGTTTCTGACTAATCAGCATTCTTCAAAACTCTCTCAAGGAGGTATATCCTGATTAATCCTCTGCTTCTCTAGTTTTGCTACCCTGTCAGTATTCCTGATCTCTTATGCATATGTTGGTTTTTTGATCAATTTTTGCATGTATTCATTACAATGTCTACTTTTATTTCCAGTCGTAACTATGTTTTATCTCTTCTTCCCATATTTATAAATACAAATGTAAATATAAATGGGGATTCAATACCTCTTCTCCTGTCTACTTAGACTGTGAGATTCATATAGGACTTGATTATCTTGTAACTACCCCAGTTCTTCACACGTAGTAAACACTTAACTAATAATAATAATGATGATGATGGCATTTGTTAAGTGCTTACTATGTGCAAAGCACTGTTTGAAGTGCTGGGGTCCCACGTGGGACTCTCAGTCTTAATCCCCATTTTACAGATGAGGTAACTGAGGCACAGAGAAGTTAAGTGACTTGCCCAAAGTCACACAACTGACAAGAGGCAGAGCCAGGATTAGAACCCTTGACCTCTGACTCCCGAGCCCCTGCTCTTTCCACTTAGCCATGCTGCCACTGTCATTACTGAATCTAGACTTCTAGACTTTGAGCCCGTTATTGGGTAGGGACCATCTCTATATGTTGCGAACTTGTAGATCCCAAGTGCTTAGTGCTCTGCACACAGTAAGCGCTCAATAAATATGATTGAATGAAGGAATGAATTCCCATTTTACAGATGAGAAAACCAAGGGATTAAAAGTTAAGTGTCTTGTCCAAGATTACGCAGCTGGCAAGTGGCAGAGTTGGGATTAGAATCCAGGTCTATTGATTCCCAGTACTGTGCTTTTTCCACCAGACCCTCACCCTCCTTCCCTCCCATCTCCCACCTCACCACATTTCTTCTGGGCCTAGACCCAGGGGCAAGTCACGAAGTTTCCTCAAGTTTCCTCAGTTTCCTCATCTATAAAATAAGGATTCCGAACTTGTTCTCCCTTCTTCGTAGACTGTGAACCCCACATAGGACAAGGACTGTGTCCTACATCATTATCTTGTACCTACTCCTGTGCTTGGTACATCATAAGTACTTAAAAATTGTCATTATTATTTTTATTATTATTATTGTTACTGTTGTTGTTATTACCTCTGGCAGCCCTGTTAGCTATGGTATTGTCAGTGGATGCAGCAACAATTTCTAATCCTACCTGCTCTTCCACTGTTTCTCCTTGGACAAGGATGTCAACTTGGGTGAGTTACAATCTGTCTCCATATGTCTGTGTCCCCATTCAACTGCCACAACCCATGTGTGCTCTTGTCCCAATCTCCCTCTCCCCAGACATAAAAGCTCCTTGAAGGCAGGCTCGGCCCACAGTAAGCATTCAATAAATACTATCAATTGATCACCAGATAATTCTGTTAGTCTGATGCAAAAGGTTTTATTTTTTTATGGTATTTGTTAAGTGCTCACTATGTGCCAGGCACTGTACTATGTGCTGGGGTAAATGCAAGCTAATCAGGTTGAACATAGTCCATGTCCCACGTGGGGCTCATGATATTAATCCCCACTTTGCAGATAAGGTAACTGAGGCAAAGGGAAGTTAAGTGACTTGTCCAAGATCAAACAATAGACAGGTGGAGGGGCCCAGGTCCCTCTGACTCCAAGACCTGTATTCTCTCAACTAGGCCATGCTGCTTATCATTTCTTCTTTGTTAAACATTTTTGATGAGTCAAGCACTAAGTGCCGGGGTAGATACAAAATAATCAAGTTGGACACATTCTATGACCCACTGTGCCTCACAGTCCCAATCCTCATTTCACAGAGGAAGTAACTGAGGCACAGAGAAGTTAATTACCTTGCTCATGGTCCAGCAGGATTCGAACCCCAGTCCTCTGACTTCCATGCCCATGCTCTTTCTACTGGGCCATCGTCTCACATTCATTCTCAGTCTTCTGTAGATCCAATCAATCAATCAATCAATCATATTTATTGAGCGCTTACTGTGTGCAGAGCACTGTACTAAGATCCATGCATATGTACACTGCTCAGCACAAAGGTGAAACTCAGAACTGTTCACGTGGCTCAGTGGAAAGAGCGCGGGCCTGGGAGTCAGAGGTCATGGGTTCGAATGCTGGCTCCGCCACTTGTCAGCTGTGTGACTTTGGGCAAGCCACTTAACTTCTCTGTGCCTCAGTTACCTCATCTCTAAAATGGGGATTAAGACTGTGAGCCCCAAGTGGGACAATCTGATCACCTTGTATCCCCCCCAGTGCTTAGAACAGTGCTTTGTATGTAGTAAGTGCTTAAATATCACCATTATTATATCGACCTTCGAGGTGTTACTATCATACTCATAATGATGTTTCAGCTGTTACTCAGTAGCCATATACAATAGGGCTTCAGAAATACTGACAGATGTGTTTCTAAGAGAGATTGTTGTTAGCAAAATGATCACTGAAAATCCCACTGAAACAAGGGATGTGTTTCAACTCAATCCACCAAACTCCATATTGAACCCAGACAGACACACATGAAAATTTGTATAAAGAAAAATCAGGAAAAAAATGGGCAAAGCACACTTCATTAATGTCTTAGATTTGCTTTTAGTGGGTGGGGGGTACTGCAGGCTGCTCATCAGCAACATATCCAACAGGAACATGTCCTCTCTTGAACTTTTCCATCACTGTAGAAGGCACAACCACCCTTCCCATCTCACAAACCTGTAATCTTGGTGTCATCCTTGAGTCCGCTCTCTCATTCAACCCACATATCCAATCTGTCACCAAATCCTGTCAGTCTCACCCTCCACAACATCACCAGGATCCATCCTTTCCTCTCCATCCAAACCGCTACAATCACTCATCCTATCCCGACTGGATTACTGCGTCAGCCTCCTTTCTGACCTCCCAACTTCCTGTCTCATGCCACTTCAGTCCATACGTCACTCCGCTGTCCAGATTATCTTTCTACAGAAACATTCAAGGCATGTCACCCCCTCCTCAAAAATCTCCAGTGGCTGCCTATCAACATCCGTATCAAGGAAAAACTCCTCACTACTGGCTTCAAAGCTCTCCATCACTTTGTCCCCTTTTAACCTCACTTCCCTTCTCTCTTTCCCCATCCCAGCCTGCATACTCTGCTCCTCTGGTGCTAACCTTATCACTGTGCCTCGATCTCACTGTCTTGCCACCAACCCCTGGCCCACGTCCTACCTCTGGCCTGGAACACCCTCCCTCCTCAAAACCGCCAATCACTCTTCCCCCTTCAAAGCCCTACTGAAGGCATATCTCCTCCAAGAGGCCTTCACAGACTAAGCCCCACATTTCCTCAGATCCCCCTCCCTTCTGTGTCACCACAACTCACTCCCTTTGCTCTTCCCCCCTCTTCCCGCCCCACAGCACTTATGTAGATATGTATACTTATATAATTCTATTCATTTGTACTGATGGCTGTTTACTTGTATTGATGTCTGTCTCCCCCTGCCCTAGACGGTGAGCCCTCTGTGGGAAGGGATTGCCTCTCTTTATTGCTGTATTGTACTTTCCAAACACTTTGTACAGTGCTCTGCACACAGTAAGTGCTCAGTAAATATGATTGAATAAATGAATATAGAAGCCTTCCCTGACCAAACCCTCATTTCCCCTACTTCCTCTCCCTTCTGCATCACCCTTGCACTTGTATTTGCGCCTTGTATTCACTCTACCCTCAACCACACATCATTTATGTGAGGCTTAACTTAAGCGCATAGTACAGTGCTCTGCAAACATTAAGCAATCATTCCACTGAATGATTATGGGTCTTGTCTTATGCTTCTGAGTCATCGCCAACTGATAGCGATTCAATGGGCTCTCCCAGAATGCCCCACCTCCATCTACAATCATTCTGGTTGTGTATCCACAGAGTTTTCTTGGTAAAAATATGGAAGTGGTTTGCCATTGCCTTCTTCTGTGCAGTAAACTTACATCTCTGCCCTTGACTCTCTCTCCCATGCCGCTGTTGCTCATCACAGGAGAATTTTTTGTAGCAGCTTGCCTTCCACTGACCAGCCACTGCCCAGGATAGGAATGGAATGGGTAGGCCTCTGCTTCACTCTCCCTCCTGTAGCCAAGGCTGGTTGAGTACTGAAAGTTCTCCAGGAGTAACCCTAAGAGGGTGCACTTATGTACATACCTGTAATGAATTTAAATGTCTGTCTCCCCCTCTAAACTGTAAACTCCTTGTGGGCAGGGAAGATGTCTACCAACTCTTGTATTATATTCTTCCAAGCACCAAGTAGAAGGTCTGTGAACACAGTAAATGCTCAGTAAATACCATTGATTGACTGATTGATTTGAAATCACACACATACACACACAATTAAAATGCCACCATTATACCGGTGAGTTTCCATTTTACAAAACCCCTCTCACTGTTAGACTGAAGAACATAATTTGCCCAGCTACTAAACCCCAATTCTTTGCCCTTTTTTTCACATTTTCTTCATTTTTATCTTTCTACAAGTATGTTGTCAGGCACTGAGACAAGTCAGCGCTTAGAACAGTGGTTTGCATATAGTAAGCGCTTAATAAATGCCATAAAAAAGCCTAGAGTGACCATTCAGCCCGTAACAGTGTGCATAATAGCCAGAGACAGTGCACCCAGCTCAGTTTGTTGGCTTATTCCTACTTGTCTGTTGTCTCTCTTTGACTTCTCTTTGAGAAGCAGCGTGGCTCAGTGGAAAGAACATGAGCTTTGGAGTCAGAGGTCATGAGTTCAAATCCCTGCTCCACCACTTGTCAGCTGTGTGACTTTTGGCAAGTCACTTCACTCCTCTGAGCCTCAGTTCCCTCATCTGTAAAATGAGGATTAAGACTGTGAGCCCCCCATGGGACAACCTGATCACTTTGTAACCTCTCCAGTGCTTAGAACGGTGCTTTGCACATAGTAAGCGCTTAATAAATGCCATCATTACTATTATTATTTCTGCTCAGTGCTTCTCCTAAATCATCATGGCATTTCTTGGCTCTTCCTCTAGACTGTGAACTCTCTGTGGGCAAAGGTTCACACCTACCAATGCTTTTGTATTATACTTTTCAGAGAGCTTAGTACAGTGCTCTGCTCATAGTAGGCACTCAATAAATTTCATTGATTGCTCTGTACACAGTAAACAATTGATGAATAGCACTGATTAATCTTACTGGAGCTAAATACATGGGTTATCAGATTAGACACAGTTCCTGTTTTATACCGGCCTCACAATCTATCCCCGTTTTACAGAGGCCCAGAGTGGTTAAGTGACTTTCCCAGGGTCACAGAGCAGGCCAGCGGCAGAGCAAGGACCAGCATCTGGGTCTTTTGATTCCTACTCCCCTGCTCTTCTCACTAAACCATGCTGCCCTATAGACCATCTGCTGGCCATCCTGTTCCCTCTGTCTGCCCAGAATCTCCACCCTCTGAATGAGCTGGTTTCACCTGCAACCTCCTCGCACTTCCTTCCATCAGCTCATCTTTGTTTGATCTTTTCACAGTCTCTGCTCAAGCAGGTCCTCATTCCTGCCTCACTGCTTGGCTCCCAGTAGCTGTTCACTTGAAAATCCTCCTCGGAATAACAAATTTTTCATGTTGAAAAGTAAATAATTCAGGTGCAAAATCAGCACCCTAGAGGCTATTGGGGTCCAGGATGCCTGTATTCAGTATGACATGATGACTTCTTAAATACAGAGAATCAGAGGATGCTTGCATGCTTGGATTACTGTGGAATATTCCAACGGCTGGCTTTACTCTGTTGATAAGCACTGTGTAACTCAGGCATATCCTTTGAGAATTTATGCAAAGTGAATTTTTCCTTTGGCTCTGTATGTCTCTGGAAGCTATACTCCAGTCTGTTAGTACCTATATTCTTAGTGGCAGGCTGGAATTAGCTCCCCTGTACCTTTATAACCTTCCAGAAGCTGCCAACTTTCCAGCATGCCAGGCTTTCAATTTTACCTGGATCACAAATTTCAGCTTATAAACATGTTATGGTCCTATCACTCCTGGCATTCCTTCTGTCTCTGTTCTGGAGCAGTGGATTTGGGCAGAGTGGGAAAGAGGGAGCAGGAGGTGGAGAGTGTTTGTTCTTCTTATTATTAATAATAATAATAATGATAGTATTTGTTAAGCACTTACTACGTGTCAAGCACCGGTCTAAGCCCAGTGGTAAACACAAGCTCATCAGTTTGGAGCCCTTGTCCCACATGGGGCTCACAGTCTTAATCCCCATTTTACAGATGAGGTAACTGAGGCCCAGAGAAGTGAAGTGACTTGTCCAAGGTCACACAGCAACAAGTGGTAGAGTGATAGTGACATCTGTTTTCAGGTTCCCCTGCCCTGGACTGACTGGTTCTGCTCTGTGCCTATCTCCCTCTGCCCACCCAGCATGGGCACATTGTTGCCAGTAGTCACAGAGGGCAGGAGCAGGATTGAGAACAACTTTAATGTATTCCCTCCTCTCCCTCTCTTTATTTCTCTCTTTCCCAAGACTTAGAAGTGAAAGCACGTGGTAAAGACCCCCTTGCATTTTAGGCATGGTGCTGTAGACGATGTTAATCCTGATGGAACCCTCACTCATTTTGTTCCTTCTTAGCTATTTTTATTATAGAGGTCCATATATTTAGGGTAAAAAGGAAGCCAGCATGTCCCCCATCCAGGTTTTATTTACTTGAAGTGACTCTGATTGATGACTCTGCATTGTGCTGTTGGAAGTATCCAGGAAATCAGATTTCATAGCTCCTCCTCTAGATTGTAAGCTCCTTAATGATGATGGCATTTATTAAGCGCTTACTATGTGCAAAGCACTGTTCTAAGCACTGGAATAATGATAATAATCATAAATGTGGTATTTGTTAAGCACTTACTAAATGCCAGACACTGTACTAAAGCCCTGGGGAGGGTACAAGCAAGTCAGGCTGGTCACAGTCCCTGTCCCACATGGGGTTCATAGTCTTAATCCCCATTTTATAGATGAGGTAACTAAGACACAGAGAAGCTAATAATAATAAAAATAATAATAATACTTGTTAAGCCCTTACTATCTACCAAGCACTGGGGTAGATATGTTAGTCCCTGTAACACAAGGAGCTCACACTCATAATCTCCATTTTACAGATGAGGTAACTGAGGCCCAGAGAAGTGATGTGACTTACCCAAGGTCACACAGCAGACATGTGGCAGTGACGTAACCAAGGTCACACAGAAGACAAGTGGAGGAGATGGGATTAAAACCCAGGTCCTTCTGACTCCCAGGCTTGGGCTCTATCCACTCAGCCAGGCTGCTTGTTAGCAGGGAATGTAGCTACCAACCCTGTTTTATTGTACTTTACCAAGGTTTTAGCTCTGCACACAGTAAATGCTCAATAAATCTGATTGGGTACTTAGATAACATGGTCTAGAATCCCTCAAAATAATAGTGACATAATAATTACCATTATTATATGTTAAGTGCTTACCATGTGCCAAACACTGTACTAAGTGCTAGCACATGGACTAAGATTAAGACTGTGATCCCCACCTGGGACAGGGACTGTGTCCAACCTGATTACTTTTTATAATAATAATAATGGTGGTTTTTGTTAAGTGCTTACTATGTACCAAGCCCTGTTCTAAGTGCTGGGGTAGGTACAAGGTTATGAGGTTGTCCCATGTGGGGCTCACAGTCTTAACCCCAATTTTACAGATGAGGGTACTGAGGAACAGAAAAGTTAAATGACTTCCCCAAAGAGACACAGCTGACAAGTGGCAGAGGTGGGATTAGAACCCACAACCTCTGGCTCCCAGGCCTGGCCTCTTTCCACTAAGACACTCTGCTTCTCTTTTTGTCTACTCCGGTGCTTAGAACAGAGCCTGGCACATAGTAAATGCTTAACAAATACCATACAAAAAGCAGGTGGGTCATAGATTCTTTTCCACATGAGACTTACAGTCTAAGGGGGAGGGAGATCACTTCTGAAATTACTGGTTTTCCTTTTTTGGTGCTCTCTAAATACGATAGAATGAATTAATGAATCAACTGTTCCTTAAAAAGTGTTGTAGAACTGTGTGAAGCCAACAGTGTGTTTGCCTTCAACAGATGGAATTTGCATGCCTCTGAGTGTCTCCTTTAAAACACTGTAGGTCTTTCCAAGTTAGCAGGGAGACCTTAGAAACAAGACACGAGCTTGTACAAGAAGCAAGTGTGGCCTAGTGGAAAGAACCCAAGCTTGGGAGTCACAGAATCTGGTTTTAATCCAGGCTCTGCTACTTGCCTGCTGTGTGACCTTGGGCAAGTCTTTAAACTTCTCTGTTCCTTCATTTCCTCAACTGTAAAATGGGGATAAATGCCCATTCTGCTTCCTGCATAGACTCTGAGCCCCCATATGGACAGGGAGTGCCTGACCTGATTATCCTGTATCTGACGCAGGGTTTGGCCCAAGAAACGTGCTTAACAAATGATATTAATAAGTTTTCATTCATTCATTCAATTGTATTTACTGAATGCTTACTGTGTGCAGAGCACTGTACTAAGCACTTGGAAAGTACAATTCAGCAACAAATAGAGACAATCCCTACCCCAAAATGGGCACACAGTCTAGAAACTGGCTCACATTATTGATTTGTCACAGAGATGGGCAAAGTAGCTGTGCTGGAGACCCCTGAATTCAATCAGAGAGGTGATAGGAGCAGGGAAGAAATGCTCCTTCCAGCTCTTAGATATATAATAATAATAATGATGGCATTTGTTAAGTGCTTACTATGTGCAAAGCACTGTTCTAAGCACTGGGGAGGACACAAGGTAAGCAGGTTGTCCCACATGGTTGTCACAGTCTTCATCCCCATTTTACAGATGAGGTAACTGAGGCTCAGAGAAGTTAAGTGACTTGCCCAGATCAGTTCCCTGGAAAGAACTTCCAGCTTCAGAGAAGCAATGTGGCCTAGAGAGATAGAGCATAGGTCTGGGAATCAGAAGGACCTGGGTTCTGATCCTGGCTGTGACACTTGTTTGCTGTGTGACCTTGGCCAAGTCATTTAACTTCTTGTGCCTCAGTTCCTTCCTGCAAAATGGGGATTCAATCCCTGTGCTCCCTTCTACTTAGGCCTATGTGGTACCTGATGATCTCATACCTCCCCAGCACTTAGTATAGTGTGTGGCCCATAGTAAACGCTTAACGAAAAAACAGAGTTAAATAATTACAGATACTGAAAATCAGATCCCAGTCTTAATTATTAATCACCATGACAATGGAGCCTTCTGATCTAGATCACCATTGTAGGAGCTAATTTTCAAAAGCAGACTGTGAGCTCCAAGTAGGACTGCATCTGACCTAATTATCTTTTCTCTACCCCAGCACCTAGCACAGTGCATGACACATAGTAAGTGCTTAATAAACACCATAATTATTATTAGCCAAGTTTGATTGGCCTTGAAGAGTTTTTCATTCTTTTACTGAGAGCTTCTGCAGATTCATTCCCCATCTGCCCCTCCCTCTCAGCTCCATCCCGCTGTGTCTCATTCTTTCTGTCTCTTGAGTTGGTGTCTCTGACAGTTTTAGGTCTCTGTCTCTGTCAGTGTCTCTCACCTTTGTGTCTCCCTTTGTCCCTGGGTCAGTATCTCATCACTATGTCTCTGTCTCTATGTAAGTGTCTCTTTGTTTTGGAGATCTCTCACCTCTGCATGCCTCTGGCTCCTTTAGTGTCAGTGGCAAGAGCCTGGGCTTTGGAGTCAGAGGTCATGGGTTCAAATCCCACCTCTGCCAATTGTCAGCTGTGTGACTTTGGGCAAGTCACTTAACTTCTCTGTGCCTCAGTTACCTCATCTGTAAAATGGGAATGAAGACTGTAAGCCCCATGTGGGACAATCTGATCACCTTGTATCCTCCCCAGCGCTTAGAACAGTGCTTTGCACATAGTAAGCACTTAACAAATGCCATCATTATTATTATTATTATTCACTTCTGCAGAACAAGGGGCAAGGTGGGTTTGAGGCAGAGAGGGGAAGGTCCCAACTGTCAGGGAACTGGTGGAAATGGGATCTCAGTCCTCATTCATTCATTCATTCAATTGTATTTATTGAGCGCTCACTGTGTGCAAAACACCGTACTAAGCACTTGGAAGAGTAAAATATAATAATAATTATTATTATTATAGTATTTGTTAAGTGCTTACTATGTGCCAAGCACTGTACTAAGTTCTTGTACTAAGCACTAAGGATACAGGCAAATCAGGTTGGATACAGCCCCTGTCCCAAGCGAGGCTCACAGTCTCAATCCCCATTTTACAGATGTGGTAACTGAGGCATAGAGAAGTGAAGTGACTTGCCCAGAGTCACACAGCGGACATGTGGTGGAGCCAGAATTAGAGCCCAGGCCTGTGCTCTATCCACCAGGCCATCCATCCCTGCCCCCCAGAGGGGTTACCCACACCAAAAGCAGCCCTGAGGTGGTAGAGCAGAGCAGCCTTCGTCAAAACATCTTCAGGGGTGAAGGAGGGGAGCGAAGGGAAAGGACTTTATTCCTGCACCCTGGGGGGACAAGAGGAAACAGCGGCCCAGGCCTCTTGGCCCTGGAATGGCAGAACTGCCATCGCCTTCTCTGACTGAGGGGACCGAAGAGGAAGGAAACAACAAGCTGATCTCCCAACTCTATTGTGACAGAACCATTGCTACCACCTCCAGGGAGAACGGAGTGGGAGAGGGGAACGATCATGGCTTAGTGGATAGAGCACGGGCCTGAGCGTCAGAAGGATGTGGGGTCTCATCCGGCTCTGCCACCTGTCTGCTGTGTGACCTTGGGTAAGTCACTTCACTTCCCTGGGCCTCAGTTCCCTCATCTGTTAAATGGGGATTTAGAGCGTGGTCCCCAAGTGGGACAGGGACTGCATCAAACCTGATTAATTCATATCTACCTCAGCACTTAGAACAGTGCTTGGCACATAGTAAGTGTTTTATAAGTACAATTATTATTATTATTATTATTATTATTATCACAGGCTGGAGAGCCACTTACGGATAATCATGGAATATTGGAATGAGGGCAGACCTTGGTTCTAATTCTGGCTCTACTGCTTGCCTGCTGTGTGACGTTGAGCAAGTCACTTAACTGATCTGTATCTCAGTTTCTTCATCTGTAAACTGGAGATCCACTACCCATTCTCCCTCTTACTTAAACTGTTACTAACAGGACAGGACGTGGACTGTGACTCACCTCATTTCCTTGTTTCTACCCCAGTGCTTAGTACAGTGCTTGGCACATAGTAAATAATAATAATAATAATGATGGCATTTGTTAAGCACTTACTATGTGCAAAGCACTGTTCTAAGCTCTGGGGAGGATACAAGGTGATCAGGTTGTCCCACGTGGGGCTCACAGTCCTTATCCCCATTTTACAGATGAGGGAACTGAGGCACAGAGAAGTTAAGTGACTTACCCAAAGTCACATAGGTAACAATTAGTGGAGCCGGGATTTGAACCCAAGGCCTCTGACTCCCGAGCCCGTGCTCTTTCCATTGAGCCATGCAGTAAAGGCTTAACAAATACCATATTAAGATCCCCTTAACCTCCTTCCCTGCCTATGTCTCTAGATGATCAGTCAATCATATTTATTGAATGTTTAATGTGTGCAGGGCACTGTACTAAGTACCTGGGAGAGTTCAACATACAATATTACAAATGCACTCCCTGACCGCAATGAGCTCACAGCCCAGAGGATGAGAAGAGCTCCTTCTGCTTACCAGTGCTCCTCCTCTCCACCTCTACTTTGGCTGGGTACATACGGGAAAGCCCCAAGGTGAGCAGGAGAGGCAAGGCTGAGACCCTTCATCAGCAAATACCCTAAAATGGAGAGCCAAACTTCAACAAATATTTTTTCCACCTGTGCACACTTAATAGTTGTGGTATTTGTTAAGCACTTATTTGCCAGGCACTGTACTAAGCGCTGGGATAGATACAAAACATTTTCAGCTGGACACAGTCCCTGTCCCACATAGAGCTCACAGCCTTAACCCCCATTTTACAGATGAGGGAACTGTAGCCTAGAGAAGTGAAGTGACTCTTCCAAAGTCACACAGCAGACAAGTGGTGGAGTAGGGATTAGAACCCAGATCCTTCTAACTCTCAGGTCCGTGCTCTATCCACTATGGTGGGCTGTTTCTCCTACACACTTTGGACCTGCTTCTAGAGGAAAGATAGGGTTAAAATAGATATTTTCTGGGTACATTACCTACTTCTTCCTCCCTCCTCCTTCATTAGTATTACCCCTGGATATTTGCACGGGGGATGGAACAGAGAGAGGGCAGCCACACAAGCTGTTGTGGAAGAATTTATGGCCAAGTTATCTACTGTCCCAAAGAAGCTCTACAGGAGAAAATGAAGTGGATAGAAGCAATAGTGTCAAAGTAAATGTTTTGTATATGTGCACATAGGTGTGTACGTGGACATATGTGTGCCTTTATGTACATATATGATAATCAATCGCCCCATCTCCTTTATCCCCTCCGCTTAGAACAGTGCTTTGCACATAGTAAGTGCTTAATAAATGCCATAATTATTATTATTATTATCCCCTCCTCACCTCTCCTTTCTACTTGCTTCTTTCTCTTTGTCCCTTTCTGCCTCTCTCTGTCTCTGTCGTCCTGCCTTCCTCTGTTGCCTTTTATCCCCAAATAGTTGAGCTTCTCCCTCCTGCCCCACTTTGAGCTCCTGAAAATTTGGTTCCCTCAGGGGGTATATGTAGGAATAAAGCATTAAACACATTAAAAGTCACTTAATGAGGTTGATAGGATGATTTGAACACTATTAAAAGTGTTAAAACCAGTCAAATGGCAGGGTACATAGTAGTTAATTGCTATCTTTATACTATTTTAAGTTAGCTAGACTGGAAAATGCTAGTTTTTTGTCTGAGAAGGAAACAAAACCTCTTCTAATGGTAAATATTTTAGGCTCACTCCAAACAGGCCTTCAGTCTTCTAAGGAATTAGCCCTTGATACTATATTTATGCTCTCCATGGTCACAAAACTGGGGCACCTAAATGAAACTACTAAAGTGGAAAAGAACCAAATAAGTTGAGTTTGGGGCAGAAGGGCAGAATCAGTGTTCCTTGAAAAACCATAATTTAAGTAGAATGATCTTCATGAAAGGCATGCATAACCACTGCACAATGCCCTCTGCTCAGTGTTGCGACATGAAAGGAAGATGAATGGTTAGTGTCCCATATTTCCAATGCTGATTTTCCAGGCAGAGCCATATAGTAACAATTCCAGTATTTGTTAAGCATTTTCTATCTGCCAAGCACCATAGTAAACAATCAGTGGTATTCACTAACTGCTTACTGTGTGCAGAACACTGAACTAAGTGCTTGGGTGAGTATACA
The DNA here is from genome assembly GCF_015852505.1 of Tachyglossus aculeatus. Classification (NCBI taxonomy): domain Eukaryota; kingdom Metazoa; phylum Chordata; class Mammalia; order Monotremata; family Tachyglossidae; genus Tachyglossus; species Tachyglossus aculeatus. The sequence goes on from NC_052072.1 coordinate 60,205,841, forward strand.
TTCTCTGATCTCAATTAGCTTAAAGTCTAGAGGGGGAGACAGACATTAATATAAATAAATTGTGGCTCAGTACATAAATGCTGTGGAGCTGAAGGTGGTGGTAATACTCACTCCCTTGGTGAACTCATTCGTTTCCACAGCTTCAAGTATAATCTCTACCCTGATGACACCCAAATCTACATCTCTGCCCCTGCTCTCTCTCTCTACCTACGGGCTCATGATAATAATAATAATGATGGCATTTATTAAGCACTTACTATGTACAAAGCACTGTTCTAAGAGCTGGGGAGGTTACAAGGTGATCAGGTTGTCACACGGGGGGCTCACAGTCTTAATCCCTATTCTACAGATGAGGTAACTGAGGCCCAGAGATGTTAAGTGACTTGCCCAAAGTCACACAGCTGACAAGTGGTGGAGCAGGGATTTGAACCCATTACCTCTGACTCCAAAGTCTGGCCACTTTCCACTGAGCCATGCTGCTTCTCGTATCTCCTCCTGCCTTCAGGACATCTCCATCTCAATTTCTGCCTGCCATCTAAAACTCAATATGTCCAAGTCTGAGATCCTTAACTCCCCTCCCAAACCCTGTCCTCTCTCTGACTTTCTCATCACTGTTGACAGCACTACCATCCTTCCCGTCTCACAAGCCCACAACCTTGGTGTCATCCTTGACTCTGCTCTCTCATTCACCCCACACATCCAATCCGTCACCAAAACCTGCTGGTCTCACCTCCACAACATCTCCAAGGTCTACCCTTTCCTCTCCATCCAAACCACTATCTTGTTAGTACAATCACTCGTCATATCCCGACTGGATTACTGCTTCAGTCTCCTTTCTGACCTCCCAACTTCCTGCCTCTCCCCACTTCAATCTACACTTGATTGATTGATTGATTGATTGACTGATTGATTCATTCTGCTGCCCGGATTATCTTTCTTCAGAAACTCTCTGGGCATGTCACCCCCTGCCTCAAAAATCTCCAGCGGTTGCCTGTCAACCTCCTTATCAAGCAAAAACTCCTCACTATTGGCTTCAAAGCTCTCCATCACCTCACCTCTGTTATCTCCGTCTACAGCCCAGCCCGCACACTTCGTTCCTCTGGTGCTAACCTTCTCACTTTGCGTCATTCTCGCCTGTCCCACCGTTGACCCCTGGCCCACACCCTACTTCTGGCCTGGAATGCCCTCCCTCCTCACATCCTCCCAACTAGCATACTTTCCCCTTTCAAAGGCCTACCGGGAGCTCACCTCCTCCAGGAGGCCTTCCCAAACTAAGCCCCCTTTTTCCTCTGCTCCTCCTCCCCTCCCTATCGTCCCAACTCCCTCCCTCTGCTCTACCTCCCTCCCAGCACCACAGCACTTGTGTATATATGTACATATTTATTATTCTATTTATTTTATTAATGATGTGCACGTATATAATTCTAGCCATTTATATCGATGCTATTGATGCCTGTTTACTTGTTTTGATGTCTGTCTCCCTCCTTCTAGACTGTGAGCCCATTGTTGGGTAGAGATTATCTCTGTTGCTGAATTGTACTTTCCAAGCACTTAGTACAGTGCTCTGCACACAGTAAGTGCTCAATAAATACGATCAAGTGAATGAATGAAATACCAACTGCCCAAAGGGTACAGATGGTACAGAAGGGAGAGGGATTCAGGGAAAAGAGGGCTTAATGGGGAAAGCCTCTTGGAGGAGATGTTACCTTAATAAGACTTTGAAAGTAGAGAGAGTGGTGGTCTGACATGTGGAGGGGGTAGGAGTTCCTGGCCAGAGGGAGGATGTGGGAAACAGGTCGATGGTGAGATAGACAACACCAGGGCACAGTGTCAAGCTGGCGGTAGAGGAATGACATGTTTGGGCTGGGCTGAAGTAATAACTGTGGTGTTTGTTAATCACTTACTGTGTGTCAGGCACAGTACCAAGCATCAGGGTGGATACAAGAAAATCAGGTTGAACACAGTCCTTGTCTCATGTGGGGCTCACAGTTTCAATCCCCCTTTTACAGATGAGGTAACTGAGGCCAGAGAACTGACTTGCCCAAGGTCACCCAGCGGACAAGTGGCAGAACCAAGATTAGAACCCGTGACCTTCTGACTCCCAGGCTCATGCTCTATCCACTATGCCATTCTGCCTCTCTGCAGAAGGAGATCAGAGGAGATCAGTGAGGTAAGGTCATGGTGGGGAGGTGGGGGGTGGGGGGCAAGCTGATTGAGTGCTTTAAAGCCGAGGTAAGGAATTTCTTGTAAGCACAGAAATACAAAAGCGTCAAATACAAGACAATCAGGTCAGACACAGTCCTTGTCCCACATGGGGATCGTAGTCTAAGAGGGAGCGAGAACAGGTATTTAATTCCCCTTCTCCAGATGAGGAAAACTGAGGCACAGATAAGTTAAATGACTTGCCCAAGGTGACACAGCAGGCAAGTGACAGAGCTAAATTAGAACCCAGGACCTCTTCCTCTCTGGTCTGTGCTCTTTCCGTGCTCTACTTTCAGGACTAAATACAGTGCAGCCCAGAGATCTGCCTTCCCCTCTCCTTATTAGGGGTCAGCAGGGGTGAGAGGAGGGTTGCAAAGAGGAGAGGGGAGGTCATGAAGCTTACCCAAACATGTGTCTAAATTTGAATTTTGTTTGTTAGGAATTTCTTCTCAGTAGAACGACCTGCCTCTGTAAAGAAATCAGCACCAAGGGCGATATCCCACTGAAGTTTAAATCCAGAAATTCATGATGAAAGTCTGGCGTAGAGGATAGAGCCCGGGCCTGGGAATCAGAAAAACCTGGGTTCTAATCCCAGCTCTGCCACTTGTCTGCAGTCTGACCTTGAGCAAGTCAGTTTTCAGGGCCTCAGTTACCTCATCTGTAAAATGAGGGTTGAGACTGTGAGCCCCAAGTGAGACAGGGATTGGGTCCATCCTGATTTGCTTCTATTCACCCCAGTGCTTAGTACAGTGCCTGACACAGAGTAAGTGATTAACAAATACCATTATTATTATTATTGCTACCCCCAGACAACAGACTTGCCTCTTTTTCACTGCCCCTACCTCCCTACTGCAGTGAAGTGCAGTAGCTGCTACCTGCTGACTGTCTGCCCTGGCTTTACCACAGTAAAGACCATTTTGAGGTCTTTAAAAATGGTCGCAAACTGTTTTCAATGCCTTCCGGGACTGTTTTGTCTTTTTTTTCCTCTCCTTGCATTGCAAATACTCTTCTCTGCTGGAAAATTGCAAGTTTTTAGAATAAAGGCTAGTATTCGGTAACTGAGTTGTAATTGTATTAAAATACTGACCTTTTTTTTACCTTCACCTTACTTTGTACAGGAAACTCATTCTACTTAGGTTCTAAGCTGCAGCTTCAAAAAGAAGAAAGGCAGAAGACTTAATTAGTTTTTTTTCCTTTATCCAGTGAAAATGTAGACCAGAAATGAATAGCTTCTATACACCTTTTATTAGTATTTATAGCAAATACTAATTACTGAAGGAAAATGACTTGTTAATTGTTGCTTCACACGATGCCACTCCTGCTGAAACTTTAAATTGTATCATTTATGTTATTTTTAATTGCCTTGAATTGGATTACAGTAGTGGCAACTGTGACTTTTTGATTTTCTAAACAACTTTCAAAGTGAGTAGTCGAGAGTTTGGGGCTTTTTTGTTTCTAGAATCTCTGTAGACATGCTGGAATGTCCTCAAAGTGAAGTTGAGCCAGATGTTAAACTTTTCTCTGGATGGAGTCCTGGATTTCAGGCAGTTTAACTGACCAATAGGTTTTTTTTCTAGGAATATGGAACCCAGGGATCTGCTGATCCAATTACTTCCCCCATTTCAGAGGATGCTATCCCTAAGGCAGCACAAAATGGAAATCCTGTGATGAATGCTTCAGAACTTTCACATCTGCCCACTGTTTGTATGACTCTGGGCAAGTCACCTAACTTTTGTGCCTGAGCTTCATCTGTAAAATACAGATTCAATATCTGTTCTCCCTCCTGCTTAGACAATGGGTCTTGGGGACAGGGACTGTGTCATTATCTTGTAACTAATGTAGCACTTAATTCAGTGCTTCACAAATAGTAAGCGCTTAACAAATCTCATTTCTTCTTCTTTCTCTCCCCCTCTTCCTCTCTTCTTCCTCCTCTTTCTTCTTCTTCTTCCTCTCCTCTTCATCCTTCTCTTCCAGCTCATCCTTGTTCTTCTTCTTCTTCATCTTCTTCTTCCTCATCTCATGTCCTCCTCCTCCTCCTTTATCTTCTTCCTCTTCCTCATCCTTCTCCTCCTCTGCATCCTTGTTGTTCTTCTTCATCTTTTCTCTTTCTCCTCTTCCTCATCTTTCCTTTCTTGCTTCAACCTCTGAGCATGTGGGAGCCACTGTGAGTCCAATGCAGTTTCTCTTGAGCACAGGCACAAAATGATTTTCCTGGTATTCCTGTTGCCTGTCTGCCATTGCTGTCCAATTCATGCCAATCTCTGCACAGTTAAAATGAGACGGGCTGAGGTTTTGAGGGCTCAGAGGGCCTGTTGGTTGTTGTCTTTAAAATTCCAGGACTGTCCTACCCATTGACAGACTTCTGACCATCAATCCCCAGATTTTCAGAGTGTAAGTCATACCATAAATAGTCATTTTAGTGGGGCAGAATGCCAGGGAAGATAACTTCTTAAAGTACAGACAGTCCTGAAATAATATCTGCAGGATAGTTATAAATGAAATTTTTTGTGTTGGTGTACCAAACCAGTCAATCAATCGTGTATTAATCACACAGAGTATCATCATCATCATCCGTGGTATCTACTGAGTTCTTACCATGTGTAGAGCACTGTACTACATGCTTAGGAGAGTATAACAGTGTTGGTAGATACATCCCCTGCCCACAACGAGCTTACAGTCTAGAAGACAAGCATGTAGTCTAGATGAAATGTTAAAATGATCATACCAGATGATAGCACATTTTATGATCACTAGAAAATTGAATGAAAAGCATTCTTTATTGTCCCTCAATCATATTTATAGAGCACTTACTGTGGCAAAGTACTCTACTAAGCGCTTGAAAGAGTACATATAACAGAGTTGGTAGACATGTTCTCTAAGTGCTTGAAAGAGTACATGTAACAGAGTTGGTAGACACGTTTCCTGCCCACTAGGAGTTTACTATCTAAAATGTTTAGAAGTCAACTCTTCCTCACCCACTCCTATTCCATACTTTGTTGCCCATACTATTTTTGTAAAACCCCATGTGGGATATGTCTCACCACCCATCAAAAGCTTCTGATGGTTACCTATTATACTTTATATCGCCTGGAAACTCCAGTTTTGAAGTTATCTACCCGCTCTCTTCCTGTTCATCATTACCTCTACAGCTACACCTGCTACAGCTCCAGCATACGTTCCACCTTCCCAAATTTGTCTCCTGACTCTGCCTTGCTTTCAAATCTCTCACCTCCTGGTTTAAGTCCTTCCACCTATCCAGAACATATTATCAACCTCAAACTCATAATCATCATCAATATCATCAATGGTTTTTAATGAGCACTTTACTGTGTGCCAAGAACTTTATTAAGTATTTGGGAGATTACAGTACAACAGAGTTGTTAGACACATTCCCTGCCCACAATGAGCTTATAATCTAGAGGGGGAGACATCATAAATATAAGTGAATAATTTATAATATAAAATATATAGATATGTAAATAAGTGCTGCGGGGCTGAAGGCAGGGTGGATAGTCTATGTACAGATCGAACTGCACAGTTGATGCAGAAGGGAAAGGGAGCTGAGGAAATGAGGGCTTAAATTGGAAAGCCTCTAAGAGGAGATATGTGGCTTCGTGGAAAGAACAAGGGCTTGGGAATCAGAGGTCATAGATTCTAATTCCTGCTCCACCACTTGTCTGCTTTGTGACCTTGGGCAAGTCACTTCACTTTTCTGTACCTCAGTTCCCTCATCTGGAAAATGGGGATTAAGACTGTGAATCCCATGTGGGACAACCTGATTACCTTGTATCTACCTCAGCACTTAGAACAGTGCTTGGCACATAATAAGCACTTCAATACCATCATTATTATTATTATTATTATCATATGACCATAAGAAGGCTTTGAAAGTCCCTCATTCTTCAAACAAAATCACCACTTCCCATCTTCAAAGCTCTCCAGAATATCAAGGACGTTTCTCCTGTTTCAACTCTACGTTCCCAGGTATAATCAGTCCAACAGCAGGTCTTCCCACTTAGATTTATTCACTTGCATTTAGCACTTATATAGTCTGAATTTATATTAATTTACACTTATATATGTATTTCTTCTTCCAAACTTCGGCTGTCAGCTGTTGAAATGCTGTTTCTCACTCCTCCAAATACCTGATGTATGACAAATGCCTTTCTAGACTGTCAGCTCTTTGAGGTGAGAGACCAGGATTCTTACCCTTTTTCATGGAGTTTGTTAAGCACTTACTCTGTGTCAAGCTCTGTTCTGAGCACTGGGGTAAACATGAGTTATTCAGGCTAGGTATAGTTAGCCCCTGTCCCACATGGGGCTCACAGTCTAAAGAGGAGGGAAAACAGGTATTGAATTCCCATTTGCAGTTAAGGAAACTGAAGCACAGAGAAGTTAATTGACTAGCCCAAGGTCACACAGTAGGCATGTGGCAGAGCCTAATTTCTTCTCCCAAGGAATTAGACAATGCCCTTCACAGAGTGTTTAATAATCAATCAATAAATTGTATTTATTGAGCACTTATGGTGTGCAGAGCACTATATTAAGTACTTGGGACAGTCCAACATAATAACACACGTTCCTTGACCACAATGGGCTTATAGTCTTGATTTAATAAATATTCTTAGCAGGATATTAGGAGAGCTAGTGATCTAATCTGGGATTTCACCCTTTTGCAGACCCTGAATTTCTGTGGTCTCATGGTATTATCTGAAATGAAGGCTTCATATTTCCCTACAGGCCTCCCTCCTCTCTCTCTCTTTCTCAACATACATATTAACACTCTCTCACACACAAACACACATGTGAACTCCCCAAGGGGCAGGGACCATTCTAATTCCCACCTGTGTGTGCTCTCCTAGCTTTAGTACAATGTTCTACTCACAGTAAGTGCTTAATAAAAATTACTACTACCTAGTACTATTATGCACTCTTTCATATCAAGCCCTTAGAAGAGGTCATTGCATTCAGTAAGTACTCAACAAATATTATTGCCATGGTTGCTTGTTGAGTCACCTTAGACAAGACACTTGACTTTCTGCACCTCAGTTTCCTCATCTGTAAAATCAGTATTATCTTGTCATTCATTCAATCATATTTATTGAGCATTTACTGTGTGCAGAGCACTGTACTAAGCGCTTGGGAAGTACAAGTTGGCAACATATAGAGACGGTCCCTACCCAACAGCGGGCTCACAGTCGGGAGCAGCAAGGCCGTCGAGTAGCCTCCGACCCATAGCGACACCATGGACACGTCTCTCCCAGAGTACCCCACCTCCATCTGCAATCTTTCTGGTAGTGTATCTATAGAGTTTTCTTGGTAAAAATATGGAAATAATTTACCATTGTCTACTTCTGCACAGTAAACGTGAGTCTCCACCCTCGATTCTCTCCCATGCTTCATACTTCCATACTTCATACTCCATACTTCATGCTGCTGCCCAGATTGTCTTTGTCCAGAAACACTCTGGGCATGTTACTCCTCTCCTCAAAAATCTCCAGTGGCTACCAATCAATCTGCGCATCAGGCAGAAACTCCTCACCCTGGGCTTCAAGGCTGTCCATCACCTCGCCCCCTCCTACCTCACCTCCCTTCTCTCCTCTACAGCCCAGCCTGCACCCTCTGCTCCTCTGCCGCTAATCTCCTCACCGTGCCTCGTTCTCGCCTGTCCTGCCATCGAAACCTGGCCCACGTCCTCCCCCGGGCCTGGAATGCCCTCCCTCTGCCCATCCGCCAAGCTAGCTCTCTTCCTCCCTTCAAGGCCCTACTGAGAGCTCACCTCCTCCAGGAGGCCTTCCCAGACTGAGCCCCTTCCTTCCTCTCCCCTTCGTCCCCCGCTCCATCCCCCCATCTTACCTCCTTCCCTTCCCCACAGCACCTGTATATATGTTCATATGTTTGTACATATTTATTACTCTATTTATTTATTTATCTTACTTGTACCTATCTATTCTATTTATTTTATTTTGTTAATATGTTTGGTTTTGTTCTCTGTCTCCCTCTTCTAGACTGTGAGCCCGCTGTTGGGTAGGGACTGTCTCCATGTGTTGTTGACTTGTACTTCCCAAGCGCTTAGTACAGTGCTCTGCATTCAGTAAGAGCTCAATAAATACGATTGATTGATTGATTGATGGATGGATGCTGCTGCTGCCCAGCACAGGTGAGTTTTGACTTGTAGCAGATTGCTGTCCACTTGCTAGCCACTGACCAAGCTAGGAATGGAATTGGTATGCCTCTGCTTGACTCTTCCTCCCATAGTTGAGACTGGTAGAATACTGGAAATTCTCCAGGTGCTACTCTTCTAGACTGTGAGCCCGTTGTTGGGTAGAGACCATCTCTATATATTACCAACTTGTACTTCCCAAGTGCTTAGTCCAGTGCTCTGCACACAGTAAGTGCTCAATAAATACGATTGAATGAATGAATGAATGACCCTGAGAGGGGAAAATCAGGATTAGATACCCCTTTAGACTGTAAGCTCTGAGCAGTCCAAAGACTGTCGTCTGACTGTCGAAGATTGATGTCACTGAACTAAGCACTATACAGTACTCTGTACACAGTAAGTGTTCAGTAAATATCACTGATTGCTTGAAGCTCATGTCAGTCAGTCCATTTGTCTGTGAAGCTCCTATGGTTTTGTCTGGAACTTAATATACACTTGGCTGTATACCCTCCATCTGCAAACACTAATAATATCTTCATACTGTCTTATTTCCCCTAATGATATTTATTTAATGATAATGATAGATGGTAAGCTCCTTGTGGGCAGGGATTAAGTCTACCAGTTTCTGTTGTATTAGACTTTTCCTACTGCTTACTGCAGTGTTCTGCACCCAGTAAGTGATCAGGAGGTACCACAGCATTTATGTAAATACCTTTAAATCATATTACAAATAACTTATTCACATTAATGTCGCTCCCACTCTAGACTGTGAAGTTGTTATGGGAAGGAAACATGTCTGCTGATTCTGTCCTATTGTATTTTCCCAAGTGCTTAGTGCAGTGCTCTGCACATAGTAAGCACTCAATAAATATCATTGATTTATTTTATTATATCAACCTCAGCACTTAGCACTGTGTTTGATACCTACTAAGTTTTTAATAAATACTGCTATTATTATTCATTCAATCGCATTTATTGAGCGCTTACTGTGTGCAGAGCACTGTACTAAGCACTTGGGAAGTACAAGGTGGCAACACATAGAGATGGTCCTTACCCAACAACAGGCTCACAGTCTAGAAGGGGGAGGCAGACAACAAAACAAAACATGTGAACAGGTGTCAAGTCATCAGAATAAATAGAAGTAAAGCTAGATGCACATAATTAACAAAATAAAATAAATAGAAGAGTAAATATGCACAAGTAAAATAAATAGAGTAATAAATCTGTACAGACATATTTACAGGTGCTGTGGGGAGGGGAAGGAGGTAGGGCAGGGGGAATGGGGAAGAGGAGAGGAAAAAGGGGGCTCAATGTGGGAAGGCCTCCTGGAGGAGGTGAGCTCTCAGTAGGGCTTTGTAGGGAGGAAGAGAGCTAGCTTGGGAGATGTGCAGAGGGAGGGCATTCCAGGCCCGGGGGATGACGTGGCCCGGGGGTCGATGGCAGGACAGGCCAGAACGAGGCACAGTGAGGAGGAGAGTGGCAGAGGAGCGGAGGGTGCGGGCTGGGCTGTAGAAGGAAAGAAGGGAGGTATGGTAGGAGGGGGCAAAGTGATGGAGAGCCTTGAAGCCGAGAGTGAGGAGTTTTTGCCTGATGCGTAGGTTGACTGGTAGCCACTGGAGATTTTTGAGGAGGAGAGTAACATGCCCAGAGCGTTTCTGCACAAAGATGATCCAGGCAGCAGCGTGAAGTATAGACTGAAGTGGGGGGAGACAGGAGGATTGGAGATCAGAGAGGAGGCTGAGGCAGTAATCCAGTCGGGATAGGATGTCAATATGACTATGACCCAGGAGAGCTGTAGAAAGAACAGCAAGCCCCCAGAATAAGTGGAGAAGAAAATCCTCTCTTACTGTGCCTCTGAACAAGTCAAATTCCAGGAACGCAGAAGATAGAAGCAGCAGCACACCTACTTCTGCAACCACCATCGCTCCTGCCTCTCACTGCACTTCCTGGAGTTCTCCTTATGTCTCCATCTCCTGGAATGATGTACCCATCTAGTGATTTGAAGTTTTCTTCCAGTTTCAGAATGTTTCAGAATTTCTAAACTAAGTTTTTGGCAAATTCTCGATCTAGTTAAGTTGGTTTTATGAACACTGAAATCCCCTCTGAAGTCCTAGGGACATTATTGTACTCAAATTACCCTAATATGCATTAGGTTTATCAAAGACCTCTAACGGGATACTCCCAGGGTGCTTTTGCACAAGTTTATTGAAACCCAAAGTAATTAGTCCAAGTGAAGTCCATGTGTTTGGGTAGGCACTCAGAGTAATTAAATGAAGTGAAGCACATGTAATACTGATCTTCCTTTCTGTGATTAAAACAGAAATGAAGACGTGCATCAAGCTGGATTATTTCTTTATTAGCAAGGCTCAGGATCCTCTTTACAGCTGTGAGACTCATTTTAATTTTATTGTAGTCTTTCATGTCACGGGTTCAACTGGGACATTCTCTTCCCCCACCTCCACCCCCGAAAGAAAAGGGATAAAGTATGAGAGAACACTGAATTGTCAGTTAAAACAAAATAGAAAGAATGAGATTTAAAGATTTAGTAGAATAAAGTTAACCAACTAAGTGGGAACCAGTGTATGCATGCACACAAACCTACATGCAGATACACAACTGAAGATATTTTGAAATTTAAGTTTCTATTTTTTCATATGACTGTGTACAGAAATAAGGAGGCTTAATTGCAGGTAAATCCTTGAGACCACAGAAATTCAGGGTCTACAAAAGGGTGAAATCCCAGATTAACCACTAGCTCTCCTAATATCCTGCTAAGGATATTTATTAAATCAAGACTCTAAGCCTGTTGTAGTCAAGGAATGTGTCTGTTATATTGTTGTATTGGACTCTCGCAAGTGCTCAATATAGTGCTCTGTACACAGTAAGTGCTCAATAAATAGAATTTATTGATTGATTGATTATTAAATACTTACTCTGTGAAGAGCATTGTCCAGTTCTGTGGGAGAGTGGGAAGCAGCATGGCTTAGTGGCTAGATCACTGGCCTTGGAGCCAGAGGATCTGGGTTCTAATCCCTGCTCTGCCATATGCCTGCTGTGTGACCTTGGGCAAGTCAAGCCCAGTTAGGTACTGGTCCTGTGTTTAAAGGTAGCAAGCATCAAAATATGAGTTTAATGGACAGGAAAATTGATAAGTGATTAGTTGCCAGTATAAAGCTGGATGAAGTTGAAGAATGGAATGGATAAGTAGAACCGTGGTTGGTACATAGTAAGCACTTAAATACCATACTTATTACTCATTATTGATTGATGTAAATGTCTGTCCCCCTCCACCAGACTTTAAATTCCTTGAGGGATCCCATCTACCAACTCTATTGCATTGTACTTGGCCCAGTTGCTTAGTAGAGTGTTCTGGAATTTGTTAAGCACTTACTATGAACCAGGTACTGTACTAGCATTAGGATGGACACAAGCAAATCGGGGTGGACACAGTCCCTGTCCCGACAGGCTCACAGTCTTCATTCCCGTTTTACAGATGAGGGAACTGAAGCCCAGAGAAGTGAAATGACTTGCCAAAGGTCACACAGCAGACTAGTGGTAGAGCTGGGATTAGAATCAATGACCTTCTGATTCCCAGGCCCATGCTCCATCCACTATGCCATGTTGCTGCTAGCTCCGCACATAGTAGGCTCTCAGTGAGTACCACTGATGGATTAATTCAGCAAGTTGATTGAATCCTGAAAGCTGCTGATCAGGTGTTTATTTTTGATGCAGAGAGGACTCGGTAGTCATGAAAGGTTTGAGAAATGTTGACATGTGCAGAACACTTGCACCGCTCTTACTTGCTACATTCATCCTCCCTCCCATTCCCACAGCACATATGTATATACATGTAATTTATTTATATTAATGTCTGTCTCTCCCATGAGACTGAACTTGTTATAGACAGGAGTGTGTCTGTTATACTGTACTCTCCCAAGTGCTGAGTATAATGCTTTGCACAGAGTAAGTGATCATTAAATACAATTGAGTGAATGAAAACATGATCCTGGCAGCAGAGTAACATGCAGACTGGAGATATGAGAAATTGAGGTTAGAAGAATCAGAAGAGGATGGGGTCAGAAAAACCTAGGTTAGACAGTATTTCCAGGAGAATGCTGTGGTATTCAGTGGCAAAAGGCAGCTGAGAGATTGAGAAGGATTAGGATGGAAAAGAGCTCAATAGGTTTGTCAGGAAGGAAGTCATTGGTGAACTTGAAGGCATTTTCAGTTAACTGACAGGAACAAAAGGCAGAATGTAGAGGCTTAACTTCATAGAGTTGGAGAAGAGGAAGTGGACAACTCTTTTGAGAAGTTTCAACAGATGTGGGAGAAGAAGATCTAAAAAGCTAGACAGTGCATTGGGGGCAAGAAAATATTTTAAGAGAAGGAAGACCTGGACATGTTTTGAGGAAGTTGAGAAGGGGCCATCAGATAGTGAGCAGTGAGGATGTTTTGATGGCATTTGTTAAATACTCACTATATGCCAGTCACTGCAGTAAGCACCAGGGTAGATACAAACTAATCATGTTGGTTACAGTTTCTTTCCCATCTGGAACTCACAATCTTAGACAGTATTTGTGAAGATAAGTAAGACACAAACAGGCTAAGTGACTTACCCAAGGTAACATAGCAGACAAGTGGTACAGCCAACAGTAAAAAATAAATCCCTCTGCTGCCTAGGTCCATATGCTATCCACTGAGGAGAACCCTTGGCCCAAGTGCTTTTATAAGGTGCAAAGTGATGAGGTCAGAGACCCAGGTGGAAGGGGTAAATATTGAAAGGTGATGATGGGTCACCTATTGAGTGATGGTAGAGAAGAATAAGTGAGTGAATAGAGAGTGGACAGGAGCTGAGAAGGTAAGGGAGAGATTTTTTTGGGGGTGGTGGTGACATCTAATGATTTTTTATTTTTTCATCAAAGATTAAATACTGGAGAAGCAGTGTGGCTCAGTGGAAAGAGCACTGGCTTGGGAGTCAGAGGTCATGGTTTCAAATCCCAGCTCTGCCAACTGTCAGCTGTGTGACTTTGGACAAGTCACTTAACTTCTCTGAGGTTCATTCATCTCATCTGTAAAATGAGGATTAAAACTGTGAGCCCCCTGTGGGACAACCTGATCACCTAGTAACCTCCCTAATACTTAGAACAGTGCTTTGCACATGGTAAGCGCTTAACAAATACTTTTTGAGAAGCAGTGTGGCTCAGTGGAAAGAGCACAGACTTGGGAGTCAGAGGTCATGGGTTCGAATCCTGACTCAGCCACTTGTCAGCTGTGTGACCTTGGACAAGCCACTTAACTTCTCTGTTCCTCAGTTCCCTCATCTGTAAAATGGGGATTAAGACTTTGAGCCCCACGTGGGACAACCTGATCACCTTGTATCTCCCCAGCACTTAGAACAGTGCTTTGCACATAGTAAGTGCTTAATAAATACCATTATTATTATTATTATCATTATTATTGCAGGGTCATTAGGGGAGAGGGGTTGAGCACTAGAAGCTTCAGGAGGGAGCTAGAGGTTTTAGGAGAGAATTAAAGATGTGATTAGTTGGTGAGGGCATTGAACATGGGAGTTAATAAGGGAGGAACAGGAGATATCTATAGGAATGTGATCATATTTTTGTGGTTTTCCATTTTTCATGATTGACTATGGAGATGGCTTGCTCTAAGTTGAAGCTAAATCCACTTCTTCACATTTTGGCCAGGTTTCTATATCTAGATGAGCCCTCTCTATCAAGGGGAAAGAAACGCTCATTAGCTTGTTAAGAGTGACCTCCATCTGGGTAGGATTCCCTCATTACGGACTGATTTGAAGTAACAGTAACAGGGATTTACTAAACACTTACTGTGTGCGGAGATTTGTCTGTGGAGGGAATTGTCTCACCTGTATCATCAGTGCTACCACAGTGGTGTATAGAGGATCCTAGAGCGTCTCCAAGGATGAAGCAGTGTTGCCTAGTGGAAAGAGCAAAGGGTTGGGAGTCATTGAAACTGGCTTCTAAATCCAGCTCTGCCACTTGTCTGCTGAATGACCTTGGGCAAGTCACTTAACTTCTCTGTGCCTCAATTCCTTCATCTGTAAAATGGAGATTAAATACATGTTCTCCCCACAACTTAAACTGTGAGCCCCATGTGAGACCTGATTATCTTGCATCTACCCCTGCACTTAGTATAGTGCTTGACATAGAGTAAGCATTTAACAAATGCCACAATTATAGTTATTATTCTTAGGAGTCATAGTCCTTCATTTGGGGGCAGCTAGTATATCCCTAGATCTCTTCAGCTTTGTCATCCCACTACTGGTTTGTTCATTCATTCATTCAATCGTATTTATTGAGCACTTCCTGTGTGCAGAACACTGTACTGAATCTTGGAATGTACAATTCAGCAATAGAGACAATCCCGGCCCACTACAGGCTTATAGTCTTAGAGGTGGGGAGACAGACATCAAAACAAGTAAAAAGGCATCAATATAAATAAATAGAATTGTAGATATGTACGTATATACATAACTGCTTGGAGCGAGGAGACTGAGGGAAGAGCAAAGGGAGTGAGTCGAGGGGATGCAGAAGGGAGGAGGAGCTGAGGAAAAGGGGGTTTAGTCTGGGAATGCATACCTCATCTCAGAATTCTATATACCTCCATTTTACTAGGATTATGAGATGTTAGAAGGTGTGATTGATAATTTTCCAGTTTGGCTTCATGTCATATTTTAATCTCAGTCATTTCATCAAAGTGGTCTTGTTGTCCCTTTGACATGCCCACATCTGCAAAGCTGTCTGGTAGACAATATCCCTGAGAGACATTTGACAATGGTCTGTAAGAAACAACATGGCATAGTGGGCAGAGCACAAGCCTGGAAGTCAGAAGGCCATGGGTTCTAATCCCGGCTCTGTTATTTGTCTGCTGTGTAACCTAGGGCAAGTCACTTCACTTCTCTGTGCCTCAGTTTCCTCATCTGTAAAATTAGGATTGAGACTGTGAGCCCCACGTGGGACAGGGACTATGTCCAACTCTATTTACTTGTATCCACCCTAATGCTTAGTACAGTGCCAGGCACATAGGGTTTAACAAATACCACAATTATCATTATTATTATGCGATGCACCCATTTGCTAGATATATCAGTCAGTCCGTCAATTGTATTTATTGAGTGCTTACTGTGTGCAAAGCACTGTACTAAGTGTTTAAGAGTACAATACCACAATAAAACAGACACATTCCCTGCCCACAATGAGTTTACAGTCTGGAGGGATTACCTAGTTCCAAGGAGGCAAAAGAGAACACATGTACAGCAAACACATAATTGAGTTCTACAAAGGATAGTCTTTCCGAGGACACAAAATGCTTGAGATTTTGGGTCCCACATTGGCCATTTTAGACACCCACACACACTGAAGGTGAATTTCACTGTCAGTGGGCACTTTGAGTTCTAAAAAAATTTTGATCCTCCAAGAGGCCTTCCCAGACTGAGCCCCCTTTTTCCTCTCCTCCTCCCCATCCCCCACTTCTGCCCTACCTCCTTCCCCTCCTCACAACACTTGCATATATTTGCACAGATTGATTACTCTATTTGTTTTACTTGTACATATTTACTCTTCTATTCATTTTGTTAATTATGTGCATATAGCTATAATTCTATTTATTCCGACATGTTTTGTTTTGTTGTCTGTCTCCCCCTTCTAGACTGTGAGCCTGTTGTTGGGTAGGGTCCATCTCTGTATATTGCCCAAGCACTTAGTACAGTGCTCTGCACACAGTAAGCGCTCAATAAATATGATTGAATTTTGGTATATACACGCTCATGAGGAATTTGATCCTTTTTCTACAGATCTGCTATTTTCCTCCTCTGCCTCAAGAGGTTCCCTCACACATCAGTCTTCAGTCTAGTGGGAAGACTAAAGTTCCTTGAAGGCAGGGATTCCCATCTACCAACTCTGTTGAGTTGTTCTCTCTCCCAAACATTCTCTCCAGAAGTTAGTACAGTATTTTCACACAGTGAGCACCATTGATGGATCAATTTTCTTGTCTGGTTTCATTTCTGTTGCTCTGCTTTGTGAAATAGAAGGAGGCTGTCACCATACTTTGGACTTGGATTTGTGACCTTTGGACATTTAAAATTTGCCCCACTCCCAACCTCCCAGCACTTATGTGCATATCTTTGAATTATACATAATAATAATAGCATTTGTTAAGCCCTTACTATGTGTGATGCACCGTTCTAAGTGCTGCGGGGGATAGAAGGTGATCAGGTTCTCTCACGTGGGGCTCACAGTCTTAATCCCCATTTTACAGATGAGGTAACTGAGGCTCAGAGAAGTTAAGTGACTTGCCCAAGGTCACACAGCAGACATGTGGCAGAGCCAGGATTAGAACCCATGTCCTCTGACTCCCAAGCCCGTGCTCTTTCCACTGAGCCACGCTGCTTCTGTATTTATGATAATATCTGTCACCCCCTCTAGACTATAAATTCATTATGGGCAAGGAACACCTACATTAATTCTGTTGCACTGTAATAATTATGATATTTGTTAAGGGCTTACTACGTGCATAGCGCTGTTCTAAGCACTATGGTAGATAAAAGGTAATCAGGTTGCCCCACATAGGGCTCACAGTCTTAATTCCCACTTTACAGATGAGGTAATTGAGGCCCAGAGAAGTGAAGTGACTGGCCCAAAGTCTCACAGCTGACAAATGGCAGAACAGGGATTAGAACCCACGACCTCTGATTCCCAAGCCCGGGCTCTTTCCACTAAGCCATGCTGCTTCTCACGCTTCCAAAAGTTTAGTACAGTGCTCTACACAAAATAAGTGCTCAAAAAATACCACTGATTAATTGATTGATTCCAGGACTATCCTATGTCAGCAGACATTAGAAAAGCCTATGGGTTTTTTAATGACATTTGTTAAGTGCTTACTATGTGTGAAACACTGTTCTAAGCGCTGGGATAGACATGAGCCCATGTTCCACATGGGGCTCACAATCTAAGTATTGAATCCCCATTTTATAGCTGAGGAAACTGAGGAAGAGAGAAGATAAGAGACCTGTCCAAAGTCACACAGCAGGCAAGTAGCAGAGCTGAGATTAGAACCCAGCTCCTCTGACTCTCAGGCCTGTGCTCTATCCACTAGGTCATGCTGCTTCTCTATGGTTCTTAGATTCTGTACCTCACTTAGGTGTACCTCACTTAGGTCCCCCGCCTGCTAGGCATTTGAGCGTTTAATGAATATTCCTTGAGAACCTTGTAAAAGTGTATCTTCTCATGGAAGGTTACTGAAATCTGAATGAGTTCCCTACAAATGATGAATGATTGTATCACGTGTCAACAAACCTCCACCTGATACACTGTCTCCCAGCCATGGAGTGAAACAGGTCTGATGGTATATCGCTGGACATATTAATCTATTTTACTTAGCTGTATTCAATCACACAAGAAGGAACGTAGAAGCAGAAAGGCTTTCTCCCTGCTGGTACGCAGCCAGCTGCTGGAGAGCCTTGAAGCCGACGGTTTAGAGTTTTTGATTTATAGGAGAAGATGAGGGGAGCCATCGGAGTCTTTCGAGGAGGGGAGTGATGGGTTCCGATTAGAGTTTCAGAAAGATGATTCATGCAGCTGTGTGGAAGTTAGACTTGAAAAGGCCACATAGGGAGAGCAGAATGGGAGTTGTTGCAGAAGTCCCATCAGCAGGAGGCAAGAAACAAGTTTCAGAAAGGTGGTTCTTCAGGCAACCTCCTGGAGGGCGGGGATTGTGTCTACTAATGGTAAGACTAGTCTGTATGTTCCCTGTGGGCAGGGAATGTGTCTGTTATATTGTACTCTCCCAAGCGCTTAATGCAGTGCTCTGCACACAGTAAACCCTCAATAAATATGATTGACTGACACCAATTCTAATAACGGTGGCATTTGTTAAGTGACTACTATATGCCAAGGACCATACTAAGCTAGTCAGTTAGTCAATCACATTTATTGAGTGCCTACTGTGTGCAGAGCACTGGACTAAGCGCTGGGGAGAGTACAATATAACAATATAATGGACACATTCCTTGTCCACAATGAGATTAGTCTAGAGGAAGCACCAGGGTAGTTACGAGATAATCAGTTTGAACAGAGTCGATTGAATTGTACTGTCCCAAATGCTTCATATAGAGCTCTGCATATAATAAGCTTTCAATAAATGCAATTGATTAATTGATGGAGAAGAAAAGATCTTACCTCCTTCCCTTCCCCACAGCACCTGTATATATGTATATATGTTTGTACATATTTATTACTCTATTTATTTATTTATTTTACTTGTACATATCTGTTCTATTTATTTTATTTTGTTAGTATGTTTGGTTTTGATCTCTGTCTCCCCCTTTTAGACTGTGAGCCCACTATTGGGTAGGGACTGTCTCTATATGTTGCCAACTTGTTCTTCCCAAGCGCTTAGTACAGTGCTCTGCACACAGTAAGTGCTCAATAAATACGATTGATGATTGATGATTGATGCAATATAGAGGAAGAAATGGCAGGGGGAAAAGTAGAGAAAACAGTCACAGATGAAACCAAGTTGGTGAGTTTTGGGGAGAGGGAGGAGTAAGGGGAGGGGACTGAGGAAGTTAAAAAGAAGAGAGGATTTTTGAGGCAATATATTAGACATATAGAGATACTATATTTACTAAGCTTTTGACATGTTAAATGTAAAGTGGACCTGCTTCAACGACAGGAATCAGTCAGTGGAATTTGAGTGTTTA
Organism: Tachyglossus aculeatus; assembly: GCF_015852505.1. Taxonomy (NCBI): domain Eukaryota; kingdom Metazoa; phylum Chordata; class Mammalia; order Monotremata; family Tachyglossidae; genus Tachyglossus; species Tachyglossus aculeatus. The sequence goes on from NC_052072.1 coordinate 60,224,941, forward strand.
CTGTGTGAAGAGCACTGTATTAAGCAGCGTGGCTCAGTGGAAAGAGCCCGGGCTTTGGAGTCAGAGGTCATGGGTTCAAATTTCAGCACTGCCAACTGTCAGCTGTGTGACTTTGGGCAAGTCACTTCACTTCTCTGTGCCTCAGTTACCTCATCTGTAAAATGGGGATTAAAAAACTATGAGCTCCCCCTACCCCCCGGGACAACCTGATCACCTTGTAACCTCCCCAGCGTTTAGAACAGTGCTTTGCACATAGTAAGCACTTAACAAATACCATTATTATTATTATTATTCCGATAGTGCAATTCAATAGATTAGGTAGACACAGTCCCTAATCTCAAGGAGCTAACAACTTAATGAGTATTTTTTTAAATAGTACTTGTTAAGTGCTTGCTATGTGCTAGGCATTGTACTAAGTACTGGAATAGATATAAAGTATTGGATTAGACACAGTCCCTGCCCCACGCAGGACTCACAGTCTCCATCACTACTTTGTGGATGAGTAATCAAAGCACAGAGAAGTTAAATGACTTACCTAAGATCACACAGCAAAGTAGTGGAGCGGTGATTAGAACTCAGATCCTCTAACAGGCCCATGCTGTTTCCTCTAGGTCATGCTGTTTCCCCGAGAATATTTGAGATTGTAGGACAGGTCAGGGTTGATTTTCAGTCTGGAATGACTCACATGTTTGAAGGCAGAAGGGAGGGAATCAGAAGAGAATGAAAAGCTGAAGGAAGCAGTAAAATGAAGAGAGAAGTAAAATTTAAGAGGTGAGAGGAGTTGGTTTCCAAGCAGAGTCAGAGGATTTAGCTTCTGAAAAGTAGGCATCTCATGTCTAGACATCCCCACTTGGACATCATAAAAGCCACTTACACTCAGTTTTTCTAAAGATGAACCGCTCATCTTCCCTCCCCAAACTCTTCCTTCTCCTAAGTTCTCCATCGCAGTCAACAACACCACTACCCTCTTTTTCCCAGAAACTCAGCACTTTGGCATTAATCTTACTCCTCACTTTATCCTTCTACTCTTACTTTGAATCTGGACAATCCTGTTGGATTTTTCTTCATGCTGTATTCATCATCATCATCATCAATCGTATTTATTGAGCACTTACTCTGTGCAGAGCACTGTACTAAGCACTTGGGAAGTACAAGTTGGCAACATATAGAGACAGTGCCTACCCAACAGTGGGCTCACAGTATAAAAGGGGGAGACAGAGAACAAAACCAAGCATACTAACAAAATAAAATAAATAGAATAGATATGTACAAGTAAAATAAATAAATAAATAAATAGAGTAACAAATATGTACAAACATATATACATATATACAGGTGCAGAGGGGAAGGGAAGGAGGTAAGATGGGGGGATGGAGAGGGGGACGAGGGGGAGAGGAAGGAAGGGGCTCAGTCTGGGAAGGCCTCCTGGAGGAGGTGAGCTCTCAGTAGGGCCTTGAAGGGAGGAAGAGAGCTAGCTTGGCGGATGGGCAGAGGGAGGGCATTCCAGGCCCGGGAGATGACGTGGGCTGGGGGTCGATGGTGGGACAGGCGAGAACGAGGTACAGTGAGGAGATTAGCGGCTGAGGAGCGGAGGGTGTGGGCTGGGCTGTAGAAGGAGAGAAGGGAGGTGAGGTAGGAGGGGGCGAGGTGATGGCCAGCCTTGAAGCCCAGGGTGAGGAGTTTCTGCCTGATGCGCAGATTGATTGGTAGCCACTGGAGATTACTGAGGAGGGGAGTAATATGCCCTGAGCATTTCTGGACAAAGATAATCCGGGCAGCAGCATGAAGTATGGATTGAAGTGGAGAGAGACACGAGGATGGGAGATCAGAGAGAAGGCTGATGCAGTAGTCCAGACGGGATAGGATGAGAGCTTGAATGAGAAGGGTAGCGGTGTGGATGGAGAGGAAAGGGCGGATCTTGGCAATGTTGCGGAGCTGAGACCGGCAGGTTTTGGTGACGGCTTGGATGTGAGGGGTGAATGAGAGAGTGGAGTCGAGGATGACACCAAGGTTGCGGGCTTGTAAGACGGGAAGGATGGTAGTGCCGTCAACAGAGATGGGAAAATCAGGGAGAGGGAAGGGTTTGGGAGGGAAGACAAGGAGTTCAGTCTTGGACATGTTGAGTTTTAGGTGGCGGGCAGACATCCAGATGGAGATGTCCTGAAGGCAGGAGGAGGTGCGAGCCTGGAGAGAAGGGGAGAGAGCAGGGGCAGAGATGTAGATCTGGGTGTCATCAACGTAGAGATGATAGTTGAAGCCGTGGGAGCGAATGAGGTCACCAAGGGAGTGCCTGTAGATCGAGAACAGAAGGGAACCAAGCACTGAACCTTGGGGAACCCCCACAGTAAGGGGATGGGAGGGGGAGGAGGAGCCTGCAAAAGAGACTGAGAATGACGAACAGAGAGATAAGAGGAGAACCAGGAGAGGACGGAGTCTGTGAAGCCAAGGTCGGATAGCGTGTTGAGGAGAAGGGGGTGGTCCACAGTGTCGAAGGCAGCTGAGAGGTCGAGGAGGATTAGTATAGAGTAGGAGCCGTTGGATTTGGCAAGCAGGAGGTCATTGGTGACCCTTGAGAGGGCAGTTTCTGTGGAATGTAGGGGATGGAAGCCAGACTGGAGGGGGTTGAGGAGAGTGTTGTTGTTGAGGAATTCGAGGCAGCGCGTGTAGACAACTTGTTCAAGGAGTTCGGAAAGGAATGGTAGGAGGGATATGGGGTGATAACTAGAAGGTGACGTGGGGTCAAGAGAAGGTTTTTTTAGGATGGGAGAGACATGGGCATGTTTGAAGGCAGAGGGGAATTCCTGCAAACCACCATGCACACTTAGTCCTTCTCATGCCAACCTACTAACTGTACCTCGATCTCTACTATCTAGCCACTGACCTCTCACCCACATCCAGCTTCTGGCCTGGAATCTCCTCCCTTTTCATATTCAACAGGGTAATTACTCTCCCCACCTTCCAATCCTCATTGAAGCCACATTTTTTCCAAGAGGCCTTCCCTGACAAGGCCCTCATATCCCCCTCCCTTCTGCGTCACCCTGACTTGCTCCCTTTAATCAGACAACTCCAGCCCCACAGCACTTATGTATATGTCTTCAATTCATTCATATATAGTTATGTCTTTGTCCCCCCATAGACTGTAAGCTTGTTGTGGGCAGGGGATATGTCTGTTATATTATTGAGTTGTACTGCCCCAAGCACTTAATACAGTGCTCTGCATACAGTAAGCCCTCAATAAAAATGATTGGTTGATTGATCATTGATTAATATTAGCCCATTGTGCATCAAATTACTATTCTCCTGCTAATGACCTTCTGGCTATAGTGCTGTATTAGGCTTCTCATTGGTTTCCCTCTTTCTGGCCTCACTCCTCTCCTGTCTATACTCCTCTCTGCTTTCACATCCTCTTTCTGAAACACTGTCAGCCCAGAGAAATAATGATAATAATTATGGTATTAATTAAATGCTCTCTATGTGTCAAGGACTGTCCTAAGCACTAGAGTAGATACACGACAAGCATGGTGGATATAATCCCTGCTCCACATGAGGTTCACAGTCTAAAGAGAAGGGAGTATGATTTAATCCCCATTTTATGGATGAGACAACTGAGGCACAAGAAATTAAGTAATTCGCCCAAGGTCACAGAGTAGGCTAAGTGGTAGAGCCGAGATTAGAACCCAGGCCCTATGACTACTAGGCCCATCCTCTTTCCACAAGGACATGCTTCTTCAGGTTTATCTATTGCTCAAAATCTTCCCTGCTTTTTCCTATCCTCTCCACATCAAAAGAAAACTTCTGCCCCTTGCCTTTAAGGCACTCCATAAGCGCTCTTCCTTTTAATTCTTACCTATCATTACCTCTTGTTTATTTGTTAAGCACTTACTATTTGCTAAGCACTTTACTAATTGCTGGTGTAGATACAAGATAATTGGGTTAGACACAGTCCCTGCTTCACAAAGTGCTCACAGTCTTAATCCCCATTTTACAGATGAGGTAATTTAGGCACAGAAAAGTTGAGTGATTTGTCCAAGGTCACACAGCAGAAGAGTGCTGGAGATGCAATTAGAACTCTCCAGCTCACATTCCAACCTTTTAAGAAATCCTTCTCACTATTTCTCGTTCTCAGCTCTTCTTCTGCCCATCTCTTATGTATAACCTTCCTCTTTGGTGGAAATCTCTTCACATTTAAATCTCCCAGACCATAACTCTTCCCTCTCCCTGAAAACCCATCTCTTCCAGGAGGCTGTCTGCAATTAACCTCCACTTCCCCAGGTCAAACCCATCCAACAGCTAATAACAATTTCAATAATAATAATCACTGTGGTATTTGATAAGAGCTTACAAGGTGCCAAGCACTCTACTAATTAAGTAGGACACATCTCTGTCTCCCGTGGGGCTCACAGTCAGTAGGAGAATTGATATTGAATCCCCATTTTATGCATGAGGAAACAAGCACAAGGAAGTTAAGTGACTTGCCCAAGGTCACATATTAGACAGGGTGCAGATTTAAGATTACATTCCAGGTCTCCTGTCTCATGGACCTGTGCCATTTTCTTTTAGGCCATGTTGCATTACAGCTATCCATAGTTCTTAATGTTTATCCACCTACTTATACTTATTTATTTATCTATTCATTTTTACATATTCCTGCTCTGGTTCCAACTATTTGTAAACAATGTGTACCCTTCGGTCTCCTCTGCTAAGCTCCTTGAGTGAAAGGACTGCATCTCAGTTTCATTGCATTCTCCAAGGTGCTTTTTAGGGTCTGCAAACAAATGTAGCTCAATAAATATTGAATGACTGATAGGAGGCTCCGTTCTGAGGGACACTTGAAAAAGTGGAGTGTTAGGATGGTCCAGGAGAGAAGACACAGTGTCCACTACTACCTCATTTTATGCGAAAGTTTATCCACTAACAACTCCACTTACAAGCCTGCAAGATTAGTGCAATGCCATCAAGATCAAATTCCAGTTAATAATGATAACTGTGGCACTTTTAAAGTGCTTATGATGTACATTCATTCAATCATTTTTATTGAGCACTTACTGAGTGCAGAGCATTGTATAGTGCTTAGTTCAGTGTACAAAGCTGTTGGTCACACTGATTTACCTCACTGATCTCCTACTACAGCACAGCTCACACAGTTTTTTCCCCTAGTGCCGGCTTACTCAGTGTGCTCCAATCCCATCTATGTCACTGCTGACCCCTTTCTGACATCCTCCTTCTGGCCTGGAACTCCCTCCCCTTTCATATATGCCAGACCACCACTCTCCCCACCTTCAAATCATTCTTAATTTCATCTCTTCCAAGAGGTCTTCCCTAATTAAGCCCTCTTTTTACCTGCTCCCTCTCCCTTCTGCAGTATCTATGCGTTTGGACCTGTGACCTTGTGTGTATTCAATATACATGCCACCCGCAAGCCCTCTGCATTTATGTACATGTTTATAAATTATATAATTGAATTATTTATTCATATTAATGCCTGTCCCTGCCTCTAGACTGTAAGCTCACTGAGGGCAGGGAACATGCCTGCTAGCTTTGTTGGATGGTATGCTCCCAAGCACCTAGTACAGTGCTGTACATACAGTAATTGCTCAATTAATGCCATTGATTAATTGATTGACTACAGAGCACTAGACAGAGCACTTGGGAAGAGTACGGTGCAGCAGACTGTGGATGTATTCCCTGACCACAGTGAGCAGCCTCTGGGGAAATATTTCTAAAGCCTCAACAGAGGTCTTTCCCCCTCACCCTGAAGTACTTGATATTCACCCCACCCTCAGCCCCACAGCACTTAAACAAATATCCTTAATTTATTCATTAATATTAATATCTATCTCCCTCTCTAGATTGTAAACTTGTTCTGGGCAGGGAATGTGTCTACCAACTCTGTTGTATTGTGCTCTCCCAAGCACTTAGTACAAGGCTCTGCACATAGTAAGCACTCAGTAAGTACCATTGATTGATTGATTAATAAGTGGTAGGGTAGGTACAAGATAAGCAGGTTGGACACAGTCCCTGTACCACACAAGATTCCCATGGTTTCAATTGGCAAAGTCCCTCAAAGTTAGTAAGTTGAAAGGTAGCATGACCTCGAGGAAAAAGCACAGGCCTGAGAGTCAAAGGACCTGTGTTCTAATCATGGCTCTGCCACTCATCTGTTCTGTGACCTTGGCAAGTCACTTACTTCTCTGTGCCTCAGTTTCCTCATCTGTAAAATGGGGATCAAGACTGTAAACTCCATGTGGGACAGGGGACATAACCAACTCGATTATGTTATATCTTCCTCAGCGCTTAGTGCAGTGCCTGGCACACAGTAAACACTTAAACACCACAATCATTATTATCATTAATAAGCTGGCTAGGTACTGTAGATGATACCTTCCTTCTGTAGTCTCCTGTGTGTCTGTTTTCTTCTGCTGGGTCTACGATAAGACCCAAGTGTCCTGAAGATAGAAAGTGTTCTTAACTGAGAACAGTCGAGTTTCAGGAGGCAACATTGTTGCATATTTCTATGCTCTTTCTTGAATGGAAATAAGAAACACTGTGAAAGCCAAATGCTGCCAACATTTAAATAGAATCAAAATCTGTAGCTGTTTGTTTCCATGTTTCCTTGTGTGAAAATAAACTATTTCAGACTGTGAGAGAATGTTTAATGGAAGAGACTCTCTATCTTCGACTTTCCTCCTGCTTTAACCAACACTGGAGTGACACTGGAGTTTACCTTTCATATGCTGGATTGTGAAAATTGAATGACAGGTGCTTTAGTGGTAGTGATTTAGTGCCAACTTTTATTTTCAATTAGCTAGATTGAACAATTTTTTTAAAAAGAAAGAGAGCCTGGCTCCGCCACTCTTTTGCTGTGTGGCCCAGGGTGAGCACTTAACTTCTCTGGGCCTCAGTTACTTCATCCGCATAATGGGGATCAAGATTGTGAGCCCCATGTGAGACATGGACTGTGTCTAACCTGATTAGCTTGTATATAACCCAGTGAATAGTACAGTGCCTGGCACATAGTAAGTGCTTAACCATAAAATAAAAGAGAGATATATGCATCAGTAAGGGAAGCTGGGTGATGTGGGGAAAATGCTTTCTAAACCTAGCATAAGAATATCTGTATCTCAACCCAACCCAGATATTGTGGGAGAATATTCTGGGAACCATAGAAACTCTGAAGTTGGTGAGAAAGATTTCAACTCTAAACATGAACCAGGAAAGAAATGACCATAATATTATCGCATTTGACAAAAAGATCTTCCTTTGCAAGGGTGAGAAGGGTCTTCCCCAGGAGTGGGAAGAGGGCATAGCAGCCACAGTTCTCCTTCTCTCCGTTCTGTCAGTCCCACTCAGCCCCACTGATGCTTGGAGGAAGTCCAAATGTGCTGCCAGAGCTGGGAATTGTGGATCTGTGCAGGCAGCTGGGAGCAGCCCCAGAACATTGCGTGCCCTCTACTAATCCTTCAGCGCTCCTGTGTGGGCACCCTCCCATCCATTATATGTTATATGTCATGTCACAGTGTGCCCTAGAGAGGAAGGAGGTATGTCGCAGGTCGCTATTCATTCAATCATATTTATGGACCACTTACTGTGTGCAGAGCACTGTATTAAGCACTTCAGAGAGTACAATATAGCAATAAACAGACACATTCCCTGCCCACAACGAGCTTACAGTCTAGAGGTGAGCTTACCAGTGTGACCTTCCTAGTGGCCACCCCTTCTAAAGGGCAGGTCAAAGCCAGGTAGATTGGGGAAGCAGCATGGCTCAGTGGAAAGAGCACGGGCTTTGGAGTCAGAGGTCAGGGGTTCAAATCCCGGCTCCGCCAATTGTAAGCTGTGTGACTTTGGGCAAGTCACTTAACTTCTCTGTGCCTCAGTTACCTTATCTGTAAAATGGGGATTAAGACTGTGAGCCCCCCGTGGGACAACCTGATCACCTTGTAACCTCCCCAGCACTTAGAACAGTGTTTTGCACATAGTGAGTGCTTAATAAATGCCATCATTATTATTATTATTATTTATAGCCCTGTAAGTGAGTCAGGCAGAACAGCAGAAGCAGAGCTGGTCCTGGTAGACCTGCTCCTGGTTCAGAAAGGTTAGGGACTGTGATCCTTATGTCTCAGCTGAAACTATCCCCGGGCCTACCTGTTTAATTACCATGCAAGCACGTTTTGGGGTGGTGAGAGACTCAATCCCTACACATCAGAATTAGACCGTATTCATGACGGGCAGTTGGAGTGCTTCTCTCTTGACCCCTATTAGGGCAGCTCTAGAGACATGCTTTGAATAATAATGATGGCATTTATTAAGTGCTTAATATGTGCAAAGCACTGTTCTAAGTGCTGGACGAAGCTAATGGGTTAGTAATTTACAACATGAGACAGAAATTTTCACTCAAAATCCTGTTCATATCTGAGAAGCATCTTCCTTCTTTGAAGTAAGAACTAAGGGAAAAAATTATTCTCCATGAGTTATTTACAGCTCATTATTTCTCCATTCACTTGGAAAAGTAATAATGATAATAATTTTGGTATTTGTTAAGCACTTACTATGTGCAAAGCACTGTTCTAAGCACTGGGGAGGATACAAGGTGATTAGGTTGTCCCATGTGGGGCTCACAATCTTAATCCCCATTTTACAGATGGGGTAACTGTGGCCTAGAAAAGTTAAGTAACTTGCCCAAAGTCAGACAGCTGATAAGCGGCAGAACGGGATTTGAACCCATGACCTCTGACTCCTAAGCCTGGGCTCTTTACACTGAGCCATGCTGCTTCTCAAGCGGTTGATATTTCCAAACTGGATCGAGGACTTGAAGTGACAAGGGCTTCTTCTGGCAAAGTGATTGAAATTGTTGACCTATTATTAAGAAAATAAAACTTTTCTCCTCTCCCACTACAAGCCAGTCTGCACACTTTGTTATTCTAATAGCAACCTATTCACAGTGCTCAATCTCGCCTCTCTTGCCACTCTTCAATCACTACTTCCTTCCTCCTAGAAGTCTTTCCCACTTCATGGCCATTATTCTCCCCCTCTTCAAAGTCCTTTTAAAATCTCATCTCCTCCACAACCCTTTCCTGACTAACCTCTCAGGTCCCTAACTTGTTCTTCCTCCTTATGTGTTGCCTATGCACTTGGATCTGTGCCCAATCAATCAATTGTATTTTTGTGAGCACTTACTGTGTGCAGAGCACTGTATTAAGTGTTTGGGAGAGTACAGTATAACAGAGTTGGTAGACATATTCCCTGCCCACAACAAGCTTACAGTCTGGAAGGAGAGACAGACATTAATATGAATAAATAAATTACGGATCTGTACATAAGTTCTGTGGGGCTGAGGGAGGGGTAAATAAAAGGATCAACTCCAAGTGCAAGGATCATGCAGAAGGGAGCCAGGGAAGAGGAAATAAGGGCTTGGTCAGAGAAGGATTTTTGGAAGAGATGTGGCACCAATAGAGCTTTGAAAGTGGGGAGAATGATTGTCTGTTGGACATAAAGAAGGCGGGTGTTCCAGGCCAGAGGCGGGATGTGGGTGAGGGGTTGGCGGCTAGACGTACCAGACTGAGGGAGAATGAATAGGTTGACATCTGAGGAAGTGTACAGGCTGGGTTTTAGTAGGAGAGCATCAAGGCAAGGTAGGAAAGGATGAGATGATTTAAAGCCGATGGTAAGGGGTTTCTTTTTGATGCAGAGATGGATGGGCAACCATTTTGATGCCTCACCCTCAGCCTCATAATACTTATGAATATATCCTTATCCCTTCTCAGGGTCACACCTGGAGAGTTTCCAGTACTCTACCAGTCTCCACAGTGGGAGGAAGAGTCAAGCAGAGGCATATCCATTCCATTCCTAGCTTGGGCAGTGGCTAGTGTGTGGAAGGCAATCTACTACAAGTCAAAACTCACCTGTGCTGTGCAGCAGCAGCATGGGAGAGAGCTGAGGGCAGAGACTCAAGTTTACTGTGTGGAAGGAGGCAATGGTAAATCTCTTCCATATTTTTACCAAGAAAACGCTGTGGATGCACTACCAGAATGATTGCAGATGGAGGTGGGTTGTTCTGGGAGAGATGTGTCCATGGCATCACTATGGGTCAGGGTCAACTAGACAGCATAAGGCAAGACATATCCTTTTATGGTGCTGCTTTCCTTAGCTGTAATTCATGTTAATATCTGTCTCCTCTACCAGACTGTGAGCGTCTTGAGAGCAGGGAACATGTCTCCCAACTCTGTTGTATTGTACTCACCCAAGCACTTAGTACAGTGCTCAACAAATACCATGGATTGACAATCATAATTTTGCATCAGTATTCTGGTAGATCCTTCTCATCATAATGTAATGTAAATCCACTCCTCTGAGAGAATTTGATCAAGTTATATCAGTCAGTTTCTAGTAACAAAAACCCACGCAGAAAATTGCAGTTACCTTTCCAGTTGATGGAAAGAAAATAAAATTCTATTTTATGTAAAGTTTACAGGTGGCTCCTTTTGCTGCTAATTTCCAAAGATCATGCTATGTTTTGGGGAGTCATTAATTGTAGTTAAAGTCATTTTTGGTCCTGGGGGACTGTGAGGTGGGAGATTTACTGCAAAAAAAATATCATGGACAAACTTGAGATATTAGATTTTTCTTTTTCTCTGGTATTATAGATAATGAAGTTTTATCAACTTCCTTTTATTAGAGCCATCCTGTAATAGGATCATAAACATTTAATGAAACTCAGAGCTGCACTGAATTAAAAAGTGAGGTTTTTTTAAGTAGACAAGTAATTCACAAGAAGATAAATCAAAGTAACTCATGCAATAAGAGTTCACCACCCTGCTGTGATATCATATTTAATTTAGCATAACCTCTGCAAATGCCAAAAATTGCTCCTTGTTTGGTTACCCAATTATTCAGAAATAAAGTGTTACAATGATATTTACTATCTGGTTAAAGGAAGGGGAAAATTGGTAAAAAAAAAAAACAGGGGGGATTTTAAAATAAACTTCAAAGACATTTATCTTCTTTGGTTATGTTATGTAAAAGGCCCCAGGTGGGCACAATCTTGAAAACAGTGCCATATTAGAAGCAGGAAGATTTCTTATAATGCAATATATTTATATTATATTCCCCATTCTCATGGATCTCTTTCAGGGACCCCTTCCTCCTGGTGTCCATAAGATCAGCTATTTATATCCTCTTGTTCCTGGAGCAGATGAAAATGTGGATGGGAAAATCCTTAAATTACCTCTCTCTTGGACATTCTGAGTCTGGATGAGTAAATATCCAAGTGGTCAATTCCAGCTGTGCCCCATCCAATTGTGAAACCAAAATGTTTTATTCCTGTTTCAACACTGAATTCTAGGAATGTCAATAGAAGTAATAATGTAGTTCAAGGAAGGTCCCCTACCCCCAAACCTTAAAGGTTTGTTCAGAAAGTTAGGTGTTTCCATATTTATCCAATTGAGTGAAGAGATAGTTTGTGGTATTTTATGAATTCTGAATTTAAATAGCAACAAAGGTTGTCACCATAGAGCTTCTCCCCGTTCTCATTTCTGTCACCTCTTGCACACCTAGCTCTCGATCCTCTAGACCAACACTCCTTATTTCTTCAGTCCCTCCTAATATTCATTCATTCAATCATATTTATTGAGCACTTACTGTGTGCAGAGCACTGTACTAAACGCTTGGGAAGTACAAGTTAGTAACATATAGAGACAGTCCCTACACAACAGCGGGCTCACAGTCTAGAAGCGGGAGACAGACAACAAAACAAAACATATAAACTAAATAAAATGAATAGAATAAATATGTACAAATAAAATGAATAAATAAATAGAGTAATAAATATGTACAAACATATATACATATATACAGTGCCATGGGGAGGGGAAGGAGGTAAGGCGGGGGGAATAGAGAGGGGGAGTAGGGGGAGAGGAAGGAGGGGGCTCAGTCTGGGAAGGCCTCCTGGAGGAGGTGAGCTCTCAGTAGGGCCTTGAAGGGAAGAAGAGAGCTAGCTTGGTGTATGTGCAGACAGAGGGCATTCCAGGCCAGGGGGAGGACTTGGGCCAGGGGCCGACGGTGGGACAGGCAAGAACGAGGCACAGTGAGGAGATTAGCAGCAGAGGAGTGGAGGGTGTGGGCTGGGCTGTAGGAGAGAAGGGAGGTGAGGTAAGAGGGGGCAAAGTGATGGACAGCCTTGAAGCCGAGGGTGAGGAGTTTTTGCCTGATGCGTAGGTTGATTGGTAGCCACTGGAGATTTTTGAGGAGGGGAGTAACATGCCCAGAGCATTTATGCACAAAGATGATCCAGGCAGTGACGTGAAGTATGGATTGAAGTGGGGAGAGACAGGAGGATGGGAGATCAGAGAGGAGGCTGACGCAGTAATCCAGTCGGGATAGGATGACAGATTGAATGAGCAAGGTAGTGGTTTGGATGGAGAAGAAAGGGCGGATCTTGGCGATGTTGAGGAGGTGAGACCAGCAGGATTTGATGATGGATTGGATGTGAGGGGTGAATGATATGGCTCCATTTATTTCTCCAAGCTCCATCTGGGTTCAGAAGAATGCCATCCTTTCAACTAAACTCAGGATTTTCTTCCCTCCAAGAGCAGTGGTTGGAGAGCATCCAATTGTCCATAAAGATGAAGGATTCTCGGGTGACCATTATGGGCATCATATCTGAATTGTACTTTCCAAGCACTTAGTACAGTGCTCTGCACACAGTAAAAGCTCAGTAAACATGATTGAGTGAATCTGAGTATTTGCTCATTGAAGGGACCATTTCAAGACACTCATTCATTCAGTGATTCTGTTATAGACAATAAGAAGATTGCTGCAGCCTTGGTTCTATATGCTAATACATTTCTCAAAGACCAGAATGAAACAACTGAGGATTTGCTCATCTAATTTCACTGAATTTTCAAGGTGGCCAGCACTTTGAAAATGAGGCATAGAATTCAGTGTAACCAAAACAGATGGAAAAAGTGGTTTTATAAGAACAGGATGAAATTCACCAAGAATGAAACCAGATCACCACAGCTTGAGGGACTGTAGGGCAAGACTGGTTTGGTGTAAGTACAGCAGAAAAACAACAACTGGGGCATCATAAACAACCAGCAATCAAGTAAGTGTCACCACCATAGTGCAGTTATTTTATGACAATGCAGAATTGAGCAGCGTTAGAAACAATTCAGAAAACAAATCCTTTCCTATACAGTGCTGTGAATTCCTCAGACCCTGATAACATCCTGTTCAAATCACTTTTTAAATCACAGGAGGAGTCATGTGGCCTAGAATAAAGAGCATAGACCTGTGAGTCAGAGACCCTAAATTCTAATCCTGGCTTTGCCACTTGCCTTTTCCTCATATGTCAAATGGGGATTAAATCCTACTCCCTCCTACTTGGACTGTGAGCCCCATTTGGGACAGTAACCGTGTCCAACCTGATTAACTTGTGACTAACCCAGTGCCTAGAATAGTGTTTGACACGTAGTAAGTGCTTCTAACAAGTACTGTAAAAAAAAGAAAAAAAACCCTAGAGGAAAGAGGATAAGGTCCAGAGAAGAGTGTTAAACATAATTTTAATGATGGGAACTCGGTCCTTGAGGAATGGTAAAAGTAACTGGAGTTATTTAACTTGGAGGAGAAGACTGACGGGAGACAACTTGGACATAAGGAAGACCTTCCTGAAAATCAAGCTAAATAAGGGTACCAAGAAAAGTTGTACAATTTCACAGCTCTTCAAGGGAAGAATAGACAATTAAATGGCCTGATTGGCTTAATCATTAAACTTCCAGGAAGCAGAGGATTGGAGCAAATCAATCAATCAGCCTAGTATATTTGTTGGATGCTTACCATGTGGAGAACACTATATGAAGCGCTTGGGAGAGTACAATACAAAAGAGTTGTGAGACATGTTCCCTGCCCTTGATCTTCGAGTCTAGAGGGAGAAAGAGAGAGTACATAAACACAGCTTCCTGTTGTCACTTAACCAGGTGCCCCCAGTTACAGCCTCTGAGATCAGGCTTCTTTTCTGCTGATTCCCTGACAAGTCTGAAAGAAGATGGCTAAGGTGAGTTGGGGATCAGGCTCTCTGAGAGGTCTGGGTCCCAGGGTCAGGATTTAAGTCTGGGAAAGACTGCCAAGAGTCTCATTTTCCCAAACCCCCTTCCTGACCCACATTGTCCTCTGCCATGATTCAGGGGAAAGTCTGAGGACTCTAGATGTCTGTTTCTCTCTCCTTCCTCAAGAACAAGAAAAGCAGCATGTCTTAGAGAAGCAGTGTGGCACTGTCCTGGGTGTCAGAGGAGCTGGATTATAATCCTGGCTCTGCCATTTATCTGCCCTGTAAACTAGGGCAGGTCATTTAATTTTCTATGTCTCAGTTTCCCGATGTGTAAAATGGGGATTAAATCCTACTCCTTCGCGCTTAAACTATGAGCCCCATGTGGCCAACCTGATTATCTTGTATCTTCCTCAGTGTTTAGTACGGAGCTTGGCACACAGTAATCTCAACAAATCCCAACAAACAATAACAAGAACAGCAAAACACCTTTGTCTGTCAGGATAATTTCAATCAGTCATATTCATTGAGTGCTTACTGTGTGCAAAATACTGTGCTAAATTCTTGGGAGAGTACAGTATAACAGAATTGGTAGACAAGTTCCTTGCCTACAATGAGTTTACAGCCTAACAATTCTCCTTCCCACAGGGACACACATTTTGGGTAACGATCAATCGATCAATCAGTGATATTTATTAAACTCTTACTATGTGCAGAGCACTGTAGTAAGCATGTGGGAGACTACAATACAACAGAATTAGCAGACAAGTTCTCTGCCCATAACCAGTTTATACAGTCCAGAGGAGGTAATGGGAGTTTGCATTTTTAGGGGAAGGGGAATAATAATAATAATAATGGCATTTGTTAAGCACTTACTATTGCAAAACACTGTTCTAAGCACTGGGGGGGGGATACAAGGTGATCAGGTTGTCCCACGTGAGGCTCACAGTCTTAATCTCCATTTTACAGATGAGGTAATTGAGGCTCAGAGAAATTAAGTGATTTACCCAAGGTCACGGGGAAAACTCTTGGGAAGAAGGTCCCCGTGCCATGATGTTGATCTTTCAAAGTACCTTCTGAAGTTAGGAATCTATAATTCCAGGATTCACTAGATCCCACATACAAGCCTGGGAGTCAGAAGGTCATGGGTTCTATTCCTGGCCCCTCCAGCTGTCTTCTGTGTAACCTTGGGGAAGTCACTTCATTTCTCAGGACCTCAGTTACCTCATCTGTAAAATGGGGATTGAGACTGTGAGCTCACGAGGAACAGGGACTGTGTCCAACCCAATTTGCTTGTATTCACCCCAGCGCTTGGCACATAGTAAGCGCTTAACAAATACCATAATTACTATTATCATCTACTTAGACCTTTGCTCATTAACAAGCTCCTTTCTACCTAAAGAAAATCTCCAATTTCAGCTTCGTCCTGGGGAAAGCTCTGTTTATTATTCCTAAACGTGGCTAACTGTGACTGAATTAACCTATGAAAATGAACATCTCATTTGCTTCACATCACCATTTGAAATGCATCCTCATTTTGCCTTTAGGAAAAAACTATAAGATCTATTCAAGTAGCCGATGTCTGAAGGATCATGGAAGATTGGCTGCATTCTGAGACCTCACTTTGCTTCGATGTTAAAAGTATTGCATGTAGGTGACACTGGCAGAAGGGTTCCAGAAGTGGACTAATTGTGGGTGGTGGGGAGACAGTAGTGGTAGACAAATTAGCCTGCACTAGAGCTATTAGCCAAGAAGTGATGCCTTAGAGAAGAGTTTTGGGGAAGATTTATGAATATAGATGAAAGTTGAAGATGGTGAGGCATGTAGGCATGACATATGAACAACGCATGATTGACAATCCTGTAGACATCACATACAAGTAAAGGCTTTTCATTCATTTTTCATTCATTTTCAATCATATTTATTTAGCGCTTCCTGTGTGCAGAATACTGTACTAAGTGCTTGGGGGAGTATGATGCAGCAATAAACAGTCACATTCCCTGACCACAACGGGCTTACATTCTAGAGTGGAGGAGACAGACATCAACACAAATAAAGATCTAAACATAAGTGCTGTGCAGCTGGGATGGGGGAACAGCAAATGGAGCAAGTCAGGGTAATGCAGAAAGGAGTGGGAGATGAGGAAATGTGGAGCTTTTAGTCTGGGAAGGCCTCTTGGATGAGATGTCCCTTCAACAGATTCCCCTTAATGCATAATAATAATAATAATAAAATAATAATATTTGTGGCCTTTGTTAAGCATTTACTATGTGCCAAGCACTGTACTAAGCACTGGGGTTAATTAAAGTTAATTGGGTCCAACATGGGGTTCACGGTCTGTCAGAGCCTGCCAAACACAGAGCACAGGTATTGAATCCCCATTTTGCAGATGAGGGAACTAAGGGCCAGAGAAGTGAACTGACCTGCCCAAGGTCTCACACAGTGGTCGAGAGGCATTCGTTATCCTCAGTGCTCATCTTTGATTTTCTCTGGGTCAAGATGTTGTCACGCCGCCCCTCCCCCGCCAACACCACCACCCCAAGACTGTCAGCTTGTTTCCTCACCCTGGGCTTCAAGGCTGTCCATCACCTCACCCCCTCCTACCTCACCACCCTTCTCTCCTTCTACAGCCCAGCCCGCACCCTCCACTCCTCTGCCACTAATCTCCTCACCGTGCCTCATTCTTGCCTGTCCCACCGTCGACCCCCGGCCCACGTCATCCCCGTGGCCCGGAATGCCCTCCCTCTGCACATCCGCCAAGCTAGCTCTCTTCCTCCCTTCAAAGCCCTACTGAGAGCTCACCTCATCCAGGAGGCCTTCCCAGACTGAGCCCCCTCCTTCCTCTCCCCCTACTCCCCCTCCCCATCCCCCCGCCTTACCTCCTTCCCCTCCCCACAGCACTTGTATATATGTATATATACACATATATATGTATATACATATATATGCATATATGTTTGTATGTATTTATTACTCTATTTTACTTGTACATATTTATTCTATTTTATTTTGTTAATATGTTTTGTTTTGTTGTCTGTCTCCCCCTTCTAGACTGTAAGCCCGCTGTTGTGTAGGGACCGTCTCTATATGTTGCCAACTTGTACTTCCCAAGCGCTTAGTACAGTGCTCTGCATACAGCCCTACTGAGAGCTCACCTCCTCCAGGAGGCCTTCCCAGATTGAGCTCCCTCCTTCCTCTACCCCTCCTCCACCTCCCCATCTCCCCAGGCTTACCTCCTTCCCCTCCCCACGGCAACTGTATATATGTATATATGTTTGTATGTATTTATTACTCTATTTATTTTACTTGTACATATTTATTCTATTTTATTTTGTTAATATGTTTTGTTTTGTTGTCTGTCTCCCCCTTATAGACTGTGAGCCCGCTGTTAGGTAGGGACCGTCTCTATACGTTGCCAACTTGTACTTCCCAAGTGCTTAGTACAGTGCTCTGCACACAGTAAACGCTCAATAAATATGATTCAATGAATGAATGAATGAACAGTAAATGCTCAATAAATACGATTGAATGAATGAATGAAAGGATGTGTCAGTTTATTGTTGTATTGTACTCTCCCAAGCCCTTAGTATAGTACTCTGCACAAAGTAAGAGCTCAATAAATATGATTGAATGACTGACTGAATGAAAGCTCTTCTTGAGTCCTCCGCTTACAGAGAGCAAACCCATTTTAAACTGGTGTTTGGCAGGCTCATCAACCTTTGGCTGCTGTTTCCAAACTAGGGCAGAGCCACTTCATTTGAGACTTTGTTGCACTGACTTTTTAAAGTGTTTCTTCTGACCACTGTCTTTACAATTATACCCCATTGTAGTATGTCTTGCTGCTGTCTATTGTCCTCAAGCATCCCACCCTGGGAAGGTGTGATGGATCAAGCACTGCTTCAGTGTTAGTGGTTTGGTTGCATTATAAAATCTTATTGAGAAGCAGCATGGCCTAGTGGATAGAACCTGGGATTCAGAAGGACCTGGGTTCTAATCCTGGCTCTGCCACTTGTGTGCTGTGTTACCTAGGGCCTCGGTCCCCTCATCTGTTAAATGGGGATTAAGACTGTGAGCCCCATATGGAACAGGGACTGTATCCAATCTGATTAGCTTTATCTATCCCGATGCTTAGTATGGTGCCTAGCCCATAGTAAGCACTTAACAAATACCCTAAAAAAACACCTATTGTTTGTGATTTTGTCTTGCCATTTGACATAAAGGGTGCTTGCAGGTGGTATTAAGGGACCTGCTCTAGTCACTAGATTTGGCATGTGTGATAACGCCAAGTTTCACAGATATAAAGGAGGTTGCACTATAGCTTCTCAGCTTGATTTGAACCTTGATGCCATATAGGAACTCTTTGCTGATGGAGACTCTTGCGAATATAGTATTCATCAGGTGCACGTTGCTGCATAACCTCAGTTTTCTTCAGTTAATTCACAGTCAGTGTCCTTTTGCTGATTTTTCAAATTTTCATGACTGTGAGCCTCCAAAGCACAGATTATGGAATCAAGGGATTCCTATATGAGTGAATCTGAGAGAAGTTTCAGCTTGTTGAATTGTGTGAACTTGCTAGAGGATTGGAATCATATTCTTAAGCTGGGATCCAGATTTCTTGTGATGTCCTAAAACATGGCCATATAGAATAGGTTGAATCAGATTGGCTTTAAGACACAAGCCTGATTTACTACACTGGAGACAGGGAAATGGTAAAGAAAGAACCCTCCAGTTCTGACATGGCTACTCACATCACTGGAGAATTATCTTAGTCTTCATAAACTAAATGCCAGGGTCAAGACTTCTGATGATGTCAAATGTTTCCGTAGAAACTTCGAACACCACGTAAACACCTCGATACTGTTCTCTGCCTTTCCCCTGTACCTGGTGGTTGCATGAAAACTCATATGTGTTCTGCTTTGTGTTGTTCTGGAACTAGATTGTGATTCTATAGGCATATAATTAATAATGTTCCTTAGTTGCCAGTTCAGGCGGACTATGGCTAGGCTCTTGCCAGCAATGAAATAATTAATCAATTAATCAATCAATCAATCATATTTACTGAGTGCTTATTTTGTCAGAGCACTGTACTAAGCACTTGGGAGAGTACAACACAACAATATACCAGACACATTCCCTGCCCACAATGAGCTTACAGTCTAGAGGGAGAGACAGACTATTTATTACATCTGTAAATTATTTATTTATATTTATGTCCGTCTCCCCCCCATCTATATTGTAAGCTCGTTGTGGGCAGGGAATATGTCTGTTTATTGTTGTATTGTACTCTCCCAAGGGCTTAGTACACTCTGCAAACAGTTAGCGCTAGGTCAATATGATTGAATGAATGAATGAATAAATGAATAAATTACAGATATATACTTACGCGCTTTGTGGGTAGGGGTGGTGAATAAAAGGAGCAAGACAGTGTTATAAAAGGCAGTGGGAAAAGAGGAAATGAGGGCTTAGTCAGGGAAGGCCTCTTGGAGGAGATGTACCTTCAATAAGGCTTTGAAGGCAGGGAGAGTCATTGCCTGTCGGACACCAAGTGGGAAGGAGTTCCAGACCAGCTGCAGGACACTGGCGAGAGGTCAGTGGCAAGATAGATGAGATCGAGGTACATCATCAATCGTATTTATTGAGCACTTACTATGTGCAGAGCACTGTACTAAGCGCTTGGGAAGTACAAATTGGCAACATATAGAGACAGTCCCTACCCAGTAGGTTCGGGTATCATCCTCATAGAGGTGGTTGTTGAAGCCATGTGAGTGAATGTGGTATCCAGGGGAGTGGGTGTAGATGGAAAATAGAAAGAGGACACAGAACGGAGCCCTGAGGGAAACACACAGTTAGGAGGTGGGAGGCAGAGGAGGAGGCCGTGAAAGAGACTGAGAATGAGCAGCCAGAGAGATAGAAGGGGAACCAGAAGAGGACAGAAACAGTGGAGCTGAGGTTGGATGATGTTTCCAGGAGATGGGGGTGGTCAAAAGTGTTGAAGGTGCCTGAGGGGTGGAGGACGATTAGGATGGAGTAGAGAGGTCGGTTTTTGTGGAGTGAAAGGGCCTGAAGCCAGATTGGAAGGGGTCAAGGAGAGAATGGAAGGAGAAGAACTTGAAACAGTGGGTGTAGACAACTTGCTCAAGGGTGTTAAGATTGCATTATTATTTCCACATTCAGCTCTCTTTCCTTTCTTCGTAAAGATAGTGATTATGGGGACATCTTTGAAATCCTGTGACATGTTCCCAGTGCTCAATATTATAAGGAAGGTTTGGTACAGGTGACTGCATAATATTCCCTCCTTTATTTGTAGATCCTTCCAGGATCTCATTATCAAATCAAACTAATCCCAGTTCTGCCAATTGCTTTCTGTTTTGACCTTGGGAAAATCACTTATTTTTTCCATGCTTCAGTTTCCTCAACTGTAAATTGTGGATGAAATGCCCGTTCTCCCTCCTACTTAAACTGTGAACCCCATATGGGACAGGGACTGCATCCAGCCTGATTAACTTGTATTTCAATCAATCAATCAATCAATTGTATTTATTGAGCACTTACTGTGTGCAGAGCACTCTACTAAGCACTTGGGAAGTACAAGCTGGCAATATATAGAGACAGTCTCTACCCAACAGTGGGCTCACAGTCTATGCTTTGAACAGTGTTTGACACATAGCAAGCAGATAACAAATACTATAAAAAAAAACCAAACAGCCTCTTAGATTACTAATAAAGATCCTTGGCTGTATGCAGGTTTTGTGTGGTACATAAATCAAGCAATCAATCACCAGTGGTATTTATTGAGCGTTTAATATGTGCAGAGCACTGTACTGTTCTAAGCACTTGAGAGAGTATATTAAAGTAAGTAGACCTTATCCTGGCCCTCAAGGAGAAGCAGAGTGGCTCAATGGAAAGAGCACAGGCTTGGGAGTCAGAGGTCATGGGTTCAAATGCCGACTCCACCAATTCAGCTGTGTGACTTTGGGCAAGTCAATTAGCTTCTCTGTGCCTCAGTTACCTCATCTGTAAAATGGGGATTAAGACTGTTAGCCCCATGTGGGACAACCTGATGACCTTGTATCCCCCCAGTGCTTAGAACAGTGCTTTGCACATAGTGAGCACTTAACAAATGCCATTATTATGATTATTATTATTACAGTCTAGTGAATAATGATAATAATAATAATCATAATAATGGTATGTTAAGTGCTGACTATGTGCCAAGTACTGTTCTAAGCAATGGGACAGATTCAAGGTAATCAGGTTGTCCCATGTGGGGCTCTCAGTCTTAATCCCCATTTTACAGATGAGGTAACTGAGGCACAGAGAAGTAAAGTGGCTTGCCCAAGTCACACAGCAGATCAGTGGCAGGACTGGGATTAGAACCCGGGTCCTTTGACTTCCAAGCCCGTGCTTTGGCCACTAAGCTGCACTGCTTCTCCAAATTCATGAATTCAGTCTTCTTCAGGCTGTTGGTGCATTGTCCTTAGCTAATGCTCTATTTCCAGAGTTCAGCCATCAGCAAATAGGAGCATCTGCGTGAGTGATCCAAGGACTCTTGATCATCATCAGTGGTATTTATTGAGTGCTTACTGTGTGCAAAGCACAATACTAACACGTGGGAATGTACCATAGAGTAAGTAGAGAAGCGGCATGGCTCAGTGAAAGAGCACCAGCTTGGGAGTCAGAGGAGGTGGGTTTTAATCCATCACTTGTCTGCTGTGTGACCTTAGGCAAGTCACGTAACTTCTCTGTGCCTCAGTTTCCTCATCTGTAAAATGGGAATTAAAACTGTGAGCCCTACTTAGGACAACCTGATTACCTTGTATCTACCTCAGTACTTAGAACAGTGCTCGGCATTTAGTAAGCACTTCAGAAATACCACCTTTATTATTATTATTAAGTATACCCGATTCTGGCCCTCAGGGAGTTTACAATCTAGTGAATTGCACAGCTCTTATGTGCATACTTTTAAATTATATATTATAGATTGCTCATTTATTTAAGTTAAGGCCTGTCTCTCCTTCTAGACTGTGAGCCTATTATGGGCAGGGAATGCAGTTGTTAGTTCTGTTATATTGCACTTTACAAGTACTTTGTACAGTGATCTCCATATGAACTCTCAATAGGTAAATGCTCAATAAATACCATTGATTGATAGATTGAATAAATTCAGCCTTTTTCAGGCTGTTGGTGCATTATGCTCTACTGAATCTTTACTTAGAGAAGCAGAGTGGCTCGATGGAAAGAGCACAGGCTCGGGAGTCAGAGGTCATGGGTTCAAATGCCGACTCCACCAATTCAGCTGTGTGACTTTGAGCAAGTCACTTAACTTCTCTGTGCTTCAGTTACCTCATCTGTAAAATGGGGATTAAGACTGTGAGCCCCACGTGGGACAATCTGATCACCTTGTATCTTCCCCAGCACTTAGAACAGTGTTTTGCACATAGTGAGCACTTAACAAATGCCATTATTATTATTATTATTATTGTTATTATTATTATCATTACTTCCCGAGTACAGCCATCAGTGAGGAGATACTCCTGCATGAGTGATCATCAATGATATTTATTGAGTGCTTACTGTGTGCAGAGCACTGTACTAAGAAGTTGTTGGGAGAGTACAATGTAACCAAATTGGTAGACACATTCCCTTCTTATAATTATTATTGTTATTATTATGGTATTTAAGTGCTTATTATGTGGCAGGCATTGTACTAAGCGCTGGGGTGGATCCAAGGAAATTGGGTTGGACACAGTCCCTATCCCACAAAGGGCTCACAGTCTCAAATCTCAAATCCCATTTTCCAGATGAGGTAACTGAGGCCCAGAGAAGTGAAGTGATTTGCCCAATATCACACAGCAGACAAGTTGTGCAGCCAGGATTAATGACTTTATAGTCTAGAGGAATGAAATACTCTTTGTATCGTACTCTCCCACGCACTTAGTACAGTACTCTGTATATAGTAAGTGCTCAATAAATACCACTGATTGATTGATTGACTAATGATGCTCTTTAGCCTACTGAGTTGAAAGAGTTTCCCATAGGACTGGAATCATATTGTTGGGTAGGGATTGTCTTAATTTGTTGCTGAATTGTACTTTCCAAGCGCTTAGTACTCTGCCCTGCCCACAGTAAGTGCTCACTAAATATGATTGAATGAATGAATATGCTGAAGCTAGCTTGAGAAAGCCATAGAATATTTATAACCCACCATCAGGGGACTTACAGTCCGTTGACTCCTCTCTCATTCTCCTAAAATGTGTTTATTGAAGAACAATGTTTATATGTTCAAGTGCTTAGTACAGTGCTCTGCACACAGTAAGCGCTCAATAAATACGATTGATTGATATGGCATGGCACAAGGAGATGAGGCTTCTCTGTTAGAGAGATGGGATTAATTGGTTGGAGGACCTGGGAATCAGAAACTTCCCCTCTAGGCATAGGACACTGAGAAACTCCTCTAGACTTTCCTAGAAGGAGGTGTGATATTAAAACAATGAGAGAAGAAGATTCTGTTTTGACCACAGTCAGGAAGCACAAGAAGCAGTGAAAATAAAGGGCAGGTGACAGCTAATACAACTGAGGAGGATGAGAAGGCGATCAGTCAGTTAATGGTATTTATTGAATACTTACTATGTGTAGAGCACTGAAGTACATCCTTGGCAGAGTCGAGTACAAAAGAGTTGGAGTCAGAGGTAGTGGGTTCTAATCCCAGCTCTGCCACCTGTCTGCTGTGTGACCATAGGCAAGTCACTTCACTTCTCTGGGCCTCAGTTACCTCATCTGGAAAATGGGGTTTGAGACTGTGAGCCCTACGTGGGATGGGGACTGTATCCAACCCTATTTGCTTGTATCCAGCCCAGTGCTTAGGACAGTGCCTGGCACCTAGTAAGAGCTTAACAAATACCACAATTATTATTATTAGACACATTCCCTGCCTGAAAGGATGAGGTCCTAGACAGAAGATTTTGCTGTGACAGACATATTTCCATGTTCTCTTCCTTCACTCTTTACATCCATCCATTGTCCTAGCCAGTCCCATGACACTTTTCCTTCATTCTCAATGCCTGCTTCATGCTCTGCCTCTCTGGCACCATTTTTTTCTTGAGTTTTTGACCCAAACAAGAATATTAAAATGATGAGTCTAATGTTTAGGTTGATGGTGTTGTCCTCAAACAGACACACTGTTTTTAAACTCAGCAATGGATTCAGGGATCAAACTTTGGAGGGTAACTTTCTGCTCACAAAACATTTTTAATGCTGGATAATAAGGCTTTGAAATCACTAGCTTGGGTTGGAGATACTGCTGGGTTATGTGTATAATATCAATTATACAAAAGTGCAATGCCATAATATTTTCAGGTTTTAGACAAATTTGACATAATGACATGAACTGCTGTAATAATGAGCTGCCAAGTGTCATAAAATGCCATAGGAAAAGCCCTCCTTTTTTTGCTAAAAGCTGGATTTGGGGCTTTGTTCAAGTTTGAGTTTAGTTTATTAAACACAGTGAACATCCTGAGATGTAGTCTTGACCTGCATGAGAAACCAGCCTAACCTTCTCTTTAACTTTCATGAATGAAACTAACATGATAAAAACTCAATCTGCAGGAGGAAATAATGGTATTTTTTGATTGACGGGGGGAAATTCATATCCAAAGAATTAAGCTTTAAAATAAAAGGATTTTTTTCTTGCTGAAGTAGGTTTTAACTTTTTAAAAGTTTAACCAGTCTAATTGCAGTATGCCGGTCAAATGCATGGTTCCTTGGATCAAATCCAAACCAATAAAGGAGCCTAATTATGATGACTGAATGGCAGAATATTCCCCTAAATTTTAATTGATAATTTAATAGCTTTTTTGAGGAAATATATATATATAGATCATACATATGTATAGATCATATATATCAGTACACAAGAGTATATGCATATAGTCTACATATGTCCGTATATATATAAATGTCTTTTATATTTAAAGATGGTGCTGACAGTAAAAGCCTATTCAGGTTTGTGAATGACTGATGTACTGAATCAATTACTTCCATAGGACTTTAGTTAATAGAAAAGGTATACCTCACTGTTAATAAGATGTGTCCTTAGCAATAATAATAATAGTATTCTTTAAGCGCTAACTCTGTGCCAAGCCCTCTACTAAGCACTAGGATAGATACAAGATAAACAGATCAGGCACAATCCCCATCTCACAGCCTAAGAGAGAACAGGTACTAATCCTCATTTTACAGAGGAAGAAACAGAGGCACAGAGGAGTTAAGTCACTTGCCCAAGATCACACAGTAGACATATAGCAGAGTTGGGATTTGAATTCAGGTCCTCTGACTTCCAGGCACGTGATCTTTCCCCTTGGCCAAGCTGCTCTTGAGCTAATTTTCCAGTGGTGATGATTTTCCAGGTGACATCCAAACTCTCTCTCCAGTCCCAGCCTTAGGAGGCAACTTGACAGTGTTAGAAGTGCAGCCTTTAGCAGTGAGAGAGAATACCTCTTTGAGTCCTTTATAGCAGCAGACACTGCTGTGGGAGACCTGTAAGCTCACAAACAAAATAAGGCTGTGAAAATGGGAAAATAAATTGCAACCAGAGATATGAACCCCTAGAAATTCATGCACATTTCTCTCGACAGGAAAGGGAATCAGCATCCTGAATGGTATTCATTGAGAATTTACTATGTGTAGAGCACTGTACTAAGCGCTTGGGAGAATACAATGTAACAGAGTTGGCAGATATATTCTCTGCCTATAATGAATTTACAATCTAGAGGGAATCAGGAGGATGTACTCCTGAAATCAAGAGCAAGACTGGACAGCTCTGCACCTAGTTTAGCCAAACCAGGAGTTAACTGGTTCTCCAAAACCCCAATTTACAGTCCTGTTAACAGGTTACTACTTCACACCCTCTGCCTGGAGGGGTTAGAGGATCGAGCCTGGGCCAGGGATTCAGGAGGACCTTGGTTCTAATCCTGGCTCCACCACTTTTTTGCTGTTTAACTTTGGGCAAGTCGCTTAACTTCTCTGGGCCTCAATGACCTCATCTGTAAAATGGGGATTAAGACTGTGATCCCGATGTGGGACAGGGGCTTTGTCTAACCCAATTTCCTTTTTATCTCCCCAGTGCTTAGTTTAGTGCCTGGCACACAGTAGGTGCTTAACAAATACCATAATTAGTAATTATTAACATGTGTGCCATATCCCAATCTGGATCAGATTAAACGATTTCTTAATGAGGGAGTGGAGGAATTGTAAGCCTACACATTCTGGTAAATTATTCTTCATATTTCCATCCATGAGGATGTAGACGTATTGTATTATGGAATATAGAGTCACCTTGTGTTGTCATGTAATGGTGCTAGAATATATGATATATAATAATATATATGCATGTATATAGATACAGGCATGTACATATAGTTATAGCTATGGATATCTATATCTACCTATATCTAACTACATATTAATATGTATATTATTTATTAATACAAATAAAGCAGTATGCATACTATACGATATTTGTATAATGTCTGAATCACCCTCTAGACTTTAAGCTCATTATGGGCAGGGAACATATCCATAAATCTGTTATATTGCACTCTCCCAAGTGCTTAGTACTGTGCTCTGAACATAGTAAGTGCTCAATAAATAACTTTGATTATATGTAAGGAAATAATACATGTGACAGCTTTGTACAGAACTATTATTTGTTCATATTATATATTGGCATATATATACATGCATTACACACACACACACACACACACACACACACACACACACAGAGAGTCTTCTCTACATCTGTAATTTTCCATCTAAAATAACACAAAAATCCTACTACTGGCCATGGAAACTGGTGTCAGAGGACATTTCCAGCCCATCAAGAAATTTGGGCCACTCGACTGTCTATAAACAGCAAAAAAAGTCTTTGAGGCAATCATTCAAGAATAGCTGAATGCTGATGTCTGAGGTCCTTATCAGCAAACACAAGAATTGCAGATGACTAAAATTGTCACAGTGCTTTGTCAGGACTATGGACTGAGAAAATGCCTGA
This sequence comes from Tachyglossus aculeatus, assembly GCF_015852505.1. NCBI lineage: Eukaryota > Metazoa > Chordata > Mammalia > Monotremata > Tachyglossidae > Tachyglossus > Tachyglossus aculeatus. Next base: position 60,252,030 of record NC_052072.1, read on the forward strand.
GGAAAAGCAAGGTATATACTAGGTTACCCCTAGAAAGCCCCACATTGAAACTAATGATTGTCACTGGCAACCCAGGAATAGTGCTGCTACAAAATTCCACTACATAGGCAGTACACAATCTAATGATGCATGGATGGACAGCGAATTAGAAAACAGTGTAGAGAAGCCACTGAGACTTCACCAGAGTGTGTTGACAACAGGACACTGAGCACCAAACCAAATGGAAAGGTTGAGAAAGTTGTGGAGGAGTCCAGTTGTCTGTTTGGCTGTGACATCCAAACATATCACAGAAGTCTCATCCAGCTCTCTGAGCGGTTCCATCAACATTGCCTCTGAGCCCCAAAGAGGACAAGATTCCTGACAATGAAGATTTAGAATGTAGTTGGCTCACTGGCACTGGGACTTCAGCTTTCAGCAACACACTTTTTCTGAGCAGGATCACCCCCTCCTCCAGGATACATTTTCCTTTCTGTAGAATTATTCTTCACATTCAAAAAAGCCACTGACCCCCAAATTTTCCAATGGCAGTAAAGACCGACATTTCAGCCACACCAGGCACTTTACATACTGTCGTGTTGTGGATTATGGGTCCTGCCTTTCATTTATGTTTATTCTTCCATTCTTAGGTGTCATATATTTGCCAATTTGTGTCTACTGTTGCCCACGGCACTGTGAGTTCCCTCACGGGAAGAATCAGGTCTTTCATTTGGGGCGCCTTGGACATTTGGTATTCATCCCATCCTCAGCCTCATGTAAGCCTTACTTATGTAAGTATCTGTAATTTCTTTATTTATATTAATGTCTGTCTCCCCTTCTACACTGTAAGCTCGCTGGGGACAAGGAACCTGTCTACCAACTCTGTTGTACTCTCCCAAATTTGTAGTACAGTCCTCTGCACACAGTTAGCACTCAATAAATACCGACTGATTGATTTTATGTCCTTTGTATGTCTCCCAAGCATCTGATACACTGTTCGGCACACAGTGGTTGCTCTGTAAATATTGTTGACTCTGAATCGTTGCATGCAGATAAAGATTACCCTTAACAACAGAGAGCTTAATGTTGTGAGTGAATTCTGCTTTCTCCAGAATAGACTGTCGGGTGCTGTAAGGATGGACAAAGAGGCAAAAATTCAATTAGGAAAGTCAAGTCCCAGAAGAGCCTTTGGTGGAGGATACTACTGCTTCTTCTCCATGACCGAAAATTTGATTCTTCGTTCATTCCTTTCATTTTGTTTCTTTCCATTCTTTCCTAGTGAGGCAAGCATTTGACTAAAAAAGGCTAGTTTCCTCCAGATGGCCAGAAGAGAAGAAAATTGGGCAACCCAGATCAAAGTCTATTAGCTGCAAACTTGCTTGGTTATCTCACCAGTGAGTTTTCTTTAAGAAAAATTGAACTATGCCTGTGGTTTCTTTCAGTTTGTTGATGCGTTTTTTCACCTGAAGGCTTGCCTCTTGAAAGATATGACAAACCCAGGTGGTCTCTGAATAGTGAAGTCATTGCTTGAGAAAAGGAAGCAACTTTCCTCTGCATTGGTTTATCTGTTTCTGTGGTTAGAATGTCATCTGGTTTAGATGCTTGTTATCACTTTTTCCAACTTTTTGATGCATGCATAGTTTACCTGCCTTGTTATTTAGGATGCATATTTGCCCTTTGAAATGCATTTATGAATGTCAGAGAGGCAGCATCCACACATTCACAGTGGCATAAGAGTGTGAAATCCAGTGGAACATCTTCCTTTGAAGTAGTTGGTGAAGCAATGTTATGGGGGGAAAAAAATCTGTAGAATGTAACCTTTAACAAAGGAAAGTTGTAGACTTGAATAAGTCACAGAAATGTAAAGGTCAGATGGAAATCATTGTGAAAGTCTAACCCAGCTGCACTTCTTCAGTAGTGTGTAAAGTCTATGAAGTGAGTCCTTGGCATGGCTCGCTACCAAAGCCAGCAAAAGCATTGCCAATCTCCGCACGAACCCAAGAGCAAAGACCCACTCGTGTAATTTCTGTAACACTTCAAAAGGAGTCATTACGTGCCTGAAACCTGAACACACTTTTCAGTTTTTCTTAGTGGGGAAAAAATAAATCCCCCCCACCCCCACCAGATAAACTCTACAATTTCCATGACCTCCTTTCAAGGAATACATCTAGATAGTTTTCCCCAGAACCTTACAGGAAAAGTGGAAGACCACAAGCCCTCCATTCGTACTCTCTGAATTATCACCTGCTCAGGTATGTGAGTGGTCACAGGGCAAGTGAATCCCCCTGCCATAAAATTAATAGACTGAATTGTCTAGTGCTAAATAGTCCACTGATTAGTGACCCATCTTTAACCTGGAAACATTGATGGGTCTGTCTTCAACTTAAATGCAAAGGACTTGGACTGTAAGCTTCTGGTGGGCAGGGTGCAAGTTTATGAACTCAGTTGTATTGTACTCTACCAAGCACTTAGTACAGTGCTCTCTACACGGTAAGTGCTTAATAAATACTATTACCTACTACTAAACTTAAAATTTCCACTGACTTTGGAGTGACAGAAAATGATAACCACCTCCTTTTCTCACCAACTACAGATTTCCCAGATTTTGGAGAAGCAGCATGGCTCATTGAAAAGAGCACGGGCTTTGGAGTCAGAGGTCACGGGTTCAAATCCCAACTCCACCAATTGTCAGCTGTGTGACTTTGGGCAAGTCATTTAACGTCTCTGTGCCTCAGTTACCTCATCTGTAAAATGGGGATTAAGACTGTAAGCCCCTCCGTGGGACAACCTGATCACCTTGTAACCTCCCCAGTGCTTAGAACAGTGCTTTGCTCATAGTAAACGCTTAATAAATGCTATTATTATTATTATCAATCATATTTAATGGGTGAATGAATGATTGGTCACATTTGTAAAGCACTTACTATGTTGCAAGCTCTGTGCCAAGCACTGGGGTAGATACAAGTGAATTAGGTTGGACACAGTCCCTGTCCCACATTGGGCTCACAGGCTTAATCCCCATTATACAGCTGAGGTAACTGAGGCATAGAGAAGTAAAGTGACTTGTTCAAGGTCACTCAACAGATAAGTGGTGGAGCTGGGATTAGAACCCATGTTCTGACTCTCAGGCCCTTTCTCTATCCACTAGCCCACACTGCTTCCCCTTACTGTGTGCAGAGCAGAGAACTAAGCACTTGGGAGAGTACAATATAACAGAGCTGGTAGAAATATTCCTGACCCACAGTTAGCTTGCAGTCTAGCAGATTAACACTTCTAGACTATGAGCATGTTGTTGGGTAGGGGCCGTCTCTTTATGTTGCCGATTTGTATTTCCCAAGCACTTAGAACAGTGCTCTGCACACAGTAAACGCTCAATAAATACGATTGATTGAATGAATGAATGAATGAATGAATTCAATGTTCTGGGCACCTTTTCACTGTTTCCCAAATTCAGCTTTGAGTACTCTGTCAATCAAGAATATTTAATGAGGCTGCAAAAACTAAAGTGACAGCACAGTAAGGGACTGTCTTTGTGTATCTGAGGTGTGGTTGGAAGTTTGGTTCTACAATGACTTCTCAGCCTCATATGAACCCATTGGTGAATTTCACTATCAGGGACATCTTCCTCCTCCCCCTCTCCATCCCCCCTGCCCTACCTCCTTCCCTTCCCCACAGCACCTGTATATATGTATATATGTTTGTATGTATTTATTACTCTATTTATTTATTTATTTTACTTGTACATATCTATTCTATTTATTTTATTTTGTTAATATGTTTGGTTTTGTTCTCTGTCTCCCCCTTCTAGACTGTGAGCCCACTGTTGGGTAGGGACCGTCTCTATATGTTGCCAACTTGTACTTCCCCAGTGCTTAGTACAGTGCTCTGCACACAGTAAGCGCTCAATAAATATGATTGATTGATTGATTGATTGGTATCTAGATGACAACATCTGAAAAATATGAATGGAGAAATGTGATGTTGGAAAACAATAGTTCAAAACTCTACAAAAATGCTTTGCCATAGCAGATGTGAGGAGACAAAAGCAGTGGACCCACTATAAACAGATAAAAAGCATATCTAATAAGATTGTGATGATCTCAGGAAATGATTCCCCTATCTCACCAACCCCCTGGGTACAGAATTGCAATTGTAAATATCAATTTTGCCCTCCAATCCTACAAAGTCTCACTAGTCAGCCCAAAACTGAAGCTTGCCACTTGATAATGTGACTCCTTAGGGTTGCTTTAATGTTAATAATAATTCCTCTTCTGTGGGAACATTTCCAATCATGTTATTTTAGACATCCAATTTTGAATTCAGTTATCTTCTGGATGCTTGTGCTATGGAAAGAACCAAATAAGCTTGCACTCCTCAGTCATACATTACTGCTAGAATTGTACCGAATTAAAATGACATTGTCAGGCCTGTGTAGAAACCAATCTATATGTGGCTTGATGAACAGAACTGAATGCAAAATCCAAAAGCAGATATGGAACAAAAATAAACGTTGAACAGCATTTAATCTCTTTCAAATGATGGGCTTGATTCTCCTTCCTGATGAGCAGGCCTCAAACACAGTTGACTGGCAGCTCACATAGACTGGTCGAAGTCACTGAAGTAGGTCAGTAAGTCAGTCAATCACATTTATTGAGTGCTTACTATGTACAGAGCACTGTACTTAACTCTTGGGGAGTACAATATAACAATAAACAGAAACATTCCCTGCCCACTTGGAGCTTACACTCAAGAGATTAATATAAATAAATTAATTACAGATATATACACAAGGGATGTGGTGCTGTGAGGTGGAGTGAATGAAGGGAATAAATCAGGGCAATGCAGAAGGAGAAGGGCAAGAGGAAAGGAGGGCATAGTCAGAGAAGGCCTCTTGGAGAAGATGTGCCTTTAATAAGGCTTTGAAGGCAGAGAGAGTAACAGTTTGTCAGATTTGAGAAGGGAGGACATTCCAGGCCAGGATGTGGGCGAGAGGTAGGCGGCGAGATAGACGAGGATCCCTAAGTCATTCCATCTGCATATGGAGAAGTCAGGTGATTTTTGATGCACTCTGCTGGCCTCTTCCTCCTCCCTCCCTCTCTGTGCCCAGGCACTGGAGGTCTCTGTTCAGCTTCTCCCACCTTGAGGATGGTGGGTATTGGTTGGGTATTCCTCTGCTGAAATACGCTCTAGCTTCTGTGTAGAGACTTCAGCTTTCCTGCTTAGTATTTGATACATCATACTGATTTAAACAGTGCTTGGCATACAGTCAATGCTTAATAAATACCATTATTATTATTATTAGATGAGTTAGAACGTTTGCCTTCTGATATAGGTAGTTGTCATGAAGAAACTGAGGCATGGTGCAATCAGTCAGCCTATTGGCTTCAGTCAAATGAAAGATCCCATCAAGGACCTTTAAGACATCTTGATCTGGAGGTGCCAGTGGGATCTCCTCATAAATAATGTCCTGGAGGTGGGAGGAAATTAAAGATTGTAGAGAAAGAAAGACTGTAAGCTCATTGTCGACAGGCAATGTACCTGGTAAATTGTTAAGTTGTACTCTCCCAAACAGTACAGTCTCTGCACACAGTAAGCACTAAATAAATATGACATTGATTTATTGATCATTGACTGAAAGAGAGCAGGGCTAGCCTGGTAGTATTGAACATTAACTGCATTCAATCAATAAATGGTATTTTTTGAACACCTACAGTGAGCAGAACACATACTAAGCACTTGGGAGAGCCCAATGCACTACAGTTATATTGAGTTGCATTGAGATATTGAGTTGCTTTGGAGATATTAGACTCCAAAGCAGACATATCAATGAACAGCATTTATTGAGAGCCTACTAAATGTACTAAGTGCTAGGTTGAGGGCAACAGAATTAGAATACATGATCCCTGCCCTCGAGGAGCGTACAGCCTAGCGAGGAAAACAGAAGTTTAGATAAATTACATATAGGTGGAATAATATATGTAAGTAACGGACTTAAATACTACAGGAGTTGTGGTAGTGTAATTGATTAGATGGAGAGAAAGGACTGAAGTGGCAGTTGGGGGCAGTATGAAAGGGGAGATTAGAAATTAATCGAGGAAGGTCTCCTGCAGGAAATGTAATTTCAGAAGGGTTTCAAATTTTGGGAGAGCTGTTGTCTGTAGGATATTGAAAGGGAGGAAGTGCCAGTCATGGGAGAGGAAGTGAGCAGATGGCAACAGTGAGGGGAGACTCCTAAAAATTGCTTTTAAGGCATTCAATTCAATCAATTCAATCATATTTATTGAGCACTTACTGTGTGCAAAGCACTGTACTAAGCTCTTGGGAGAGTATACTGTACTAAGCTCTTAGAAAGCAGCGTGGCTCAGTGGAAAGAGCCCGGGCTTGGGAGTCAGAGGTCATGGGTTCTAATCCCTGCTCTGCCACATGTCTGCTGTGTGACCTTGGGCAAGTCACTTAACTTCTCTGAGCCTCAGTTCCCTCATCTTTAAAATGGGGATGAAAAATGTGAGCCCCAAGTGGGACAACCTGATCATCTTGTAACCTCCCCAAAGCTTAGAACAGTGCTTTGTACATAGTAAGCACTTAACAAATGCCATTATTATTATTATTATTATTATTATATAATGGACACATTCCTGCCCACAGCAAGCTCATAGACTAGAGGCGGGGGCAGATATTAATATAAATGTAAATCTCAGTCAGCCCTCAATCATTTTTGTCCTTCTACTTATCCTCCTGCTACACTCCAGCTCAGCCTCCTCATTTGTCTCAATCTAACCCCTTCACTGTGCCTTCATCTCATCCCATGTGCTTAATACAGTGCTCTGCACATTGCAGATGTTACTGATTGATTTATACATCTTTGCTGGAGTCTAATAGTCCTTCAACTCCCTTTCTGTGGGTCTCTTTTGTTTGATTGAAGCCAGTAGGCAGGCTCACTGTCCCAAGCCTCAGTTTCCCCTCACCACCTGACTCTAGGACAATGCCGGTTTGCAGGTCTCAGAGGCAAAGAGGCTGATGATGTTGTTAACAGTGATGGAGAAAGTGAATTGGAGGAGATAATTTGCAGGGGAAGATGAGTTTAGTTAAATACATACTGAGCTTTGGGTGTTGGTGGGACCACCTCTTAGAGATGTCCGGGAGGCAGGAGGAAATTCAAGATGACAAAGAAAGAGAAAGGTTGGGCCTAGCTAGGTCGATTTAGATGTCATAGAAATGGAAGTTGAAGTCAGGGAACAGCGTAATTTGAGGAGGGAAGGGGACACAGAACAGAGTCAAATTTATTCCCTGGCTGATGTAGAATCTACTCCAATGAGTCAATTAAAGTCTCTTTAATTTATCAAAGTCAGGAAGATTCAGAGAAGACAATAGATTCTGTTTGGCAACAAAGAGGTCCTTGATGACCTTTGACAGGGCAGTCTCGGGGGAGTTAAGAGGATAGAAACCACACTGTAGAGAGTCAAGGTTGGAACTGGAGGAAAGTGGAAGCAACAGGAAGCAAATGGTAGGAGGGAGACATATAGAAACTTATATGATCATATACAAACCTGAAGATTTTAGGGGTCATGATAGGCTACTTCTGGTAGCCTGGAAGCTATGCTCATGTCTCACTCAGTTTATTAAATCATAGATAAATAAATATAGGCTTCACCTGACTAGAGTGCCTGGAAGGACCTCTCTTTTCAAATCTGCCAGACAATCACTCTCCTCTACTTCAAAGAACTCCTGAAGGCACATCTCCTCCAATAGGCCTTCCCAGACTAAGCCCCACTTTTCCTCAACTCCCACTCCCTTCTGTGCTGCCCTGACTTGCTCCCTTTTCTCTCCCCCGCCTGGCAGCTCCATAGCACTTATGTAAATACCTGTAATTTTATTTATTTATATTGATGCCTATTTATTTGTCTTGATGTCTTGATGCCTGTTTACTTGTATTGATGTCTGTCTCCTCCCCCGAGACTGTGAGTTCACTGTGGGCAGGGATTGTCTCTATTACTGCATTGTACTTTCCCAAGCTCTTAGTACAGTGCTCTGCACACAGTAAACACTCGATAAATACGATTGAATGAATGACTAAATGAATGAGAAGCAGCATGGCATAGTGGATAGAGCATGGGCCTGTGAGTCGAAAGGTCATGGGTTATAATCCTGACTCTGTCACTTGTCTGCTGTGTGATCTTGGTTAAGTCATTTCACTTCTCTGGGCCTCAGTTAACTCATCTGTAAAATGGGGGATTGAGACTGTGAACCCCACATGGGGCAGGGACTATGTCTCACCTGATTTGCTTGTCTCCACCTAGTGCTCAGTACAGTGCCTGGCGCATAGTAAGCTTTTAAGAAATGATACAATCATTAGCATTATTATTACCATGTCAGACATTAGTAACAGAACAGATTCATTAAAATGGGATAGTGGGGTGCTGGCAGTCTCTCAGAACTGAAGCAATTTTTACCCCAACAGAGTTTTATTTAACTTGGCATGTATTAAAGATGGATGGCAAAGTTGGCAGGTGGTCTGACATTCCATAGCAAACACTGAGTCAATTCCAATTTCCCAAGTGGTACAAGTTCAGCACCATGCAAGTCAAGACCTTCTGCAGGGAATCTGGTCTAATATTAGACAGGTTCTGCCTTGCCCTCCCATTTATATCTGATTTCTTTCTTTGAAATGATACTACTGAAGATTTAAGACCACTAAAACCTCAGAGATGGTATTACCACTGCAAATGAATGCCTATCCAACCAAGTATCCTATTGTCAACATTGTCAAAAGGACACTTAGAGGAACAACACTGTGGTGGTGACAAACACTAGTCCATCTAATATCCTCAACTTTTTCACAAAATCCTTAACTTTCTCTAAAATGACCCATTATGGGCTGAGCATCCATGAGTTTA